>NC_089145.1:12466196-12797446 GCF_009819655.1 Sylvia atricapilla
TTATTTATGACTTATTTATTCTAAACCCATGAACATGTGGTTTGTCAGAGCAAAGGAACAGAATGAGAAAACCTGTTACTGTGGTTTACAAAGGTAATTTTTTATTTTATTTTCCTGCCAAGAAACACAAGACCTTATCATTGCCATCTAACAAAATGTTTTGTTTAATATAGTTGAATTAAGGTAATGAAGCCAAGAATTTGTTGCTCTGGTGTTAAATGCTTCTAATGATGTTTTATCACTGATATTTTTTTATAGTTAGGACATTTTGTAGGTTTTTTAAATAAATGTTTTAGCCTCACTGCGTTAGAAGAAAAATAATCCTAAAACCAGCAAGTATGTAGTTTGAAATGAAAAGGATGTTGCAGTCTAAGTCCACTTCTTCTTAACTGTTTTTATTTTTAATAGAATTCTGTAACTGAGAGAAAAAATTCCAAAAAAATGTTCAGACACTGGCTTCAAATGATGCTAGAATACATTTTTAGGCTGTATGAAGATGTTCTCCATCAGAGGATACACACTAACAGAAAGGTCTTTATTTAAATTGACTGAAATTTCCTAAAGAAATTAAGAAGGTTCTAGAAAAATCTTTGATGGTGTGTGTGTTTTATCTCATGTGAGATATCTAATGTGAGATTTTCCACTTACAATTTAAAATCATTACACGGTGATAATTTTCTCTCCTTTCCAAGCCTTACAAGAACTGGAAGTGCTAATGTCCAGACATGTTTTTAACATTCAAGCTAATGTTTTTGTGAAAAGTTGTTCTCATCTATGCTAAATAATCTGAAGAGTTTAATTAATTGTAACTTGAATTATCGTTTTGTTTTGTTTTTTGTTTTGCTAACTAGTTCTGTATTTTACAAACTTAAATGGGACTCTTAGGAACTCTGAAAGTCAAGAAATGGAAGATATCTAAATAACAGGGGTGATTTTGAAATCGACTTCTTCCATGAACATTCTTCACAATTCTTGCTTTTTCTTTTCATTGATATATATTAAAAATTACTGAACCAGCAACATCTGGGTAATGTTTTTTTCCTTAACTTTTCACAAAGCACTCCGTAGATTATGAAAGAAGGTGTAATTTTTTCTTCATGGCTTCCAAATGTTGCTTTGGACCATTTAATGATCAGCAACTTCAGTGTACTAGGATATCTGCCAAACCCCCCCCACATTCCTTCTTTACTGTGCTTTGAGGATATATTAAGCAGCTTAATTCATTAATGTTTCTTTAGTGTTATGTGGTGTTTAGATGAAAGACACCAGGAAATTGGGAAGCAGTGATTGCTTTCCACATTTTGAGAAATCTGTATCTGAGAAATCTGTCCTGCTTCAAGCAGGGAGACAGCAGTGGTTACTTTTTTCTCCCTTGATTGTATGGGTTAAGAAATCTCTGCCTTAATGTCTTTCTAGTGAGCTCTTAATTTAAAATGCTCTATCTTGACTGAATTTTAAAACCTTACAAAACAGACAATGACCTCTGCCATGAGCAGCTATTCAAGGAAAAGTGTTGAATCAGATGTTCTGGTATGCATAGAGATGAATTCTGCTTTTTTTTGCTTACTTTGAGGCAGCTTCTTAAGTTTCCAAGATTATTAAAATGGATGGTACTGTGAAGCTTTAAAAATATTGGTGGACTTTAACACTTTCCTAACTAGGCAGAAAAACATGTTCAAGCCATGGATGTCTTGGTTTAAACAATGAATTAATACATTTCATAATAAGCTAGTTCAAAATAAAAACCTGTTGCTATCATCCTGATAGCACGAAAATCCCTGATAAAACACATCAAATTCTGTAGTGAATTTCTTTACAGAACCTCATTCTGTCAGCTTCAGCTAACACCAGAGATGGAGTAGGATTTATCCCTTAATAGATAAATTTCTAATCTCATTTAAGGAAATTTTCCACATGTTCACAGTGAACTGAAGCAGCTATTAAGAAAATGCCATCGTGACTCATAATGTTTTAATGTCATTTCTAACAGGTCAATCAAATATTCAGTGAGGACATCAGTAGCAACTAATTTGCTCTCAAATACAGTAACATGAATCCGCAGAAATTGAATTTACTACAGATGATCTCAATCTGTAAATACAGTTCCATAATTCTCGGCCCATATTTTCCATTTAAATGTGTTCCTCTTAGAGATGTGGCTGTTGATATTACAGAAGAAAAGTACATTTAGGTGGAACTCATATTTGCAGCAGATGTATTTTCAATACATCTTGAAAGAGCCATTTCTGCAGACCTCTTTTCACCTAAGTGTCCTCAAAACCATTTTAGCTAGGTCTGACTTTTTCACCTAGAGCTGTGCACTTTATTTTTATATATTTTAAAGTTTATGAAAAAATAATCATACCTCTAACTTGCCCTCTGGATTCAATTGGAAATAATAAGTCATTAAAAATAGTGATTTATTTTTCTCATTATTTCTGAATGAAAATTCTGGATTTTGAATGAATTCTTGATTCTAAATGTTTGCTTCAAAAGTGAATCTTCAGCTTTTAAAAAGACAAACAAGAACAGTTTAAGCCAGAAGAAACATTTTTACTTTCAAATATAGTATGAAACAAAATACTTCATGTCAAGAAATTTTCACGAAAATATGTGTTATGGTGGCTTAATCCTTGGAATCCATGTGTATAACCATATACAGGTAGGAGAGAGAGTGCAGAATATGTGTAATACATTCACAGCTCATTTATGTGTACTCATTGACCTGTAGAGACTGAATGTAGGGTAGATACTGGTTTATTCTTCCTGGAAAATGAAGGTCAAACTTGTTAGAAATTTTGTCGTTTCACTTAAATTCTTCTGAACATTTTCAGTTTTGTATGAGATTAGAAATGCTTAACAAACATGCAGTGAGCTGCAGGATTCTTTGTAATTTTGATTTACACTCCAGCAAATTTGGACAATGTCTTCAAATTTCAGCTTTAGTTTCAAACTGTTTACAGATATTCAGGGCCCAGATGTTTCATTCATTGAATAAAGTTTGTTTTTTCTGTTTACTGTGTACTTGGTACATGAATCACTTATGTGGAATGTTATTTTTCTGACTTTTTCAGTTTAAAATAGTATTTATATATACAAAGAATAAACGAATGTCTTTGTAAATTGCATACCTTAACTATTTTTGGGGGTTGCCTGTTAGTATCCAAAAGATTACTTCATTTGTAGAGTTTTCCCTTTGTACAAGACTGATTTGGTCTCTGATGTGGCTTGTTCCAAATTTTTGTGTTGACCATCTCCTTTAAAATAATAGCAATAAACAGTCAAAACAATCTTGGTTTTAGTATTTTGAGGAATCTGCTTTGATCCTCAGTTTAAATTTATATTAAATTTAATGTATTTAAAGAAGCACTCTAGATACTGTGAATTATTCACCAGCATTCTCATTTTTAAGGGGAGGGGAGAGAAGATGGCATTAAGCATTGAAAGAAAGGTCCAGAGTGAATTTGTTAATGAGAGTTGGAAGTGCAGAACTGGTGGGAAGGTGGGTGAATAATTTCTGCCCTTGACAAGGTAAAGAAATGGGAACAAGAAGAGCACACGGTCATCTATTCATCTTATTACATGCTTTGTGGAGACCCTTATCTCTACTTTCTGGCTTGCTCTTGGATCTGAGTTTCTCTTTTTCCAGCTGCGACAAATTTATTCCTCTTGGGAGTATATTTGTATAATTACTAGTTATCTAACAGAAGAGAGTCACATTCCAAGGTCTTGTCTTGCTAATTATTATATTGATAAGGTTTTTGCTGAGAAATTAAGTAACAGAAATGCCCTGTTAAATAGATGTAATAAGGATCACCTAGAACAGAAGGAAATGTTTATTGTTCTTACAAGGAGAAGGACCAACATATCCTCCAAAAACCCTGAGAGAAAGCACAGATATATCACCTGTTTTGGTACTTGTACAAGCAGACCTGCTGACTAAGGGCTGATTAATTGATCAGTTGTCAGCCAAATAATCACTGAACCAGAGAAATAAAAGAAATCCACTAGACTTACCCCCCAAACCCTGGAAAATCAAAGATTTTTCTCTTTCATTTTCAACAGCCTGTCACTGATTTTTTTTTTTTAATAATTGAAGTGTGCCTAGAACCCAAAGAAACCTATAGGAAACCAATGGGGTAAAAAACCCAGTACAGGTAATGATGCTGATTTGCTTTAGAAAAAAATTTAAAAGGATCAAAAGGCTTAAATTGATGTGAAGAAGGAGGTGTGTTTAATGCAGCACCTCGCCTATCACTGTTATGATCACCTGTGTTACAAATTGCTACTCATATCCTCTAAGTTTTCTGGATCACTTCTGGATTTGAAGCAGCTTTTGACCACGTTCCTCACAACATTTAGAATGTTGCCTAATAATGTTGCCTAATAATGCATATGTCTTCTAAGTGATTACTTAGTCTGATTTACTTTTTTTTTTTATACCCCATATTGTAAAAATTTCTTTTTTTTAATAGTTCTGAAAGGATAAACTTAGCAATATATGTCTGTTATGTATGCTCATCAGGCGAGACAAAGATTATGATAAACTAAGAAGGTAGATCTAAAATGATCCGGAAAGAGACATGCACGTTTTCACTTGCATCAAAAGAAAAATTACGGGCCCAAATGATCTAGGGAAGTCTTATTTGCTACTTCTTCTGACTTCCATTAATCAGTATGCTCTCACTGAAGTAAAGAAGAGCCAGAGGAACCCCAAAGTTTCCAGGATCTTTCTAGATTTAGATGTGTAGAGCTCTAACCCATAAAATAAATATAAAAAAATCTTATAATATGAAACTAGGGATAAAACCTCTTTTCTCAGAGCAGCAATTAACACAAATCCATTATTTTTATAGAAGTTTATCCTATCAGTAGAAGAAATTATCATGTGCTTTATCTAGGGGGGAATTATGAAGTGTTTGAAGTTCGGCTCTGCAAGCATAGTGCAGACCAGTAATTTAGGTCCTTTCTGTAGACCACAGAGAGAAGAGGGAAGTACTCCCTCTTTGAGGATGACTGCCCAAGACAGAGAGTATAAATAGCACTGTGGGGCTGCCTTTTTTTATCCAGTGGCTGTGGAAAATGAGTGCTGATGATTTCTTTGAGGGAGCTGTCTAAACACCTTGGCATCTGACTCTTAGTTCAGATCAGGGGAGATGAGTTCCAGGCTCAGTCTGGAGACAAACTTTTTCAACTGGGGTTTTAAATGCTGTTTACATATCAAGCACAATTTCCCTCCAAGCAGAAAATTTTGCAAGATCAGACTTTTCTTTTGAAATGACCTAGATGTCGTTTACTTGTTTGGCGTGTGCTAACTGATGATTTCTGTTTGCCAGTGTTTTAAAACAAGGAATGGCTGGACCAACTCATTGATCTCATGATAATATTCCAGATTATAGGTTTCTTATTACAGAAAAGTATCTTGCATTTGAAAAAGATGGAGAAGAAAAACAAGTCATAGGACACTAAGAACTCCAAAGTGAGCTATCCTGGACAATATGTGAAACACCACTGAGCTAATCAATACTACTGCACTGTCCAGTAAGCTACTGCTCACCAGAAAACAGGAAAACAAGCACAAATCCCCTGAAACCCAGTACACCTTCTTTCCCAAAAGTAATCATCTGAGCTGGAAGAAGAAGAAAGGACACTTCATGACAAGGCAGAGCCTGGAACAAAGCAACATAACAGGTAAGGTACACATATATAAGGACTATTTCCAGGTAGTTCAGGGTATCTTATAGGAACCCATGCTGGCTTGGAAGCTGCTTACTATCAAGACTGTTGTTAAACTCTTGCATAGAAATCTCTGTTGCTGTGCTTACTGTGGCTTAATCTTTGAGCTAGAAACATTGGGAACCCTTTCTCGATTCAAGAATATGCTTTCCATCATTGTTGCAGATGATGGATGTGCAGTAGTTCACAACTGTGTTCCTTTCTAATTTTCTTTTGGCCTTTCCCCCTGATGTCAACTTATTACTGCTCCCCTTTAGAGGGAATGACAGCTGAAGGCTTTGAATAGCTCAGTATAGGGGAAAGCTACTGAGAGGTCAAACTCAGCATCTGTGAAACCAGACAGTGACTTCTTTTACCAGGTATTTGCAGGTGATGTCTCACTGCTCTGTTACATCTGCATTGAGGCAATTTCTTGGTCTAACATCTTGGCTTAAATTTTGTCTGTTTCCTCACTTGCATGGTTACCACCATCTCACAACTATTTCTCCTCAAATATTATCTATTTTTCTTTTTTGAAAGCATCATGCTTAGAGTTACCAACATGTTGGGCAGTGCACTCAGATAAAATTTCTGGATTCTGCTGCAACAACCAGATGAATGTTCATGAATTGGTCCTATTTAATTTTTTGTGTCTCTTACCTATGTAGGCCAAAAACTATAGGAGTGAAGTGTTCCTTTCCATCCTTTTGTACAGTACTGAGGTCTCTAAGATTGTTCTTTTCATCTGAGACTGCGTAAAGAGAATTTATTTTTCAAAATTATTTAAAAAAAGACCAATTCCTTTGACAGTACCAGTATGGTCTTTTCATTTGTGACCCTTAGATATTCCTTGTGTGCAAATATCTTTGGAGCTTTTTTGCAGTTAATAATCTGACATGGCTCTAATAGAGATGCCTTTTGTGTCCAACACCTGTTCAACTGCAGCTTTCACTCACTAAAAACAGCTGATTTTAAACATTTTTTTAATCATTTATATTTCTACTGCTTGCAAGCTCCTCTGAGAGCCCCTTTCATGTGGCAATACTTTTGTTGCTTCTTTTACTCAGTTGAAGTTCTGCCCTCTTCATTTATCCTTTGATCATCTTTTTAATTTGTTCACTTTTCTCATTATGTGTATCAATAAAATGTAGCTGTTTTGACTCAGGTTTAAGTGCTATACGTTAGTATGAGAAATAATCAAAAAGGCTGCTGAAAATTATATCATTACAATATGGTTTTGGTAGAGAGGTGTTATTGACACCAGCATATCAGACTTTAAGTATTTTGAAATAGTTCTCAGGTACTTTTGAAGTGTAGTGTCTTTCACTAAAGAAGTATGGATCTATTTTCTAAATTTTTTTTCTTAAATAGTTGGGGATTTTTTGTTTTGTTTTTAAATTAGAAATGTTTCTATTAAATTGTAAAAGCCTTTTGCAAAAGATTTTACCAAAGAGGTTCTTATATTTTGTTTTCTTTCATGACATTTCAAAAGGGATTTTTTGTTCCTTTTTGCCTTGAGTCCTGAAATTACAGTGTTATCAGAAAAAAATCCAATTCCACCCACCGAGGGGGTACTTTTCCAAGCAAATGACCAAATATCATGTGTTTTGTTTTCCTTGCAGCACTGCAGTGGTTCTGTGCTGCAGACTGAAGGTGTGTTCTGTGTGAGAGGCAAAGGGGCTTGTACTAAATACAAGCACAAGTGAGGGTTTTCCTGAAAATGCTTCCTCTTGTTGAGGATTCAACCGGGTCCTTGGCATTTGGAGACTGCTCCATGGCCCCTGTGGAGTTCAGGTGTCCACTGCCTTCACTCAGTATCCTGTGGGCTTGTTGACTTTTTCAAAAAACCTTGAGTGGTAACTTCTCTCTGTTCCCATCAGGACAGCTGAGAGCTGCAGCCCTGTGGATAATTCTGATTTTGTCTGCATACCTCTTTTTTTCTGCTTTATTTGTTACACTTGCCTGCTGAAGAATCATCTTCCTTATTATCTGTTTACTCATTGTAGGCTTTTCTGAAATCTAAAAAAAACTGCACTCAAACTCACCACATAATTAATTTGTTTCTTCTGTGTAAAGGCAGCATTATTTTTGTAATACTAAGGCATTTTCTGGAAAACATAACAAATTTCATCAGGGACAGTTGCTCATATTATTCTCCACATTTACATACTCTTGTCAATAAACTGCTTTTAACAATTCAAACAAAAAATCTCTCTTCAAATTTAGCTTATTTTCAAACAAGTAAAAAATTTCAAATGCTTAACATGAAAGTTTGTTTCTTTAAAAAATAGAAAGCTGTTAGAGATTCAACTAAAAGCAGTCAATTGTCACGTAGCAGCCCAAGGTTTTGCCCTAGATTGCATTTTTCCTTTTTCTTGAGAAGGAGTACAGTGTTGCTATTCTTCAGTTTCATGTTAGTTCTGGCTGCTATTCTACAAATCCCATGGACAATAGAGTAATTTAGAGGCCCCTTTGCAGCTGGGTGGGAAAGGAATTGCAAAAATAATGTTTTAAATATTCTCTAAAAAGTTCTTGATAGTTTTTTAACTTGTTCTGGTGACCTGATCCCATGAATAAAGGCATTTTTAAAAGTCTAAGGGATGTATTTGAATCTTATCTCACTTCCTAAAATACTTAAAAACCAATTTTCCTTACATCTGTCATGTCTTGAGTCAGTTTGGCTGTTTTAATCTGGGTGAAATCTGAATGAGAGCAAGTAATCTAGGGACCTGCGAATGAACCTTTCTGCAGTCTTTAAACCACTGCTGAACTCATCAGAAATATAGGATCATTATACACTGTTATGCATCCAAACTCTCTTCCAAGTCTTAAGGGGTGAATCTAGCCAGAAAGCCAGTTTCCCCCAGGGCCACCTGGTAAAGTGACAATAAAAATTCACATGAAATGTTTTCTTGCCCCAGGAACTGCTGAGAATTGATTTTGTCCTTTAACACACTCTAGAAAATGTAAAATGCGTCTCTATAGAAAAAGATTATCAAAATCTCTTCAAAAAAATGAAGTTTAGAGAAAAGGATTTTTTCTGTAGCAGAATAAGGTTTTCTTAATTTGGTTTTTCACATTACAATGTCCTGTGGATCTGAGTTGCTTTTAAAAGAGCAGAGTAAATTTTTTTTATGATGCAGAGAAATATAAAGAGATTTACTAATTTTTAAAATTAAAAAATCATTTATTAATTAGAAATTATTAATTGTCAGATGTGAGGAGCCAAGGTTGGTGTAAGCAAATGAATATCCATGGATGTTGCTTCTCAAAGATGCAGATTTTAGCTGGAATTTAGTTTCATCCGATATGAATTTAAAGATATTTTCTTTCATGTAGATTTAGTGTGCAAAGAAGAAGGGAAAGTACCGGGAATGTCTGTCTGGATGTAACTGACCTGGAGCATGAGCTTTCTTCCATGAAGCCAGAACTCCAGGCCTCATGGGTGACCTGTTCCCAGTGGGAGTGGAGAAAGATGTAGCCATGAAAATCAGGTGAACTGAAGCATGAAGCCTCATTTTTCATAAGAGGAGAGGAAAAGAGCAAGCAAAAGCTGAAAAGAATAATGGAACCCAAATGTTTAGGAAGGAGGCACTACTGGGGCGTGTTGAAACTTGGGAGACAAAAGCAAATGAGATGTTGTAGGGAATGGTTGCGAAGACTGGAAAACTAACTGCAGTTACAATCAGGGTTAGAGTTACAATCAAAGTATCATTTCAAACTTGGATGTTTATGAAGTATCAAGTGAAAAGAGAAAAAAATTAATACAACACTAGGTACTGTTTCATATTAGCAGCAACATCACAATCAGCAGCTGATCCGCACGTGCCTTGGTTTGCAATAGTGGCATGAGTTCTGGAAGCTCATTAATTCATTGGCACAGACTAAGAAAATGGATATATTCTTTCTCTGTCAAAACACATTGTAACCCAAAGCAAAAGGAGTCTCTGTGCTTTCGCAGCTCATGATGAAGTGCAAACTGAGTTTTCAAAAGCTTCTTTTAGATGTACTTAAGGACTTGCTGGGGGAGAAGTGGTGACATCTACTGGAATTTTAAAACACTTCATCATATGTTTCCAAGGCTGCTAGTGAGACATATTTGGTTTAGGTCTAAAGTTGAATGAATAATGCAGAAACAATTTCTAGTTATATTTGTGCAAATTTGGAAGAAAATCTTCAGCCATTTTGGGGTTGCTTTTGGTGTCATTTCCTGCACACACTCAGAGTTATTAAACTTTAATCGCGTAACTGTTGGCAGAAAATAAATGTTAAGCTCACACAGGAATACTATGAAAAGTGAATTTCTAATATGCTTTCTGTAAGCCTGCGTACCACAAAGCTGATTCCAGTAGTTACGTTCATTAGACTGGAGGATGGAAACAATATTAAGTGATTTATGGGACTAACTGTAATTGAACAGTGAGTTTGTGCTTGGAGTAGCAACCCCTTACTTTAAAAGAAATTATAAAAAGAATTCAATGAAGAAAGAGTATGTGAAGGAAACTGCAACCCACTCCCCACATTTCATGGTTAAGAAGGAAGGAAACTCATCTATCATTAAATGAGTTCATTAAAAATTATTCACTCAGATCCATTTAAAGCATATTCTAACTTTAATCTCCTAATTTCTTGGGGCTACACTGTGATGTGTCCTGCATGCCCAATAAGAGTGTGAAGGCTCTTCCTGTATCCTGATATAGGTTACTTGGACCTTGGACCTGGGCCTGCAGGAGCAGCAGTGTTATGGATGTGCTCCCTTTCTCTCCTCAGAGAGCCTGTGGAAGGGAGGGAAAGAGGAATGAGATTGCAGAAGGGGAAGCTATCCCTCTTGACTCAGAAATCCCAGCTTGCAGGGTTTGGATGAGGGTCAGGGTTTCCCAAAATTTTACTGCTATGATCCAGTGAATAGATAATTCTTGCTGAGACAAGGAAGATATAGGCAGAACTGGCCTGAAGGTGTGTTTTCCAGGGTTACCTCTGTGCCACTGCAATTTCTCCTGTCCCATGCCCTTCAGTCTATGCCTTATTTTAACCTCAAAAGTTCAGACCTTATGACTTTACAAAGTTTGTGACCTGGCTGTATGATGTGATTGTGTCACGCAATCAAATGTTGAAAATGAGAAACAGGAATTTCCCCACTCACCTTAAACTAAAAGCCAAATTACCAAAGTTTGAAGTACATTAGTGCTTCACAGACTGGTCCACAGAGTTTCAGAAACTCTCTGTTTTACTGAGCTCTTTGCATTGGCAACCTTTGCATACAATGGACTAAATGAGTTGTGTGATTTCAGGTGGGTAGTGCTAAATGATTGTTTAGCATTATTTAGAGTAACAGGCAGAAGAAATGCCATGGGTAAAATGGAGAATGTTGTTCCTGTAAGTCCCACCACCCTTTTCCATTCTTACTAAGAACTGCTTCCAATATTACACAGGGCTGGTTCACATTATAGTGCTGGGGTTTTTTTACTCATTAGATCTCTTTTGTTAAAAATTGTGAGATCTGTGAGAAACTTCCTGCAAGGCTTTCCACCAAGCTACCCTTAAGCATTTTCTGCTGGAATGACAAAAGGGAACCATTTGCTGCTCATCAAAATGCACATTTACCTCCAGTCTTACCCTTAATTTGGAAAGTTTCAGATGTGTGGAGATTTTATGTGGATTTTTCTACCCATGAGCATACGAGCTGCTGTAATATTCTATTCTTGCAGCTTTCAGTTGGGTCCCAGGAATCAAAGGAGATCCCAGTCACCAGGGCTTTTTGAGCAGTGGGATTTGTTCTGCACACTGTTTGCAGTGTGCTCTGGTTACGAGACTTTCTGGTTAAAGAGATCACGAGTGACAATCTCACTTACCTGCTGCTCATTATGAGCAGTTTGGCTGTCAGCATTATGGTGAGAAATGCTGACATGACTGTTTTCTGACTTAAGTAATAACTATTTCTCCTCCAATTTTGTTAGAAAGTGTTGACTTTCCTGCACTGTCTCTGATTTACTAAACTGACACGTTTCTGTCAATATATCAGTCTCATTCAGTTGGCCTGCTACTCCCAAGTTTTTCTAAATTTATCCTAAATAACATATTTTTAATTGGAAAGAGATTTCCTGAGTCTGTATGCATATCCACATCCATTTCTAACCATTTTTGAGGCTTAAACTTACTCCTGTTACAGATCCTTCTATTTCCAAGATCTATGGACAAAGTTCTTGTATGTCTTCAATTAGTACTTTTCATAATTACACTTCAGTGGACTGGGTCATTGCTGAGGAAACATACCTGTATGTTAGAAATGCCAGAAGCTGCCTGTACAAGGATGCTGGCAGAACCTCTGGCAAAAGTTCAGAGTGTTTTAGTTCTACATCCACTTATACAAACTGAAGATCTGGCTGAAGACATTAAAGCAAAAATACTCCTACATTAAGCCAGTAAGACAATAAATGATTGAGGGTGCAAGTTCTAAAATCTTCCGCAGACAATAGCACATAATATCCAATTAATAGTTGCGGTAAATCTGTCTGAAATGTATTCCACATCTTTTGTGGCAAGAGTTGCTTTCAATAGGAGATTACAGAGAGCACCTAAATTAGCGATGACAATTAACCTGAATAACAAACTCATTATTTACTGTATTTGCATTTCGTTGAGTTTATTAGTTCTACTGTCTGGTTAGATTTTGTGGATCCTTTTCTGTCCTTTCTGCACAAAAGCCCAGCTATGGAACGTTTCTGAGAGCAACAATTGTGATTTTATAATGAACCACAAGAGGGGGGAGAATGAACATAAATGAAAGAACTTGATTTTAATGAACAACTGTTACATTTAGGACAATGCTGTATCAATGCTGAATTTAGGAATCTTGGCCAGGTGTTGGCTGTGTAATGAAGAGTTTGAAATAATGGTAAGATTTTTTTCCTGAGGTTCTTCTTTTCAGGCTTGCTGATTTGTTGCTGAGCTTCTGTAAAAGCTGTGGGCAAACCACACTTCCAAACGTTTCTTGCCATGCTGAGTGTGCTCATCCCTTTCTTTATTGCCTTGACCAAACACAAACAAATGCTAATGAAATGATAAAAATAGAGATCTCTGTGACCTGAATAATTAACTTTATAACTTCCTATCCTGCCTTTTAATTTTTTCCTGCATTTCTACAAAGACGAGCTCCAACTCAAGTAATCAAGGAATTCTTCCCTAGTGCATAGATGAGTTTTTGGTGTCAATATGAAAAATAAATCAGTTTACTCTTGTGATTATAGACTGATACAGGACTGGTGAATTTCTGAGTGGTTTCAGCCTGTTCTTTAAAGAAGGCTCATAGTCCCCTGATCATTGTGTGCAGAAGCAGCTCCACTGATGACAAAGCTGGGAACTCTTAGAGATGGTACTCTGGGACTGCTGAGATCACATACCCCTGGATCAGCCCTTGGGAGAGGATGCACAAACAGCTTTGGCAAGGAATCAGTTTCCTAATCCCAGGACTGTGGTGGCAGTTCCTATAGCCAGCTGAAGGGCAGGGAAGGAAAACAGATTTCAAGTCACCCACTCCACTGTTCACTTTCTTTTATTTCAAAGTGGCTAAAAGGGAAAGACAGTTTTTGCAATATTTGGTCCTTTGTATCTCATGTTCTTCCTGGCCTGGGCTGTCAGTCCTCTGGGGGAGGGATAGGAAAAGAAGGATTCTTACTTCCCCCCGGATTAAGAAAGAAGCAAAGCAACAATTCTAACAGTAATACGAGGATGGTATTGCAGCAGGTGTTTGCAGCATGGCAGAAAAAAAATAAAAAAAAAAAAAGTAGAATAGTCAGCAAACCTCAGCTTTTCACTGCAATTAATTACAAGTAGCTTAGTAGACTGTAACTCTGAGAGAACACCATGTAATGTTATTAGGCAAAATGATAATGTCCTTAATTTCATGTTCAAAAGCTGAATGGTTCTGAAGGAGGCTTGCAAAAAGAAATTAAGATAGTTATACTAGAAGAAGACAGAATGTTGATTACCAGCAGTGAGGTATCCAGATTTGACTAATGGCACAGTTATTGTATGCATAAGCCCTAATGGTGTTTAAGTGGTTGCTAGAATGAATGCAATTAATGTAATTTATTTGTCAACATCCAAACACTAAAATACTCAGAATAGGATGGGAGGTCCCTTGCCTAGCACATAATCCTATGAATATTTTTAGTGTCTCTTTTCAAAAGTACACAAAACCAGTGACTATGTGAGTTTTTGTATTGCTTTCTTTTTTTTTTTTTTTTTTTTTTTTTTTTTTTTTTTTCTTTAATGATTCTCATGTTTTAGGGGGCATCAAGTACATTGCTCCACTGATTTAAACTGATTTTGTTTTGCTTGGTTTAATGGATTTTGGAGAGATATTTTAGGATGTTTTAGTCTGCCATGCCACTTGAAGACAATAAGTTGCATCTATTCTGTGTGTCCTGAGTTGTTTTATTTAGAGAGGGATCCTCCTAGATTGTCTCAACTACTGTAGGGTTAACAGTAAATTGATTACTTTCTTAAATTGCTTCAGTGATAGATGGTAGTCTATGCTAAAAAAAAAAAAAAAAAAAAAACCAAACAAAAAACCAAAACAAAACCCCCATGTATTTCTAATGTGAGTTTCTTTCCGCTAAAAGCTAGAATTAATCATCTTTGAGATGTTGTCATGTTACATTAGAGAACTTTTGTGTTAGTGGAGAATTTTCCCTAAATGTACTGGGATGTAATCAAACTCTTTGAATGACACAGGCGAAGCTTCTCATGTTTCTTAATTGTGTTGCTTTTGATTTTAGAGTTTTATAACTTTCAAACCATGTGAATATTTTCATTCTGCATTATTTGGGGACTTTTTGGGGGGATTTTTTTTTTTTTTTTTTTTTTTTTTTGGATCTAAAGACCTCATTAATGTCAGGTCTGAGAACAAAGCCTTTGTGGTGTTCTTGCTTGATATTTTCTGACTTACTCAAGGAGACAGCATCAATCCTGTTGAGAGATGTTCCTCTCCATGGTCTGGCTCTTCCAAGTGTGTATAGCAGCTGTACTGCAATACTGTCCCCTCTCCTTGCACTCATGTGAAAACCTCCCAAGCTCTGGCATTGTTCCTCGCTGACTCAGAGAGAAAGCAGAGTCATTATTCTCCTGCAGATGGAAATTGATTGATATATTAGGGTTAATAGCAAACCTTTGTCAGCAGGCAAAACTTATCAGCTTATGTTTCAAGTAAGTTATTCAAAGATATTGACAGGCTCTCTAAGCTACTGCTGCCCTCTGCACTGAGCACTGCCATGGCAGGGCTGGGATGAGACACAGTTGCCTTTCAGTCTGGATCCAGATCAATTACCTTATTGTGAAGCCACCAGTAAGAGACCTGGGTTGTATATCAAACTTCAACATAAGTAGCAGCTGTCAAAGCCATCAGATTAATTATTGTTCATTAATCATTCCTTGTTCAAGATGGAAAACCCTTCCAAGTCAAGGCATAGAGAACTTGAAATTGTTGCTTAGAGCAGTGGATGCATAATTTGAAGTAGGTTCATAGATTTCACAAATGGTTGTTACTTACATGCTAAATATTTTTTTTTATTGTAGTATCTCCCTGCCATACCCAACAGCACAGTTAAAGCTTTAGGAAGACATATACCAATGCAGTTCCCTGATTAAGACGGAGCTATTTAAATTTATATAACTGTTTCTTCTTTATTCCCCCGACTTGTATGGCTCATTTGAAGGGACTGTAATGTTTGGGAAAGCTTAAAGTAGCAAGGAAATATTTCTCTTAAGACTTATTACTAGAAACTAGAAATGAAAGGCTTTTTTTTTTCTCTGTGTCTTTTTTTACTTCTTTATCCTGTTTGGCTGGAGAAATGTACAGAGACAGAAGCACAGATAGTAGGGAAACCCCTTGCAGTGGAACAAACAAACTGCTACTTTCAACTCTCATGTGAAAAAATGGAAGACTAAAATTTAGCTCTGATTCAGAGAGACTAAATTACTTGTGGGTTTTTTACAAGCTGCTGTATTGAAAAAATCTATCCTCATGCCTGTGTGCCTCTGAGTTCCTCATGGCATCTCACAATCTTTGAATTGCTTCTTGTTGGTTGCCTGATCCTAGGAAAACCTGTAAGAAGCTTTACTTAGCTTAGTGGTCAAACTCTACTGTGCATTATTTCCCATGCCTGCAATGATAAACCTGAGGTGCTTGAGTTTTTACCTCCAATAATCACAACTAGAAAACCACAAATGGGCTTTTCATTTCTCCCTTGCAAGAGCTATAAAAACCAAAGTAAACCATCCTGCCAAATCACTTTTATAGGGACCTCACTTTCCTGTTCACTAGTTTTACTCCAAATAATTAAAAGCAACACTCCTGCCCTTCACTGTGGTTTCCAAGGAATTCACAAGGTGCACATGCTCCATCCAAAGTATTGAGTGAGTCTGAATTGGAGGTCCTTGGTGGGTTCATAGCCCAGGGTTCCTACCCCTGGGGATTTCAGCTACAGTGTCCATAAAGTTCCCTTCTCCAAAAGGTGGAGGCTTTACAATGCTGAAATGAGCAGCCCACATAAAATTTAATACAGTGATGAAGATGAACTTAGTCCTGATACTTTTATTTTTTTTTTGTTTACTTCAAGTAGGATTTATCATTTTGATGCCTCTGTAAGGACAAGGTGAACTGAATGCTTAAATCTATGAGTGAGTTGTGTTTGGTTTTTTTGGGTTTTTTTTTAAGAACATATTTCTTTCTGTAAAAGATCTTTAAGCATTCTGCATTCTCCTTGCTTTCCAATTAAATTTTCTGGTGTTTCTAATGTGGTCCTCTGGAGTGCTGGAAAGTAATAGGAACAAGAATGCATTTAATACCTGGCCTGGTGTCTTGGCAGCAAAGCTTAGCACTCCAGTGTGGGGAGTAGCAGGTTCAAGACCAACCCCAGGAGTCTTAGTACTTGGACTGGCAGAGGGCTGGTGTAATGCACAGACAGTGAGCTCATTCTGCAGGTGGAGTGTTCAGCTGCATTGATCTTGTGGCAAACCCAGCCTGCTAAGGTTTTGGAGAAACATTGGCTCTGATCTGAAAGGAAATTGTGCTGCCTTTCCCTGTCTTTCCACTAGTTTAGCTTGCAAGCTCTAATAACATTAAAACATACTTTGAGCAAGAAGGCTGACGCAGCTACAGAGACACAAAGTAATTTCCTATAAACAGTAAATACAATAAGCAACCCCCTAATCTCTCATTAGGTAATTGTATTTTCATGGGGTCAGCCAGCCTCCCTGGCCAGGTTGAGGTCAATTCTAAAATATGTGCATTATATACGTTAGGCATCTGTTAATGAAGCATAAATTTCATCAGCAAGCTGGGTGCCAAAATCAACTCATTTGGGTACATGGTTTGCATCTACACTGTTGTCTTATGGATTTGTTCCATAGCTGAAACAGCAAGTTCGTGTAGATGGCATGAATGGCATATAATAAAGGGGAAAAAAAGGAATACCACAAGCACCAGAGATGAGCATAAATCTTCTGAATTTTGGTTAAATGGAATTCAGAATGCAGTGGGTTTCAAGATAACAGTAACTAAAGGGTAAGGAAGAGATCATGTTGCCAGAGCCAGGAATACCTGGTCAGGATTAGTGATTATTCCATTTGATAGTATCTGGTCAGTGCTAATAGTTATTTCGTTTGACAAAAGATGAAATAAAAAAGCTAATAAAAAAGCTAAATGCAAACCAAACCCTCCATTTTAGAGCACCATTTCCTAGAAGGGGCTCAGTGGGCCTTCACTCTAAAAATTCACCAGTATTTTGCTGAGATCCGTCACAGGAGCCCTGGCAGAGCAGCAGCAAGATGACACATCTCAGCAATTAAACAAGAAGCCCTCGTGCTTACTTCTCCTGCCAGCCTAGGGTGTCAAATGTAGGATTTTGTTCCCGAGAATGGTGAGCCTAGAAATGAGAATGGGCTGAACAACCCTAATACCAAACCTTATGGTGGTGGTACCATTGCACTCTTCTCTTGCAAGCACATAAGCAAAATTACTTGTCTGCTCTGGAAGTAAGGCCTTTGTGTGTGTCCTTTCAATATGTAGGCTGGAATACTGCTTTGCTTTATTTAAACAACACAGGGCTTAAGGACAGCAGGATTTTGGCCATTTTTTATTACCCATTAAAGTGGCAGAAGTGTTCCAGAGTAGTAGCCAATTTGAAAAGGAATAAGAAATAAAATAAATTGTTCAGATTTCAGGAGCGTTCTCCTTTCATTCATTAAGTTCCCTTAGCTGAGTACTGTATCATTGCGTGCTTTGGCAGTGGAAAATAAAATTTCAGAAAGAGAAAACTTTCTCAGTAGCAGATGTTGGAACAACATTACAGGCTCCAAGTTGGGTTAAGCCAATTGTGAGTTCGACAGCAGAACTATATCAATCTCTTTGAACAAGTAATCCAAGGAATTTATGTAGAACCATGTGAGCTGTTCTCTTAGTTTTGATTCAGTAACTTTCATGTAAAGCAAAGGTGAGATTTTAGTAGGCAATAGAATGAGCAAATTATTGGGAAAAAGGTTACACTGTGCCAAGAATTGTCCTGCAAGACATTGAATCCCAGTGAGAATGGAAAATGTGTGAGGGGAAAAGGTGATCTCTTAATTCATTCCTCTTTTTCAGTGGAGCAGAGGATAAGTAAGTAAAGGAACTTAGTCCTTTTTGTTCCTGTACATCCAAACTTCAGGCAACAAGGAGCTGAATAACAGATATGTGGAGAAAGAAAGGAAATATATATAAATTGACAGTTCTTCATTAATAGAAATTGAAAACATGAAGACTTTTCTACATGTAGAAAGTGAAAAATACACTGAGACCCACAGAACCCCATCCACCTACTTCAGTGGGACAGTGCAGACATGGCGCTGTTGGAATGAGGTTATAAGGAACCTTCAGAGAGGCAGTTTCTCTTCTGCTGCAGGTAATAGTGTTACAGTCTAAGAGTTAAGAGGCTTTTCATGAGTACAACTTGAGAAGAAGCAGATCCTGATTGCCTCTGCAAAGCAAAGCAGTGAGACAACGTAGGTTTTCAATACTGTTAGCTTCCAGGTTCAACAAGACTGATTCCCTTTTTGAAAATCTCTGTACTGTTCAAATTAGTGCCAGTAGTTTCTTGGGGGGAAAAAAATCAATGACTTATTTCCCCCTTTATCCATCTAGCTCTGGGGAATGTAATGCTGTTGAACATGCTGGCTTTTGTAAGAGATGTAAAACAGAGTCTGTGATCATTTGTGGTCATTAAGGATAACTTTTTTTTTCCTTTTTCATGAATAGAGGTGTTAGTGAAGGTGTTCTGGCCTAATTCCAGCTCCAGTAATTGGATTTTTTAAATTTTTTTTTTTTTTTTAACCTACACACATTCCTTCAGCAGTTTCATTTAGCTCTGTGTGTTGGGCTCAGTTCAGCATTGGCATATTGACCTCCCTTTTTTCCAGCTAGACTGATGCAAACAGGCAACAAGACAACTGTAAGCTGTCTTTTCCCACCCATATAGCCCTTTAACCCAAGAATATAATTACTGCTTAGCACAGTTTCTTCACATGTGCCTTCAGTAATGTGTCTCTACCACCTCTCCAGCAATATTTGATAGGGGGCCATTTCTTGAAGGCAATATTCCATAGGAGCTCAAAAGGTGAACTCAGAAGGGTTATCTGCTGGGACTGGACATTGGTGGCTGAGCCATTCTTCTGACACACCAATTTTTAGCACACAGGAACACTCCCAAAGCAGCTCGTGGCAGGAGGTGTAACCCACTGTGTACTCCACTGCTGGATTTGTAGTGATGGGTGGTATCAGGAAGAAAAAAGATGATTCTGTCTCTCCATGTAATCTGGCAAAACACTTCCAAAATTCATCAGAGAGGAGATGAGCAAACTGAAGGCAAAAGTACAGTGTTAGACGAGAGAAATGAGAGAGGAGGCGCATGAAATGCGTTAGAAGCTGAATCAAAATATTGTATCTTCTCCTCCGACAGGTATGAGGAAATAATGGAAAACAAGGTTGGTGCCTTTCTGCTGCTGTGCCTAATTGAAGTCACAAAGGATGATGAAAGGTCAGGCACAGTGCAAACCTCTCATTTTTCATCTAGACTGAATAGTTTCCAAAGTGCTGTATGCCACCAGCTATAGCCCTTCTACCCTACTTTGTAGAGGGGTTCTTCAGCCAGGCATGAGAGACCCCTAAATGCTTTAACAGCCTGGGAGTGGCTGAAGTTTAATGAATTTCTAAAAATATGGGGGTTTAGTCTCTCCACAGAGATCAGTAGAGCTAACATACAGCAATGCAACCGAGCTTAGAGATTTCCTTGGACATTCCTTGTCTCATGTGACTCCAGGCACATCACAGTCTTAAATCCACAGGTAAACCCTTGCTTCTACACCAGAAAATGTCCATTTGTTCATGGGAGTGTGAGTAGGAATTGCCATGTGTTTAACTAGCCTGGAAATTCCCCCAGTCCTCCTTGGAGTTTGTTATTAAACAGGAGAGAACGCAAATTAGAACTCAGTGCAAACCCCAGCGCTAAAGGGCCTGCAATGAAAACTTTATGTTGGGTGCACCCTCACACCTTGGGTGACAGAGAGTGCCTCTGTCCCCAGGCTGTGACCATAAGCAGGACTGGAGATCAGAGAGAGGCACTACTAAGAACAGGTATCCAGAATAGGCAAAACCACAATCCATTGGAAAAAAAAAAACGTGTGTAATTCTTACAGAGACTACTCCTGCCAGGAAAGTAAGTGTGCTTGCTACTGGAAAACTTCATTGTAGGCTATCAAGGGTTAAAAAGCAGTTGAAAATCAGCTTCTATTGGACTATTTTGTTTGGCCAATGTCTGACATGGGTTGTACTGAGCACGTTTTGCCACCTGGCCAATTTTTTTTCCTGCCAAGCTATTCACTCAGGCCTGTGGTGTGAAAAATAGATGTTTAATAGTCAATGAAGTACTATAGTGGGTAATAGTTTATAAATTTCCATGACTTATTATGCTCAGCCTAAGTGACTGTTTATTAAGTGTATTTAAAGCCCCCCATCTCATTAACTTACAGTACTGGTGATTCCCTCCTCCCACCACTGCTGTTTTTAATGGAAAATATTCACACGTCTTTCTCCTAGGGCACGTGAAACAACCCTGTGGAAAAGAGGCTGCCTGGATAAGAACAGGACATCATCCTTGGCTAGGTACAATGTGTTTATAATTTTTGGAAATAAAGTGAATCTGAAATATGAGATATATAACTTGTGGACCAAAAAAAAAATCTATAAATATCCTTTGAAAAAAAATACAGCTGCCAATATCCCGCCCTTTTCTGCTTCAGGTTCACAGTGAATGACACGGCCAGTTTTATCAATAAAGCATGTCTCATGTAAAAAAATATTAAACCAGCAACTTAATTATGAAATACTGCCTTTATTTTCTTAATGGATTCCATGGTACTTCGGGGAAATATTACATACTAAGGTTAAATAAATTCTCTGCTAACAAAAAACAGGCCCAGTCTTAACTTTAGGGATCTACTATTAGCTGTGCAGTAGGAAGGTGAGTTTCTGTAGCATGGAAAGACTGCTAATTGTAAAAGAACATGTTTTGTTCCCATATATGAAACTTTAGAATGAAAAAGGTCATTGGTTGCTCTTGATAAATTCTGTGAAATCTCTCAAAAGGATCCTGCTGAGATCAATAAGAGTCTGTTTGTCATATACAATATTTTGGTAATGCTGTGTAAGTAAAACTCTGGATTAATCCCTGAGGTAATGCCAATGAAGCTACTAGGAACCTAATACAGTTAAGTTTGGTAATTTAACACTTGGCTTCATGATGTTTACATCAAATTCCTGAAGGTCACTTGGAAGCTGAAGACAATAATGAGATAATGGCAATATGAAAACAGAAAAATTGGTGAGTATTATGATAATGTGAAGAGATGGCTCTAATAAAGGTAAAGGAAGTTGTGCATAAAATCTCCTCCAGTAGAAAGCATCTGAGAACACAGTTTTTCTAAACTGGGATGTTAAGCTGACACAGATGTTACAGAGGAGCCCTTTCCATAAAATCTCAGATGCCACGTCTGGAAACAGCCACGAACATCAGCTCAACCCACAACAGCAACGAGTGGAGCAGGAGCAGGGCCACCTGTGCTGCAGGGAGTGAGCAGCTCTCTCCTGGCCTGCTCCCAGGTACTTCCAAACAGCAGACATAAAATACGTGCCCCCAGTGTTGAAGGAGTTAATGTGACACTGCAAAATGAGCTTTGCTATTTGCTGTTTTGTTTGGCCAATAGCTGACACAAGCACATTTTGCCACCTGGCTAATTTTGTGCTGCCAAGTTATTCATTCAGGCCAGTGGTGTGAAAAAGGAGGCATTTAATAGTCAACAGAGCACTATATAGGGTAATAGTTTATGATTTTCCATGACTACTTAGATGCTGCTCAAATTATTCTTGATTGAGCAAATTATTCTTTTTTAAAATCATCTCATTCATTTATTTACTAATGACTCTATCCCTTCTCTCCCATACACCATTTTTTTTTAAAGTGGGAACTATCAGCCATTTCCATGTTTGAGGGGATTTAGCCAAAGGAAAACTATGAGCGTATTACAGCCCAGATCACAACTTTGAAACACCTTTTGCCAAGATATTAGAGGTTGAATTAAAGTCCTTTTTGAGCATTCCAGGGAGCCCTGAACAGGGGTGAGGTGAGCTGGAGAGAAACCCTGACAATCTTGGTTCAGCAGATGAAAATATTAATCCTCTCTGCCCCTCAGTTATTTTATTTTTTCAGCAGGTGGTTGCCTGGATGGTTGGTTTTCAAGATGAACCACAGCCTGATGGGCTCATTCCAGTGGGGTCACCAGTTAGCAGAAAACCCTTCAGCCATTGCTGACAGGGAATCCTTGGCCAGGCTATCCAAGATTAGTGTTGGAACAGCAAACCCCTTCCCTTGTTATAGGCAAGTTATTTATGCTGCAAGACGCTGGTACAGGTGTTTAGATGCATGCCAGGGCCAACATTTTTGCTTTTATGGGTACTTCCTGAGGTGCTGGAAGCAAGCAGGAGAGGCAGTCCTTTGCCTGTCACAGCAAACACACAATGGCACTGTGTAAAATTGATTTTGCAGATTTTGGGGTTATCTGTGTTAAACCAAAGGGAGGAGGGCAGACCAAAGCATCCTGCTCTACAGATGTGAGTTTATGAAGCCATAATGCCAGAAGTTGTCAGAGCAAAATAATGCACGTTTTTGTGAGTTTATCCGATGTCACATACTTCAGACAAACACTGGTGTTAATATTCATTGTATGGTTTAATTGGTTTGATACAGAATGGCAACACGAATGTAGTGAAATGCTTGTTATGTAGGTCTTCGTGTTGTTTCAAAGTCTTTATTATTATGACAGCAAAGTCTTGTTCATTAAAGTTTCACAATCCATTTTCATTAGGATGAAACTGATTCTGTAAATGAACAGTTGCTCTGAAAAATCAAACCCTTGCAGCTATCACAGGGGAGGTACAAAGTCTGTATTAATTATCAGGAATATGGTGTCGATCGAAGATGTTAATTGCCCTGATGGTTAGTTATTTGGGGAATTGCCATGCATTTCATGCAGGGATAATAAAAATGAATTTTTAAACAAAGAGATCTTAAAATAATATATAATCTGTAGAGAATACCAACATCAAAGGCTTATCTCAAAGCTTTGAATTTTATCTTTGTGGTCCAAAATGTTAAAGATGAACTGAGCAATATTTCAGCTGGTTCAAGTTTGTGAGAGGAAAACAAAACAAGAGTTAATTAACTGTTATTACAAACCTTTTCAACTTTAATTTGACTTTCAAATATTAGCATTTATCTATGAACTATGCTTCTGGGTTTGACAAATTAGCTTTCACAGAACAAGTTTAATTAGGCTTCATTGTGCTTTTATGTCACTTTGCACAGTTCCAGACAATGAATGGATTAACTTACTAAAAGTCATATGTTTAAAAGAATTTGTTGAATGCTAAAAAGGTTGAAAAAGTTGCAAAGCTTTACCAGCCTAATGCAGAAAAGATGCATCCTGTTTAGCATGATAACACGCATTCTTTGCAGAGAACAGCTGGTGCTGACACACACAACCCTGCCTGGCTGCTCTCAGCACCCACAGGCTGTCACCACCCCCTTCCCATGCCATCCCACCCTGGGAAAGTCTGGAGTGTGTGTTTGCTACCAAAGCCTGATACCTGTGAAAGACAGGAAAGGAGGCAGCTACAGGTGCACATGATGTGACTAAGCATGCTGGTTCTCTAGCTGGAGTAAAATAATCTCAGTGTGGACTTGTATTTCTGTTTTAATTTTTGATTTATTTCTGGTTTTTTATTGCTGGTATTAGGACTGCTCCATGTTTATGCCATATTTATGAGAGATTAAAAAAAAAAAACCAAAAAAGAAAAAAGGGAGAAAAGTGTGAGACTCTGAAGCAATGCGACAAACTGATTTGTCTCAACATAGTCACAGGTGAGAGTAGAGAGTGTTGTAGAAAAGTATCGATGTGAAGTTGAGAAACGTTGCTCTCCTTCACAAAGGGATGTGTCACTTCAGAACTCACTAAATACAGATTTAGTATTACAGTGTCTATAGGAGAGCTTATTTTGTAGCTGGGTATTAGATATTTTCTGATTTTTTCTGACTTCTCATCCTCCTCTCTAGCCATACATGTGCTTCTCTTCCCAATAGAGTTAAACTGCTTTTGTCTAGACAAGCTATAAGAGTCAGGAGACCCTGAAGGGATCTAAAAGGTGAACTAGTCAAAATTGTGCCTCAGAACAGAAAGCCATGGCAATCTGTTTAGTGGAGAGAAAGAACAACAGAATTTTTCTGGGAATGGAGCACTGTATCAGACTACAGAACATATTTGTGATGGCTGCATGTAGGGAGGCAGAAATAAATGCTTTTAGAAACTGGTTGTGCCGAAGCAGCAGCAGGTTTGTGGGTGTTTGCCCACCTCAGATCATACAGCACTTTCCTGGTGGCCAGTATAGTTTAGGCTAACATCAGACTGTGCTAACATCATGGTTGACTGACTGCCTACAGATTCTTTCAGGGGTGATACTGCACCAGGATTGTCCAGTCCAGGACATTTACACTAAATGTCCTGTATTCCATGGTCAAGAAAGGCCCATCCTTATGGATTGATACAGTAGGTTAATGTGAATCATGGAAAGGTCATATGTGAGAAAGCAACAGAAAAGCAGTTTAGGAGGATAGGGAAGATAAAGTAGAGAAACAGTGTGATGGATGTAGCCAGAGGCAAAAAGGAAGCCCATATTAAGCAGCAGTGAAAACCAAACAAAACTAGTGACATTGCAGAGGGCAGTAAGTGAAAAAAAATACATGACAGTGCAGCGATAGTGAGCTGAAATGAAGCGAAAGAAACAAGCAGCAAGCATCAGACTGCCACCTAAACCTTGCTAGGCAGCAAGATGAAATATGCTGTAGTGACCATTTTGTGAAGGGCCCTTTAAACTTAGGAAAGAGAGGCAGGCAGTTTTAGCACTGGAAGCACACTGTAAGGTGCACCTTTTCCTCCCTCCCTTCTATCTGGCAAGTGCCAGTTACTCTGTTGTGGTTTTTTTTTTTTTTTTTTTTTTTTTTTTTTTTTTGTTTTGTTTTGTTTTGTTTTGTATGCCCATTATTGGAACTTTGCACAATTCACATAAATGTATAAAGCAGAACTCTGCACAAAACCAAGGCAGGAAGAAAGTAGCAGGAATATACAATATGCTCTTCTACTTAAAACTCCCATTCCCCTCATCAGGATTTATGATTGTTCAAGAAGGATAGGCCAACACTAAACACTTTTAACATTATCTTATGTTTTACTAAAGTTCTGCTAAAAGCAAAGACAACATCTATAAGGTTATATGTATAAGATCTGGTTGGAAAGTGGAAGAACAGTTTATGGAATACTATAAAATATTTGACATAATTTCTGTTTTATAAGGCTGAAAAATGTGTACTGTTTTCAAAACACAGTCACTGTTTTACAAATAATTTTTTTTCCCTGTTGCTCATATTTTTCCCTTTTGGTACTGAGTCTTTTAAAATCCATACTGTCTATTCATGCTTACTTCCAACTTTCCTCCTGCTTTCAGCCTCTCTCCTCTGCTTCAGCTACATTGGGAATTTCATAATAAATAATAATAAAAATATTCACCTTCTTTTGTAAGCCAAAGAAATAAAGAATACTTTAGTTTCAGAGTACAGATTTACATAGAGACTAACACCTTATTCTTCTAAGGAGCTTTGACATGTAAGAATCTCATATGTAGTATCTTGGTCTGAAAATACCTTTTAGTGCTCAGTTTGTGACTTTTCCGGATTGATTCCAATGAGAATTTTCTGAAAAAAAGTAGTTTAAAATATTCAGTAAGGATTTCAGGATTTGGTGTGCTTACACTGAAGTCCCCCGTGCTGGAAAGGTTTATACATTTCCTTTAAATGTGTGCACTGTATGGCCTTTGAAGTCAGTGGGACAAATCCTCAGCTGATATCGATTGTACTCTTCCACTGATTTCAGTGAAGTGATAACATTTATTGTAGCTGAAGACATATCCCAGGGAGACTGAATGCTATTGTAAAGTTGCATGCTTAGAAGCTTTTTCCACATTTACCCCAAGACTATTTCCTCTCTGTTCCCAGAACAGTCAAGCAGCCTTTTATAGTATTTCATTTCACTGCAGTGCTGACACGAGTTCCATTTCAGTGATGGAAGAGAATCCTATATTTCTGTGGAGCATGAAATGTTATAAACAAAAGGCGACTGATAAATTGGACCCACACACTATGCTTTACTTACATATTTTCTGTGTGTACAGTGTGCTGCCTGTACTGTTAAGGCATTCTGTCAGGTATGGTTTTCATATGTGAAAAGGTTGTACTCCATGTGTCATTTTTCATTCTCCTGAATTGTACATGGGTTCTGCGAAAATGTGGTCACTGAATTCTTTCATTTTTTGCTTCCTGTTGGAAGGTGAAATCAAACAAGACTTTTTGTCTGTGTTGTCATGTCTGACAAAAGGCTTACAGGGACAATTTTTACTGCCAATTTATGGTTATGCAGCCTCTTCTCTTCATTCAGGTGTCAGGCTGATTTTAGAGTGTGCTCTTCCAAAACTGTCCTCTGACACTTCCCCATATTTTCTCTTTCAACTTCTTGCATGCTCATACTGTGCCCAGTGGAGCTTGGTTGTGTGTAAGGCCACAGCCTACATGTTTCTTATGGCTTATTCTTTAAGTTCCTCTGGTCCTCAGAATTCTGTGCCTATGGTGCCATCAAAATGACTCTTTAGGTTGACATTCGTGGGTTTTTTAATAGACCCTAGAAATACCTTGGGAAGGAAACCCAAAGACACAAAACTGTTTTTCCAGATAAGCTCTTTCAGAAGATGGGATGAAGCTATAAGGGTTGGTACAGGGGCCAGTTGTTGAGTTTCTTATAAGATAGCCATCTGCATAATAAAAATACAAAAATCTGAATTTAAACTTTTCAGTACTTAAAAATCTTGACAGATTACAGGAGCAACAAACTTCAGCTGTGTGTGAGACAATTGGGAAATGACAAGATCATAAGACTTATCCAAATCATTTTGACATGGCAGTCCTTGCATAAGCAGAACATGAACCTAAGGCTCAGAATAAGTCTTTTGCTGCTGAATCAGGGAGTATAAGTATTTTCACACTTCTTTTCTGGAAAACACCAAAACGATCTTGGGTAATTAGAAACAGTAGCCTTACTTGTAGACTCAGCAGTATATGAACTCTACAGCTACCTTTTTGTCCAAAGCATGGTTCCCAGAACCCAGAAGACATGGCCCAGGGCCAAAACCCCTAACCCACCCTCACTCAAGGGAGGAATTACGGCCTCTTGCTGAGGGAAGAACACGAGCCTCTTGCTTCTGAGGTAGCAACAAATGTGACTGTACTTAATCCAGGGGGGCAAAAAAATCGTCCTTTTCATTTTTTTCTGGAAACTTCTGTCATCTTCAAATGCCAAGTCAAGTGGGGTCCAGCTACCTTCATCCAGAAACTGATCTGTTGGATGAAAATGGGCATGGTAAAAGCGGGTAAATACAGATTCTCATATTCTATGGGGAGAAGGGTGAATTATTCCCCCAATTTGTGTGAAAAAAATAACGAATGGAAAGATGCATCCTTTGGAGATAGTAATGGCTAACAAATGTGCCACTGCAAGAACTTTGGGAGGTATTTATTCTGCAGAGACAATGTGTTGTTAGCAAATTGTGCACTTTGCTCAAGGTAACCCATTGTTGCTGCAGATTTCGCAGGTAGATTGTCTCCCATTTGCTGAGTCGTTTTGTGCAATCTCTAAATCATTGCAGGCCATCTATTTGAAAAGTGTTAGTGGAGGAAGCATAATGTGCTTTCATGGTAATGTAAAATGCATTAGAAATGAATTGCATGATGCTTACCTCTCAAATTACAGAAAAGACAATGACACCCATATATGCGAATGCAAATTATATATAAAAATATCACAGATGAATCCCTGAGCTGTAACACTTGTTCATTTCTATAAATATTAACACATCAGGATTTATTTTGACATACCACTAAGATAAGTGCTAGAACTGACAATAATAATGTATAATTTATGTCCTCCATATTACCTTAACATCACTGTGCTTACATTATTGCATAAATTAATTTAATGTTTCTGACATGCAGCAGATTATTCAAGCATTTGTTCTTTTGTCTTCTGCTGGTTTCTGTTGCTGTTTTCCAAATTACAGAATATTATTATACTCTAATGTTTATTTTATGGTACATACAATTCATAAAGTCACTTTAAAGTTCTGAAAGCTTTTATTTAGCACTCAGATAAACATGTGTTGTTATATGATGTGGAAAGAGCATTAAAGCTTTTGTATATTAAATAACTTTATGCTTGTGATGCAAATTGACAATAGCTGAGAAGTGCAAAGCTCAGGAGAAATTGAATCTGCAGCCTGTACTTTTAAGGTACTTGGGGAATGTGTGGTTGCTACTGCGGGTGTCTCATGTGAGAATCTTTCACAAATGCATGTCAAAAGTCCTAGATTTATCAAAAATGTGTTGGTATTTGTTGGTCTGAACTACAGGTCTGTCCTTACCTGTCCCATGGGATAAGCTGTATGTAATCAATTGTGCATTTTCATGTTGCCAAAAAACATAGAGTGATGTGCCTATTGCATTCCACCTGTGAACCTGAGGCTAGAATTCAGCTTTTCATTTTACCCCCTGAAAAGGCAGAATATCCTCTCTGGACAAGCAGCATCTTTTCTTTAAGTTAGAAATAAATATCTAAGAATTTATAAATCAGTGCCCTAATTTCTTTGCACTTAACAGAAACGAAAATTTCCCTAAAACCTACTCCCCCCCAAAAAAAAACCCAAACCAAATCGCACAACAGTAGCATATGTTTAATCTCCTCAAAAGGTTTTGACAATGCGTAATTGAAAGCATTTGAAACACTGAATAACTGTTACTTGGTAGCAGTTGTGTGTCTTCACTAAATCTGGAGAAAAGAAAGTGTGATAAAGCCAAGCTGTTCACAACCCAGCCCAGGCCAGTAGCCTGGAGAACTCTGAGTGGAGGATTCCCAAGCTGAACCTCTGTGACTCTCTCAGTGCCCTTCTCCTGGGGCTAAAGGAAACACAGCATCACATTTTGCTATAAGAGCTCCAGGGTGTGGAGGGCAGGACACACACTCCGCACTGTGTTTTTCCTAGCAGATTTTTTTGGGTGGCTTCTCTTGGTTTTTAGGTCTTCATAGCTACATAATCACTGCTTGTTAGCATTAAAAAAAAACAAAATTCAAATGGGGGAACTGGCTTTGTTCTAATTCCATTTTGCATTTACTCTGAAGAAAAGGGAAAAGAAAATAGATTTACATTATAAAAGTCAGATTTACCTGTACATTGTGGTAGTCTTCTGTTCTTGCTGTAATATCTAAAAGTGCAATAAGCCTCATGGATAACCAGCTAGTTATTGGTGTGTTTAGCAAATCAGTTAATGACCTCCAAAGTGAATAAAATTTTTTCAGTGCCAATACTGCCAATAGCCAATAATTTGGAGCACTGCAGGCTTGTTTCTTGTGCTTGTTTCCTGCTTTTGTTTGGATATTGAATAACTGTGTGTCTTCTCAGAAAAAGGCAGAAAGGCAGAGCTAAGGTCAAGATTATGTGTCAGCAATTTGAAAGAGACAGATGAAATATATCAATATAGTAATGAACAAAAATCAAACAATACAATCAATGGAAAGACCCACCAAAGGGTTGGACAGATGAAATTCCATTGCAGCAATCAGTTCATAGGCACCTAATCTTCAAGGTGCAATCCATAACCCTAAATTATACCTCTGGGTAATGACTAAGGAAAGACAATTTCCCCAAAAAGACAATCTTCAAAATATCTGTCATCTGTGCAGGGAGCTGCTAAGGCCGTGGAAGGGTGTTTGCTCACATTCTGCAGCTGTTCCAGTGGAAGGTCCCAGGAGATGAGGAGAGGTTTCCATCCATAGGGATCCCTATTGCACAGCCGTGCCTCCAGCTGCCTTTCAGGATAAGTGTAGCCTTACTGAGGAGCTGGCTCTCCATGCCAATTCACATCCAGATGATGTGTAAACGCATTGCTCATCTCCTGGGAGATTATCCTAGTCATGGAGATAAAAATTGCATGGTCAGAGCAAGTGCTATTCCATCATCTCTGTACCCCTGTGCCAAAAAAAGATGCAAGGGGGTTGGCATCAGAACGGAATTCTTTATCTTCTGAGGGGGGATTGATGAGGTTTATTTTGATCTCTTAGGGAAAAATTTTGTAAATTACCTACAATGACATATCCGAGGTAGGAGGGAAAGAAATTTTTCTGAATTGCCATTTATTAACTGCTTGATAAATTTTCAAATCTCACTTGAGACTTTTACCCTCTACTAATGTGACTTGTTGCATTTGTTTGTTTGAGGATAGAAGCAAGCAAGGCATTAGTTTGCTGTGCTGAGGAACTTTAACTGAGCAACCTTTTGAGCATGTTTGCAGAGCAGCTCTAAAGCTGCTGAGTATGGGAGCCTCTGTGGAGATGCTGGCTGTGCCACTCCCAGTGGTGGCTGACACAGAACAAAGTGCCCTACTGGAATTTAATTGCTGCCTATGTATTTGTGTACGAAACCAAACCCAAAAGCAGGCCTCCTCAAAGGATGCTAGGAATTATAATTTCACACTGCTCTGATTATCAAAAGTTCAAGTTAAGTGACAGATTTAAATGGGTCAGTTCAAATCACAAGAAAGAACACAACAGTCTTTTAAAAGGTAGTGTATTCTGTGGTTGTTTAAGTCAGCTAAATATAGAAGCATTAAAAATAATATTTCAAGGAAAAACATTCAATATTTTAACAGTGTCATTGTTTTCCTGCTGCCAAAGTGCTTGAGATGCTGAAACATTCCTCCCCTTTTTTGACTTATTTTGGCATAAAATAATCCCTTACTTTACAATTGTTTTGTTTTTTTCCCCTTGCCAGCAGGAATAGTTCCATGGTGAGGTTTTTTAAGCTAGGATTAAGGACAGAGGACTTATTGAAAAATTAAAATACTGATTTGCAGACACTGATGTGGACCAACTTTTTCAGATTTTTAGTGATGAAGAGGAGCAGGGAAGATGATATTCTGTATCAACCAACTGCAAAAGTTGCACTCTGACTAGAGCAGAACACTGTCTTGAATGTGCAGGGGCAGCAGTCCTGCCTGATATCTGATGCAGCAGCCAAAATTGTTTCCCACAGAAAAAAGAGAGATCCCTGTTTGAAAGAGGACTACAAGCTGGGAGCAATAATGCTTGAGAAAGACAGAAAAGCTGAATAAGGGAGTGTAGGTGGTAGCAGATCAGCACTTTCAGCAGCATATCAGAAATGCCATGCTGCAGAAGTCCTTTAGGATGAGAGACAGGCAGCTGTGCAAAGACCATAACTAGGTGATGGAACTGCAGCTGATGGCAATTATTATCACAGGCATCAGCTGAAATCAGCAGTGATCTCAGAAACACAAAGGCTTCACGGAGAGTTGAGGGAATGAGGAGAAGGTGATATGTTTAAGGTTGCCAGAGAAGGAGGAGGTAATAGGGTAACTTAAATTTACTTCCAAAATAGTTAGTGTTCTGTGTTACCCCTACAGCAAGGAGTCAAGACAAGAAAAAAAAGACAGTGAGCCTCAAGACCCTGGAAGCAGCTTTGGAGGAGCCAGGTAACTCTTTTTTTTTTTTGTTTTGTTTGGTTGTTTCCTAGTTAGCCATGGCTGCAATATCAGCCCGAGGTGCTGACAAACCAGTGCTCTGCTGAGACTGAGAGTGTGCCCAGGCTTGGAAGTCAGCGATGGCAGCTCTGTAAATGTCTCTAACACCACTGATCCCGAGTCTGGACGCAGCTGTACTGGCAAAACTAACTCCCAAGAGGGAAATTAGCTATGCTGGCAAAAGTTCAATTTTGCCAGTAAAACCACATCTATGTTAGGGCCTTTTGCCAGCACAGCTGTGCTGGTTGCAAATCCCATGTCCTCACACCCCTGACTTTCTGCTAGCAAAAGTTTAGTGTAAGATTTGCCTCAGAAAGAAAATAATAGGGAGATTCGCTTCTATCGATTGAAAGCTACTTGTTTTAATACAGAAAGTAAGGCAAAATCTCCATAATGGTATCGTTTATTCAGTGTCTCTTTAGATCTTGTCTCACTTGCATTTCTTAAATGTTGATTTTTTTTTGTGTGTGTGTGTGTGTGTTGAGCACTTTAATACCAAATCATCATAAATGCAATCTGGTAACCTGAACCACATTACAGCTTCAATGCAGCTCTGCCTCATTCTGTGATAAACCACAGTTCTTTGATAAAAAACATGATAAAGAGCTACATTGTACAAAACACAGTACAGCCAGCTGCAAATATTCCAGGGCTATCCAGTAGTAAATAGCATAAAGTACAGAATGTGTGGAGGCTAATGCTCTCATTCATTCCTGGATATATATATATATTTAAGGCAAGAATCAGATGAAGAAAACCATGTAAAATCTGCCTACCATCAGCTGAAAGCATGAAGAAAACTGAGTTTTTATCACTTATCTGCAAAACGAGACCACAGTGCAAATATAGATATATTTTCAGAGCTCTAAAGTGGATTTAAGAGTGAATTAAAGCTCTAGATTCTTTCTCCTCTGTGCTGCAAAAAACTGGTGTTGGGCCCTGCTTTTTGGATGTTAAGTCATATTGATTTTACCACACTGACTGAGAAAGAGGAAGCATAATAGAATCATAGAATATGCTGGGCTGGAAGGGACCCTTCAGGATGTTTGAGCCCAGCTTGTGGCCGTGCACAGGACTCCCCAAAAATCACACCCTATGCCTGAGAGCATTGTCCGCTTGTAGTGTCACTGAAATATGTTTGATAAAAATACATCTCCAGGCAGCATGGATGCATAAAGGAACTAGGAGATGTGGCCTGTGTGATAAATGAAGTTGATGCACAGGACCTGCCTGCCCTGATTGCTTCTTGGTGGGTCTGGTGCAAATTCTCTTTCCAAATGGGAAAACAAGAAACCAGTGAAGTTGCATTGGAAGTGCACAGACGGGCACAAGTACACCAAGAACAGGCTATTTGTGAGCTCTAATATTGCTGAGCTACGCTGATACAAAGCACAACATGAAAGCTAAAAGCAAATAATTTCAGGAGTACAAGAACCATTGTGGACTGGTTTGCAGTGGAACTGCATACCATGCTTGATAGTGAAATCTGATATTTTCCCATAGTTTGGAAGGATCTCCTGGTTTTACCCCAGGGTTATCATCCAGTTTTATTCAGCAAGGAGAAAATTATTTTGGTCTCCAGGGTATAAACTTTTCTAGGGACCAGTAAGTGCACAAGCCCAGTCTGGAACTTTTCCTTCTATTGACAGCCTGTTTTCACTCAACATGTCTTTGATACTAGTTCTGCTTGCAAATGTGCTGATGTGGGAAGCTTTGGTGAAAAACAGATAAACAAATGTGATTGCATCAGCCTTGTTTTCTGGGGAAGCTAGGATTAAAAACCTATTTGCATATCTCTATATACAACAAAGAGTGTTCTGGCTGACCCTTTCTTAGGAAAAAACCCTAGATTTCTCAGTAGGTAGAATATCCTCTTCCAAAACGTTACCTGAGTCTAATATGATGGTTGTAGGAAAACTCTCTCTTGCCAGGAATAGCCTGAAGTAGTGCCAGAGGCTTGCTGGCTTTGAGACATGTTGGGAGTTATTCATAACTCAGTGTGGGTACCTACTAGCACTGGAATGTGCAAAGTGATTTTTCGAAACCCACACAGAATCTTCAGAAGGTGGTCATATTTGATGTAGGCTTTTTCATGCTATAGAGACTGTGCATAAGAAATCACAGCATGCATAAATAGTGCCAAGACTTGAAATTCCAGCCTTTTCCCAAGGAGACAGTTCCCACAACAGGAATTTTTTTTTCTTTTTATCTTTTTTTTTTTTTTTTTTTTTTTTTCCCTCACTTCTTTTTCATTTGTGGTCATGCTGGGGCCAGAAGATGAGTAGGAAGTACAATACTGTATTTTTGACATGGTGGAAATTGCACTCGTGTTGCTGTAGATCTGAGCGAACATCTGTGATGTTTAATTATGGTGGTAGCACCAAAGCATTAAAAAAAGATTTTTCTGCACAGTCACAATTGTCAGGAAGAAAGTATAAACTCAGATTTGTTGAACAGGTTTCTGGTTTGTTTTCCTAGAACCAATAACAAAGTCTAGTCTTAAGACCAACTCTCCTGAGAAATAGCACGTCTTCTGAAATTCCATTTGAGTTGTTAACAACTGTGGTTGTTCCATAGAATTTTACCAATTACTTTTTTTTTCTGTAAAAATAGGAAGTTTTGTGAGTAGATGTGAATGTGGAAATTGGCCTGTTTGAAATGGCTTTTTGTCCTTCATTTGTGGTATTAAGGTTTCTAAGGCCAACAGAGGGAATAACCTTAAAGAAAAATACCAAGTAAGAGTGTGAATGGGATGCCAAAAATCTATGCAGCATACTCAGAAACACTGCAAGAGGCTGACTTGACTCTTTATGACAAATTATGCAGCAGAATATATAGGTTTCATATAGATCAAACTCTATATGACACATATATTAATGGACTGTCATGGTACCTGATTGGGATCAGGAAAGGATTTCCCATATTGGCTGAGGATGGGTGATGAGCCCATCTGCAATGGGAATCCCTATGGATGGAAACCTCTCCTCATCTCCTGGGACCTTCCACTGGAACAGCTGCAGAATGTGAGCAAACACCCTTCCACAGCCTTAGCAGCTCCCTGCACAGATGACAGATATTTTGAAGATTGTCTTTTTGGGGAAATTGTCTTTCCTTAGTCATTACCCAGAGGTATAATTTAGGGTTATGGATTCCACCTTGAAGATCAGGTGCCTATGAACTGATTGCTGCAATGGACTTTGATCTGTCCAACCCTTTGGTGGGTCTTTCCATTGATTGTATTGTTTGTTTTTTTTAATTACAGTATTCATATATTATATTTTATACTTATTCTTATGGTTTAATTTTATTACAATATTCTTATACTTTCAGTACTGGTTACTGAAAAAGAGTGGCAGGTGTGAAGGATGAAGGTCTCTGATGTATCATGGGCTTGGTATATAGAGCAGAGCAAAGATGAGAGAGTGTGTTGTCAAATATTCCTGCCATGGAGTCTTGGACTACTAGCTAGAGAAACACCTATTTTTTAAAAAATAAAAATCTGCATGTTTTTTGTTTTTTTTTTTTTTTTCTCTAAAAATATTCAAGTAGTGAAATGGATTCTGAGAAGCTGTACTTTCAAGTTCCTTTTGATTCTAATTTCCTGAAGATGGTTGTAACCTGACACTTCTCCTAAGTCTCAGGGCAGCAGATCTCTGAATACATTTCTTTCCATGGTGATAAAATAATATCATAACAAAATCCTGGATTTTTAGGGGACCTTTAAGTCACAGAATGCTTCCAGCCTCTGATAACATTAAATAAATAAAGAATTTGTCTGCTCTTCTCACCACAGAGATACATCCCATATGTTTGTTGTGCTTATTGTCAGTAGAGAGAGAGGTCAAACAGCTATTCCTTCCTGTACTGTTTTGTCTCAATGTGCAGGAGATATGTCAGGGAAGTTTGGGGTCTTGCATTCCAGAAGTGAGGAAGTTGTCTGCTCTGTGACCAGGGAAAGGGTTGCTTGCTTCGGTTTTTTCTTCTGCTTGTTGAAGGTCCATTCAAGCAGCCTCTGTGTTAGGAAATAAATAAACAGTATTTTGGCAGTCTTTTCAGATTACACAAAAAATGGGAAGTTTGCAGGAGATGACTGAGATAAGTAACTTCTTTTCTGCAATAACTTTTTTTCCTGTGGTTCATTGCATGTCTGTAGACATGATAGAGCAATTTGAGCTGGCCTTGATTAGAGGTTAAACAGATGGTTATTCCCTTACTTGCCTTGGGGCAGATGTACCTTTCCATGCTGTCATTTTTTGTTTGAATTGCCAGGTATAAACCAATAGGTGATGTAAGGAAAAATTCATGTGCCTTTTCCTCTTTTTTTCTTACCTGAGGGAGTATGATTTACAGAAATTCCCTAGTCCATGATCTTTTTGATGCTTTTCCCCTTTAACGAGTGTGGGTTTCTCGCCCAGGCTTTTGGTGCTTTCTGTGCAATGGCACCAACTCTGCCAGGCTGCCCTACGAACTGGGGTGTGCACAGTCCACGAGGCCACAGTCTGCAGCCTGCCAGCCCTCGGGCAGGGCATGAGTGCAAAAAGAGCTTTCTTGCTCTAATGGCTGTGAAAAGCAAGCACAAGTGGAGCTACGCTCTGCAGATCGATTCGGAATCGCTGAGTGAATGCTTTCAAAAAATGTTTTCTTTGTTGCCAGTTTCCTATGCCGTGGCTTCCAACCCTTCTTGCTTGAAAGGCAAAGGCATTATTTGAAAACCTTTAGAGTTCTGGAAATCAATAAATGGGGAAGATTCTTAGCTTTGTTTTTGAGCAGCACAAAGGGTCAAAAGCCACCCCATCTGGATGCAGACTCAGAGAGACCATAAATGGGTTTTATTCTGTGTAAGCTCCAGTACACAGAGCATCTCCTGGTGAGAAGAAGGCATATGAGAAGAGAGAATGGTAAAACAGCTGTAGCCTGCATTTGGTCAATCATCTCTAGGGGCATCAAGTGAGATAGTCTGAGACTGAAGTCTGTTCTCACTTCAGTGGAGCAGAATTTGACGTTTGATGAAGTGGTGCTGGTTTTTCCTTCCCTTTGTTGGGCTGTTCATGGAAAAATTCCTAGTTTTGATAAATACACTCCAAAACTCCTACCGAGCAGGGTGATTTGGGAACCACTTATGTGGGCTGTAAGACCTCTGTTCGAAGAACACAATTGGAGTGTATTTCTGGCTCCACATCTGGGGAATCTATGGTGAATCAAAGCAGCAGTGGCATATTTGCTCTCCACCCTGGCAAGGAAGGACCTGGCCTGTAGGAGCAAAAATCCTGTTGATACCTGCACGATGCATGGGACATCCCAGTGCTGGGAAAATCCAGAAACCTGGTGTGGAGAAGGTGAGAGTGAAATCCAGAGGGGTTCTTTGTGCTGCATGTGTGATAAAAGGTGGCTATCAGGCTGGAAATCCCTCCATATATGGTGGGAATGAGCTGCTCCTGGAAGGAGGACTCACTTGGGTGAGAATCACTTTAAAGGGAGACAAGTGCAGGAAAATGAGTGTCTCCAGTGGGCCAGCACATGTCAAGGAAGAACGGGGTCAAAACAGCGTATACAGAGTCTGGAGAAGAGTATTGCACGAGAAAAGAGGAAGGTGAACAGGACAAAGAGCAAATAAAGGAAAAGCAACTGTAATGGGAGAAATGAAGTCATTCTCAGAATGTAAAATATATATTGTTCTAATCAGATGGAGCTGGTAGATTAACTCCTTTCTCCAAGTTACCAGGATAATATCTTTATTCTGTCACATCTCATCCACTAGTCTACCTGGCATGAGATATCCTTTACAAAATGGGCATGTGTGGTAAGCAGAGCTGACCTGTAAAAGAAGAGCTTTCTTAAATGGGATATGTGGAAATTATTTGGCTCCACAGGCAAGTTTGCAGTCTCCTTTAATGAAAGTTTTGTTTTAGATTTTCCAAAAGAGATAGAGGGAGGCCTTGCAGCAATTGCATAATTTTAAATATTAAGGGTGTAAATTTCATAAAGCCTCAAACCATGCACAAGGCTTAATTTTCCCATGTTTTCAGGATGGCTTGTACATTGGCTAATGAAGTTCAACTTCGCTTCTGATGTTTTCAAGTTGAGTTTACTTTCTAGTACATCTTTCATGTCTTACCAGTTAGTTTCCTGGGCCACAAGCAGGGAACACAATAGAGACATGGTTACATCCTGTTATAGATGTTTCTTTGAACCTTTGCCGTTTTATGGATATCCTTGTTTCCTTGTAATGATTGTTCAGTATTTAGAGAGAGAAGAATGTACAGTCAGTCTCTGCTAATTCCATTAAAGGTAGTTCTCAAAATGAAGGATGGTGTGGGACTGACACTTATGTCAGGAACTTGTTCACAAATCTGAACGTTGGCCCGGGACTGCAACTGCAGTAAGAGCTGCTTGCATGATACTTGCTGGGGCAAATGAATGGTGTGTTATTTCAGTGCATTTTCTTTGACAATTGCCAGAAGCAGAGAGAATTCAGAGAAGAGTCTTTGTTTCTGTGACTCCACTGTAGTAGGAAACCACCCTTAAAAAGAGACTGCCATAAACAGAACTGAGACAAAAAAATATTTTTCTCGCCTTAGCGAGTGTTAGTGTTCTTCCTGACACAAAAATAAAGGCTCTATTTTGGCTTGTGTCATGTAGAGATGTTTGATAATTCAGTAACTAGTAACAATTGTGTGTGTTATATGTACACACATTCAACAGGATCCTTAAATAAATTACTTGCATAATTGTGCAAAATGGAAATGAATAATTTGTTGTCAAGTAGGTCCTTGCAAACAGTAATTTACCCAAGAAACTCTCAAGGACAGCAGGGAAACAGGAAGAAAAGAAAAGAGGGGGAGAAAAATTTAACAGCAGAGGAAGCAGACTGGATAGAGGAAGTGAAGCTCCAAAAACACTGAACACTTGGGAACAAACGGGATGGATTGGCCCTGAGTGCATTCAGGTTGAAAATCAGGAACTAAACTGTCAGAGCAGTGGGAGATTAGAACTGCCTGCCATGAGCCCTATGGACCAAAGGTGCAATTTCCAAGATGGAGATTTAGCCCCTTTAGATGGAAGACTTTATGTGAAGTGTACACCTATGAGGCCAGGAGCTGACAGTCCAAGTAGAACTCTCATATTCTGTATTTCTGTTTGTGAATATGGTTATCCTGTGTCTGGCTTGGAACTGAACAGAAAATGACCATATTATCCTTATTTTCCCATGTTAACCTGCAAGCTTGAGTATGAACAGTAGACAGGCAAGGGTTAGGCTGAATGTTGCACACAAAACCCCTCAAAATACTCATTTATTTCCAAAAATATGCGATTAATAATAAATGTCATGGCAATCATTATGAGGCTACAGCTCATCTTGCATTCAGAAAGTGGAAACCTCCTTTACTAAGTATTTCTGGGTTTTTGTCATTAGCTGCTATTTCATATGCAGTCACACAGTAACTCTAGACAGTAAGTGGTAGTAGTCAAGCAGATTTAATTAGGTTTTTTTTAGGAACTTTTCATGTGAGACCCAGTCCTCACCTCTGGTGGGAACTGGCAGAAGTACATGGGCAGAATCTTTATTAAGGTTGTTATAGTTCTGCCTGAAAAGTTGGTGACATTCCATTTTGAGTCTTTGTGTAGATCCACTTGTGAAAATTATACTTTTTTTTTTCTTTTTTTTTTTTTTTTTAATAACAGACAGGTTTGTGCACAAGCCAATTGCTTCCTAAATCCATCTGTTCAAACCAGTATGTTATGCACTTTAAATCAGGAAACTCATGAAAAATGAAAAGGGGTGTTATCATATTAGAGAATTTTGCTCTCTTTGGCAATACATACATAATGCCTGTTCCCATAATCGACCAGACTTTTACCTGTGCTTTCAGAAGCCTGCAGGCTAAATGGAAGTGAATGCTGTGGGCATTATGGTCTTGATTATATGGTGTATCCATTTTCATATCCTGGATGGCTGACCGTAGCCTCTGGGCATCTGTAACAGAGGAGCGGGTCCTACTAACTCATGCATTTGTTACTTGTATCTGCAGCTGCACTTTATAGTGGTTTGGAGCACTTCTGCTGTTAAACCTGCTCTAAGAACTATTATGAGTAAGTCACCCTGAATGGCTAATTCTGTTCTGGCTATTAGGTTTCGCAGGTACAACTCCTCATTAGATCCCAACTATTCTTCCCTGAGAATGCCATGCTTTCCAAGTTCTATTTTCATTCTTTCTGTTCACTCCTGTTTCCCTAATAATCAGTGTCCCCATGGGCACCTAAAAGCTTGCACAAGCTTAAATCAGTCAGAACAATATCTCAGTATTAGGTTCCAATCATGAGAATTTGAGGTGTCATACAGAAAAATAATAAAATATGTTTTTATGGAGACAGAATTGGAAAGGGAAGGGTATAGAGAATTTGTATTTTACTTTGTCGGTCTTCTGCAAAATGGTATTTGCTTTTAATCCTAAACTCAATGTTTCTATTGTTGGGAGGAAAAAAGTAAAAGAAAGGAAAAGTTTAGTTTTTCTACTTAATGTGCTAGTTTCAGTTTCTGGAATTTTGACTTTTTTTGCTCAGTGTTTCATTTTACCCATATGAATGTATGTCATTCAGATTTCAAGAGGAGAGATTTTTTCCAAGAGGAGATATTTTTCTCTGCTTTTTGGGGAAAAACTTTGGTGGTGCTAATAGGAAGCTGAGAAGTGCTTTTTGGTGGTTTGGGGTTTTTTTTTTGGTGGCATGGTTTTCTTCTCCATCTTGAAAGTCTCATTTACTTACTTTCTTCTTCTGTACCTTGTAACTGAAATAATTCTGTTTCTTTTCAGTAAAATATTTTCCTCCAAAGCCAAATGAAGTCCAGTTATTGATAGTGTCCCTGGTGTACACAGAGCAAATTGCTTTCTTGGACCACAAGTGGCTAAAATTTTCATTAAGAGTTTTGTCCCCAGGAGTCTCTTTCTTGAGCCCTTGAGTATAAAATAATACTTAAACACCAATTGTGGGGAACGGGTATGAAATTTTACATTCTTTTTAACTTGTGGGATATTTTTAAAGTGACTTCTCCTCAACAGTAGTATCTTGAAACAAATGCATTTTGATGTGGAGACCTGAGGCTATTTCCCCTGGCTGGCTTGCTTTATCTGATTCGGTGTGCTGTTCTCCTGCACGGAACCAGGCTACAGTATTTCCATCTGCAAAGGCTGCAGATCCAGTCCTGTGCAGAGGAGTAACTTTCTACTCCTGGACTTCATCAATGGTACTGCTGCTTGGTGTGTGCTGCCCCAGACAATTTGATTCCTTTTGAAAAGACTTTCTGACTTCCCTGCTTAATGTCCTGCAACATTCTTAACCAGGTTATTGCAAAGGATGAGGTTCAAGACATGCTTCCTCCACCCTGGAAGAAAATTGTTCTATCTCTGTGACTCATGCACCTACCTGGTTCTCCCACAAGGCTGTGGGGTCTTGGGAAACTCATGAAAAATCACAAGTGAATAGGCTGATTGGGTAAGGATGAGAGATGAAAGGTTGTTGTGCTGGAAGTCCCCCATGGCAGTACCAGAAATTCTGTGTGAGTTGGAGCAGTTGTACTTGACATGATCTCTCCACAGCAGAGGCAGGCTTTGCACTGAAGCACTCTTTGTTTCCAAAGGCAGAAAAAACCAAAGGAAATAGTCAGCTATTCCCATTTTGCTGAAAGGAGCAAGTGAGAGATGAGATGTTCAGCTCTGGGATGCCCGGGAAGCACATGATAAAGTAGGAGATGGAGCTCGAAGCCTTTGTGTCCCAGCAAGTGTTCCCAAGAAGGAACAACTTCTAGGAGGCACATGTCCTGAATAGTCAGTTATTAATAGTGATTTACATAACAGCATGTAGCCCCATTTCAATATCACAGAATGGGGCTCACTCTTCTTTTGTGAAAATGACCTGGATTTATATCAGCAGTAATAAAATATTGTTGCAGAGAAGGGCTGTGAGGAGTGGGGGGAGGGAGTATGAAACTAAAAATAAGAAATATGTACAGTACATAATTCTAACAATGTTATCTGAAAGACTGTAAAAATAGACTCAATTAGATATTGTCAGAGCTTTTTTTCTCCATGCAGCTGCCTAGCCAAATATGACAATTTTTCAACAATATAAAAGTTCTAACACAATGCACGATACATTGTACTGAATTCATTAACACTTTGCTACCTTAAACATCATTGTAAAGAAGGAAAATAATGTAAGAGAAGCTTGTCATTTTTTGTTGTTGTTTCTTTTGTTTCTGTGACATGTTTGGAATTGCATGCCTGCGAGAGTTTTGTGATCTAAATTTAATGATCCTAAAAGGGATTTAGTAAGATATTGTTCTTTTCTCCTGCAGACATCCCTAGGCTGAGTGCTACATGAAAAGTGTGACTCAATTATACAAAAAAATTTAATTTATCTTTAAAAATAAAAAGCCTTTTCATGCAGCATTTCCACAGGGATGTAGCCTCAGTGTAGAGTTTCCCTAGCTCTGCTTTGTAAAAATCTAATTCTTATAGAAAGAGAGTTTGCATGCAGTGCATAGATATCTGTGCGCACAAATGTGTCCCCCTTTCTGTGAATAAAGACATTATAATGACAGTTGATATATTTGGCTTTGATTTGACAATGGAGTCTGCAGATCTCATTCAAAGTTGTACATTTACAAAATTACTGGAGCGGACAATTGGTCACAGTGCAGGCATCAAAACCTTAAAACTAAGATCTTCAGCATTAGACTGAAACTTTTGGTCCAGTTCTAACCCCAGCTTTTAGCTCCATTTGAGATAGATAGACAGATGGAAAAAAATTTGCAAAATTATTGGGGGTAAATTTGGATCTGAAATCAGGAATAGCATGTTGAACATATAAATTAAAATAATCATTGGTTTGGGCATGCTGTTGGGCTTTAAGATTATTTTTTGTGGATAATGTGCTCTGTCATTTCCCTGTGGCTTCACCATCACACTTGAAAGGAAATCCCCAGGAATGAAGAAAGATCTCACACATTTTTGAGAAGAAATAAGACTGGTGACTGAGACGATCTCACTTACTGGGCAATATAATAAATTTATAAATCTCTTATTTCTTCTTTTGTTCCAGTTTAGTGTAATGTGTAGTTCTGGAAAATGATATGGAATAATGCATGCCAAGTTGGACCAAACCAGGATTCTTTTGCCTTGCTCTTTAACCCTTAGCCCTGGGCATCAGAAAAGGTATTTATTTTGCATTCAGAGCATGAGCAAAGAGGATTGCTGTGAATACTTAATCAAGACATGGGAGGGGACAGCAGTAGTTTCTGTGAGGTTAGACTAGAAATCTCTTCACTCCCAACAAGGAATGAATTCATGGCTGTGTAGCCCCAATTTTCCTGTTGCTGGACTGTTGAGTGTCAGATTGAAGTGGACTTTGCCTTGCTATAGATATATGTGTGTGCAAGTACTGGATTCTCTCTGCTCCTCCTTTCTAAAGTGAACTCGAGAGCTGCTGCTTCTTTCTGACCTTGGGCACCATCTCTCAAGGTATTTAAGAGTCAGGCAGACCTGGGGACTTGGTTTAGTGGTGTCCTTGGCAGTGCTTAGTTAATGGTTAGCCTCAATGATCATAAAGGTCTTTTCCAACCTAAACTACTCTATGAAAACTGGGAAGGAGACATTGGAACATAAAAACTTTGAATTTATGTGTCTCTGGAATGTTCCTCACAGCAATTGTGTAAAAGTTTCATCTTTAGCTGTGGCATCTTGCCCTGAATTAAAGTGGGTTTAATGTGGAAAAATGTTGTACCAGTCAAACACTGAGGAGATTAAGCCAGCTGAAGAGAGAGTGGTGCACACTGCCCACTATATGATTAGTATGAAAGAGCAGGACAATATTTATTTGGGAAACATAGACAAAGCAGGCAGAAAAAATGATGCTGGCACTTGGGAAACACCCTGTGCCAAGGCAGTGTTTTCATACTTCAGCTCCTTACTTCCTACATCAATAAAACACCAGTCTGCACAGGCAAAACCAGCTGAATAGGAGGAGGGGAAAAAAAACCCAAACTGAATTAAAAACCAAAAAACAACATAAAACCACGCTGAAACCAACTCCATTCACCTCCCCCACCCCTTCCCCCTCTCCAAATTTGGCCTGGGCATCTACCTGAAAAACTAGAAACAGGCTGGCTAAACTAAAAGTATTTCAGTCACCACCAATATCATGGGACCAAAATAACACACTGATTGTTTTAACTAAGCAGATTAGTTAGAAAACAAGATATTATGGAAAACATATATTTTTGCATTGTAGAAAATAAATGCCACATTCAACATTTGTGCCTATAGACGTAAGAAAATTAACTCTATCCCAGCCAAACAAAGTACAATGTGCTTCTCACTTTGGAAGAAGTTAGATGATGCTATGTCATGGTGGAAAAACACAGACAGTCAAAGAGCAAAATTATTTTATTTTTTAAGATATAGAGGGACCCTTAAAACTCAGTCATTTTCTGCATAAGCTTACCGAGTTCATGCTTTGTACCATTCCCCACTGTGTAATGATTGCTTCAGTTCCAACTGAGCTGAAATTAAGCCTCTGTCTTCCCCTGAAGCTTTGTTTTCACAAAGTCTGTAATTACAATTAAATTTAAACCACGTACATTTGCATGTGTATCCTTGTGAAGCCTCCTCCTCTCTAGCATTGCTGTGTGGCAAAGGCATACACCTAGAACATGCTGACATCTGCTGAGGATCTTGGCTGATACAGCAGCCAGATTTTGGTTGTATTTTTGGTTATTATTTGCTAATACTGAAGTAATCCAATGCTCTTAAAATAGTAAAACAGCAACATGCTTGAAGGTGTATGCTACTAAATTAATTAGGTGAAGTGTGTGCAGCAATTTCTGATTTGGGATTATGCAGTTTAGTAATCCTTTATTTAGGGATACAAGGCCTGATATCCAATTGAAGTAATAACACTTTTCCCATTAGCATCCATGGTTGATATATTTACCTTATGAGTTTTGTGGTGAGATTCAACGGGAGCAAGAGGGAATGGGTCTGTGTTGCACTAAATTCTGCTGATGTTCACTAAGGTGCTCTTTGCTGCTTTTCACAGCATTGCTGAGGACTTTTAAATGGTTGAAGGATTTCTGTTCCAGGGAGGTTTGTGTTCGAATAGTGAATGAGTCCCTCATCGTAGTTACAAAAGTGTCTGTTTGTTAGAGCTCTCCAAGTTCCTTCCAGATAAAAGATGCTAATAGATGTAAGATAATCTGTACATGCAAGAATGTCGTCATTAATAAATATTGAAGAAAAAAAAAAGCTCTCTGTGAACGATGTAAAATAACACCAATGAGTATTTAATCTGCTTTTTAAATTGAATTTTCAGCTTAAAGAGGGAAACTTTTCTTCTTGTTTGAAAAATTAAAATAGAAAAATGAATATTGAAATGTATTGGCTTGGGATTTTCAACGCAGTTTAAATAACTAATTAAGAAAAAGTTGCAGGGAGGAAAAACATTAAAATATGCAATAATTTATTTTTAATAAGTGTAAAACAGATTATTTTAATTACTGCATCTTTAAAAATATGGGGTAAATAAAATGCCTTAAATTGTCATTCATAGAGATTTGGAATTGAAGTGTAGAGATTAAAGCCTTTTATCAGTAGATGTAGACAAAAGACTTAATGAATAACCAGCACAGAAATTAACTGAAATGACAGCTACATATTTTTTTGCTTGGTTTCCCATGTCCTCTGACATTTTTTCCCTTCTTGGGTTTTGCTTTTCAGAATAAGCTGTTAGCCAGGTGAGGTTTCATGGTATCTTTTGCACCACTATTTTCTTTATCCAAAGATTCCAAGCTGTTTTTAAAATTGCCTCCTTGCCTGTAGAACAGCAGCTGCCTGGTTGACCTTCTTCCTGCACAAGAACTTGAAGGTAGATTCTAGTCTATATAATTTTTTTACACTTAATTTTCAGTCACACAGGTTTCCATTGAAGCCTTTGTAAGTGGCGGTGCCAAAATCGCCTAACGCCAATCAAGCTTTGGCAAAGGCTGCAAGCCCTTGCTGGAGTTAATATTTTATATCACTACATAAATGTTGGGTCCAAGTGCTCCCTATTTATTGTGCAGCTTTTTCGAAGGGGTTTTGAGGAGCCGTCAGGCTGTCTGTCAGTGCGTGAACTCTGTTCTCTGAACCTGGCTGTCCTCTTGGAGAGCTCTGGCTGGTGGTGAAAACTTCGCCCTTTTGACGCAACAAATTCCACGCAGAAACAGGGCACTACAGAGCCATGTTTGCTGTGTGGTGTCAAGTGGGGGTAAGGCTCCCTTCTCTGTGCAAGCACGTGTTTTTCGTGGGCTTGCTCAAAACCATCTGAATGACGTGCACTCTGTGTTAGTTGCCCCGTGTTTACCCAAAAGCAGAGTCTGACCCTGAAGTGCCGTATTTGTCCTGGTTCTTACAAGGTTGTAGGTTCAGTGTGCATAAATGAGTAATTGTCCTTTGGAGGCCTGGGCTTTGGTTCACCCTGTTAGGGCTGCTGAGCCAACAAGCACAGAAAGAGCTGTACTTTGGCATCAGCCCAAAAAGTTAGAGGTCGTGAGCCAAAAACCCCAGGAAAGCCTTTCAGCTTTCCCGTCAGCCCGGTGTGCTGGAGTTCAGAGCTGCTGATCTCACCTGGAACAGGACAGCAGCAGGAAGGGGGGGAAGGGACAGCTCTTTCCAGGGAAGGAGTGTGCAGGGTCTCCAAGTCTTCCAGCAGCCAGGAAAGATGTCCTCCCAGCAAGCAGGGAAACAAACAGGAATGTTTTGCCTTGAGTTTCTATGAGAAATGTTTGTTCTCCCGTTGGCTTGTTCTATTATGTGTCTGACTTTCCTGCTTCTTTAAGGGGGAGGAGATGTGCCAAGAAACCTCTGTCAGTAAGCCAGAATAGTTCTGTCATATCTTCCTCTCATTTTAGTGCTCCAGCTATTCTTCTAAGTGGGGAAAAATAATTTGGGAGTCCCTGGCAGTTTTGCCTTTTTTGAAGGAAACATGAAAGACGGGAGGATTTGGCCCGATGGTAGCTGAAAGCACTCAGGCTCTGCCAGGATTTAAATTCCTTGTGAACTCTGACCTGGAATGAATACAACATATGTGCTACTGTTCCTCTATAATTTAGCATCCCTTTTTCCTGTGTGGGTTTTCCTCCCACCCCCTGGTTTGTTGCTGTTAAGCCTGGCTGAGGGTTTATCCTTTCTAACAGGTATCCCTGCGAGGGAGAGGCTCTCACTGTTTTTACAGGGCCCTCAAATTCCTGCTAAAACGTACTGGAGCTTTGCCTTCCCTGGCATTGCTGCTGGTTTTGGATCCCAAAGTCTCCAGTCTAACCCCCCCAGCAGATTTAGATTCCTGACAAGGTAAAAAGTCACTCCTTGGATTAAAGCAGTGGTTGAATGCTGCTGTGTGGAGCACTGATGTGTTACAAGGGTTCTGGGTTCCTCGGCAGGAGCTGCCAGGGGACTTCTCAGGCACTGTTACTTAGAAATTACGTGGTGCTACACCAGCTCTGGGACTTGTAGATTTGCATTCACTCTGCAGCTTCATTAAAAATTTTAACTGGGACATATTTAGACTACTCAAGCTGCTTCTATAGAGTTGATTATTTTGTCTTGTCCTTAGAAAACAGCTTATCCTTGTGAAAATAACATATAAATTGTACTATTATATTTAGTGCTGCAAGCTTTGCTGTTGCTGTTTAGTTTTCTTTTCCATTTTGAAGCTGTGGAATTTCTGACAAATAATGTCTTCTGAGTTAAAATCCACCATAGGAAGAACATGTTCTGTGTCTTTTCCATTTTTCTCACCGATTTCTCTGAACCTCTGTCATTGGTGTGGGTACTACCTAGAGAATAAAGAAATGAGAGAAAGGATGTTTCTGTGAGGACAACACAAGACAGTTCAGGATGTTTCTGTGAGGACAACACAAGACAGTTCAGGATGTTTCTGTGAGGACAACACAAGACAGTTCAGACCTCCCTTTTCATCCAGAGGAAGCATTAAATCCCTGTGTACCTCCATTCTATCTGTAAAGGGCATGAAGTGAGATCGGCACATTCTGAAGCCTTGTGTGTGTCTTAATTTGTCGAAGAAAACTAATTCTTTCCTAAGAAAGCTTTTCTAGAAAAACAAATGCTACTCTCATGAGCACAGGTGTTTTGTGGTTTTCTGAATTATGTTGCAAGACACTCTCCTTTTGGGGAGTTGTGGTCAAGAATCTGTGGCTTAATTGTCAGTGTTGAACCACAGAAAAAATATATTGTGTAAATATTTTCTTTTCTAGCACCCAAGTGTCCAGAAAAATCTCTCTAAACACAGGAGCAAGTAAACTTTAGACATTATTCCATTCACTTCATTTTGCATTTGAAAAATCTGAAATTGGATAAAGCTGCCACAGCATTTTTAGTCTATGATGGCATTTGAGACTTTATTTCTCCTGTGAAAGCACTGTTAGTTTCTGTGGACTTCTGCAGGTGCTCTGTGTTTGTGAGATCCAGGAGGTCTTAAATTTAGAGATGCTTGTCACAGTCAGCTTCATTCAAAGCCTATAGTAAAGCAATCTGTCAATTAAAGAATATGCCTCACCAGCCCATCCTTTTCAAGTTTCCTATGTACGTGTTTAAAAAAAAAACCACCAAAAAAACCCCAAACAACCTACCCCCCAAAACCAACTGACCAACCAAAAAAATCCACCCAACACTCCCCCTCCCCCCAAAAAAACCAAAAAAAAACCCAAAAAAAAACCAAAAAAAAACCACTTATAAGCCTAAATGTTGTTTGCTCTCTTTTATAATTTTCTGGGAGCAGAGGGAAATTATTTTCACACTTGATAAAGCTCAACCTTCATAATGAAGGCAATGAAGAGCAAACTTATGCAGCAGAGCATAAGAGAGACTGAACTTGCAATACCAAGTAGATTTTTAGAAGAAGCTTCTCTGAGAAAAGGAACCTGAGTTGTTTCAAAGGATTTTTGAACAAGAATTTTTTGCCTTCTTACACTGCCTTTACATTTTGTTGTAATTCTGCATGCTGGAGATCTAATTTGGAGTTGCACAAAGGCTGTGACTGGATAAGAAGTCTGGGGTTGGAGCTGAGACTTTACCTCTACTTTGGGAATGGCTGGGTTTTCCTGACACTACAGCAATGTTAGTTATCCTGTCTGAGGAATGAAGGAGCTGGGGGAATTGTTTACCCTCTTACATTTGATTGAGGAGTGGGTGTATAGGGGTTTTTTCAGGGAGAGGGAGTTAAGCATTTTGTTGTGTGGTGTTTTTTTTTTGTTTTGTTTTGTTTTTTTTTTTTTAATTTTTAATTTTTATTATTCATACTATATATCATGGACCAACTAAGGATTGAATAAATTTGCTGTGGCTAAGAAATCACTGAGGACTTTTTTTCCTTTTTTGCTTTGAAGCCACCTATTTATCTTTCCCTAGTTGCTAGAATTGATTAACTTTTACCCTTTACTTTGTAGTTACACACTGTAGGTCAGCCTTCCTGTCACAGAAGGCCTGACAACAATTCCCATCTGGTTATGAGCTTTGATACCACAAGAACTGTGTTTGCTTAATAGGATTTTTAGCTAAAAACAAGTACAGCACTCACTAGCAAATTTGCTTTGCTATGGATTTTAGGCAGCACTAGACTCTTTGCAAGAACCATACTGATTGAACCACTTTCAAACACGTTTTAGAGAAGCTAGCTAGTTTTGAATAAATACCTGTTGATTATTTTTGAGGAAGCATTCACTGCTTCTCTTCTCTACTATGTTTAGGTGTTGCTAATTTCTCTCCCTGCATCTGGAAGAGCTTCCATCTGCATTTCTGGTGGCTGCCATAGGGTGGTGCCAGGCCATCAGTATATACAGTAGAAACAATGGTTTGGGCTTTGAGCAGATCAGAAACCAAACGAGCTTTAAAATCTGATCTCGAATAATTCAAAGTGCAAATAAACGAAGCAGCCAGTGCAAATAGTTACTTTGATGCATTTTTTTTAATACTTAGCATAAAGGAAGGGTCTGTCAGGTGTATACTTCTTTATGTGTGCCTGTTTGTGTGTCTGTATGTGTGTATGTATATGCATATATGCATGTGTGTGTGTAAAGTTTGACCTGAAATGTGTTTTTGCCCTAAGGATACTGATGCCTTGTTTTTGATCACTTTGTACTAATGTGGCTTAATTAATAGCCCTCTTAACATCTCTGCTAATGTACAGGCTTTTGTTGCTTGTGTGTGTATTTATTACAGACCTGCTAAGTGTTAAAGCTGACTGGAGACAAATGACACATTTCCAACTTTAAAGAAACAATATCTATCTAATGCATGTTTAAGAAAGACTAATTTATTGCCTTAAACTCAGCTCACAATTGAGTGCCCAATGAAAGCAATGAAATATTAATATTTTAGAGTCATGTTTGAAATCTCTCCCATCTATCCAGTTCAAAAATCTATATTATATTAATTATATAGATGTACCAATTTATTCTTTGAGCTATCTAAATCAGTTTCTAAAGTATTTGGTTTATAATGACTGAGGAGAAGGAATTAAGCCTGAGGTTAGTGAGAGGAATATACAAATATTTATTGAATATTGCAGCTGAAAAGGCTACTGTCTGTGTAAGGTAAAATAATAATAGTTGGAAGTGAAAAAAAGAATATAATTTGCAATAGATTACATAGATCAGGTCTAAAATGCTTGATTTCACACTTCTGTTTATGCTCACATTTGATAAAGAGGTTGAAGGTTTAATATTTATAAAAGCTTATCTTTAGAGGGGAAAACATTGAACACCTTTTGTTAATGTATGAAATGAAATGCAGCATGTGGCCTGGCAACTGAACAAGCTAAAATTAAAAATGATTTAGCTTACATGTATCTGCAGAGCTTTGGAGTTACATGGAGACAAACACAGTAATTCTTCTGACAAATCCTGGATGATGCTGTATTCTTTGCCAGGTAGTGGTAACTTAAAAAACACAAACAAATAAGCAACCCCCCCACCTCTCGCCATCAGAACTTCATACCCAAAGCAAATTTAAAAAAACCCCAAAACTCCGCCCCACAATTCTCCTTTCTTTCTAATTTAAAAATGGAAATAACCTAAACAGAGCCTACTGAGTCGAATGATTTCAAATTCATGTGCATAACTTTGAAGAACTGATGTAAATAACCAACAACAGCCAAACATGAGTCCTTTGTGAATCAGACTTTTTGCCACATTAATTTTCCCCTCAGTGAATGGGAATAAGACCCACTTGTATCTGAGATGATGCAGTGAGTGACATTTTGAGGCTAAAAGCCTCTAAAATATTTGTAATAGTTTAGATAGTGATTATCCTGTCTAGACCTTTTACTCTTTACTAGACTTTCATTTAAATGTTCGGGCTTTTTTTTTTTTTTTTTTTTTTTAATTTATTTTTTTTTCCCAGACTGTAAATTAGTGGCAAATGTGCAGATTTGGACTTTCTGAAGTTTTCACTTTGAGAATGTTTTCTTAAAGCATTCCAAAACACTGAAATCCTGGAATGGCAGGGGAAAAAAATAATTCAAGCCAAAGGTAAAATCAAAAATTATTTATGGAGCCTTTTGTCTCTGATCCTAAACCTGAAAGTACTAGTGGCAGCAGTGATGAGCTTAGCTGCTTCTTGTGCCTAATGCTTGTCGTGAAGTCAAAATTGATGGACATTTCATCATAAATTTCTGTTCCACACCACAAATATTTCTTTCTCTCTGCTTGTAAGAGCCTTTTTAAGACGCTCCCTTAAAACAATGTAACAGTCATTTGCAGCTTTTATGGCATGTAAATCTGTGCCTTTTCTGCTGGCTTGGTTCTCCTGACATTTGAACATTGTTAATAATCACTGGCCATTTGCGTGCGCTGGGCGAAGGCATAATGCGCTTTTTACACCGCGCACTGTTCCGAGGGCTCATTATCTCGGGAGGCGGCAGCCGTAATGAAAATTAAACAATTGCAAACTTGCTTCGCCGAGTGCTCCTCAGACAAAATTCAGCCGGGCTGCCTCACAGCTCCTACCTGCTTCTGCGGGGCCGCGTGTCAGAGCCGTGCAGGGCTGCGGGAGGGAATTCCCTGGAGCAGCGCTGGGAGCTGGGAGCTCCCGGCTCTGCTGGGGCTGAGCACCAAAATGCCTCTCTCACAGGCAGCGTCCTGGCAGGGCATGAAATAAGTGCAATTGGAAAGGAGCCTCGGCGGTACCGATAGGTAAATGGATGTTGCAGAAGACCTTTTGCTCGCAGGTAGCCGCGGAAGCGTTGGATCCGCAGCCTGCGAGCTGCTCCTGCTCTTTGGGGAAGCACTACAGGCGCGTGGTTAAAAATTACCAAATTAGCTGCGCTTCTCAGGCTAAGGAAGGGTTGGGAGCGTAAATGTGGGCGATTCAGGGTTTTGTTTATAGGCTGCAAAGTTTTACTGAATGCTGCACATAATGGACGGAGTTTTTTACAGCTTCTTCGGTGTTTCTGCGTGAAGTTATTTGAATGAGAAGCACTTTAAAGAAAGTGATGAGAAATCCGCCTAGGTTGCTCCATGCTATCTGCGTTTTACCAGTGTTGGTCTAGCTGAGGATCTGGACATCTTAAATTCACGTTTAAAATGACTTTTACTTAGCTAGCCAGGGCAGTTTGTGTCATTTCTGACACACTTTCCTTCAGGTGTGTATGCCACCAGGTTTGTCCTTACAGGTCTTGTATTCAACAGCTCCTCTTTTACTTTAATGCAGCACTTAAAGGTAGATTGTTCCAGTACTACAGTAGTAAAGAAAACCAAATTTCCATTTTTTTTCTTTTTTTTTCTTTTTGCACACGTTTAATTTTGAAAGCTACCATGGCATGAAACCATAATTTCAGAGAGGCTCCGTTTCAAATTACCTTTCTTCATTAAAAAATAAAATAAAATTACCAGGAGGTCTAGCACATTATGTCACTAAGTCACACAGTAAGAGGGACCATCAAAGAATGGTGGGAATTATCACAGCAGCTTGCTCCTTGTTAGAAGCATTTACCTCATGACCCTTTCATTTGCCTACTGCCACTTTAGTTTAAGAGTGACAACACTGTATAGCACTCTGCACTTTCCGCCTCCCCCCCTCGCCCTTTCCCTTAGCACCAGATGCCTTTGTAAAGCAGCCTGGTGAAGGAGTGAACAAAACCTTGTGGGATAAGGCTGACACTGGAAGTTAATGATTATCAGTCGAAACAAAACACTTGTTTACATGTTGTAGTCATTAGAGGTTCCAGTCAGTCATACCTCGGCTGGGATTCCTGCCAAATGTTTTGAGGGTTCTTTCACAAGCTGTGCAGTTTTGTAAATACAAAAGCACTCTTATTAAGCCTTTTTAGTATTAGACTGTGCAATTAAGACTACGGGTAATTAGATTCCTTTATTGGGAGTAGAATGGTCCAAGATACACACACACACACAACTTTCTTAGCCACAGGATCCCATCGTTTCTCTATTTGGGTGTTCTATTACAGATCAATGACTAAGAGAAACTCTTTTGCACTGCACACATTTTTTTCTTTATTAAAAATTGGGCTCAAAACTTGGGGAGGTATGGATTTTTCCTCACCTTATTGTCATCACCTCAGTTGGAGCCATAAAACTTTCTCTTTTGATTAGCTTGTCTCAATTTGCTGGAAACCCTTTGCTTGCATCTCTTTTAGTATTGCTGGCTTTTCATTTCAGCCTTATTACAGCTAGGATTAAGGAGGTGATTTAACTATGAAGGAATTTAGGAAAATTTCCAGTAAGCTAAGGATGATTTTAAGTTAACTGCAGGATAACAGGGTTGTAGAAATGAATGTTTCTTTTAACACCTGTGAATTAGTCCATACCTGAATAAATAAATGATCCCTTTGGTATTTGAAGTTGATATAAACCAGCTCAAATTTCAACATTTCCTTGTAAACACTCTAATCATGCAAAAATGCATCTAATACAAATAATCGTGTGAGCTGATCAACCTGTTTCACGTACCCTTCAGCTCAGGGAGTATTCTCTGCACTGAGCACGATGGTAAATTATTTAAGGTTTGGGAAGCCATTTTTTGTAACTGTGAATTGTAAGACAACTGAATCATCCATACATATTTTATCTCTATTTTTTTCTTTGCCAGAGAAGATATCCGTTTTAGTTGCTCCAGTGCAGGACTGCTCGCTTTGACATTTCCCGGTTGTCTGTAGTGCTAGGCAATAATTAAATATCAGGTGCATAAGCTGCTCTTTAATTTGACATGTGTGCTCCAGGCAATAAACACATGCAGTGCAACGTGGGAGTGTAATTGCTAAGGAATAAAATCTTGTACCAAGTGAGATCATTGTATCAGGTACTGTGTGACAGCTCATTTGATCATTATGCCCAGGCTAAAGAGGTTGCCTAATTAGTTTCCATTAAAACTCACCCTTTAATCAGGAATTATTCTTGCATAAAGAATGTCACTTGGTCCAGATGAATGAACAATGGTTCCCCCTTGAGATTCAACTATCTGTTACACTTGGGATGCCATATGTCTTTTCAAACAATTCAGCTACCACTGTACTCTGTGAATCTGGATCTCGCAGCACTACGTGGTATTTGCATTTCCTCAATACCAGCTCGTGTCCTGTAGAAAAATCATAATGGTGTTCTGTATATACTTCATCAAGTCAGAGGAACTACGTTCAAGCAGCAGGAGCTGTGTTGTAAACACACAAATGACTAATGGGCCTCTCTTAACTAATGTGTCTTAGTTGTTGTATATATTTCATTAGTGACATACATAGCGTACATGCTATTACCTGGAGCTAGGCTTTGGTTTCTTACCTAGAAACGTCAAGGTTCATCTAAATTTAATATTTTGGAGAGAAACAACTCCCTAGCTTTTTTTCTTCTTGTGACAATAGCTTTGTCATTGAGGCTGATCACAGAAGTAGCTGCGCTTCCATTTTTTTACTCTCTTCCCAAAAAGTCTTTTGAGTGCCTTCCTTTTTTTCCCACAAGACATGTGAGGTTTGGCATGTTACTAAGTTTGTGCACAGAAGTGAAGCTTAGTTGTTGGGTTTGTTTCAATCTGAGCTATTTCAGCGACTTCAGGTTGTCCACAGGAGTTCAGTCTCCTGTGACATGGAGCCTGCAGTGAGTGGCTCATTTGAGCTGTCCAGAAACTGCTCCTCAGGACAGACTTCCCCCCTGTGGCCGTACAGTGTGGTAGGTCAGGTGGAGAGAAAGAGACTTGCACATCAAAGGTCAACACTTGCAGTCAGTGGCCTCATTCAACTGCCTGGATCACCTGCTGTACAGATGTGAACTGAGTCAGTAATGTTTGAAAAATGCCATGGGCTGGCCTGGCAGTTTGAAGCAACAGCAAGAACTTCTTGGTGCTCTTCCCTTCCCCAGAGGTGTCCTGGGACAGTGAGCTGAGCTTCCCTTCTTTAGTGGAGGGCTGATCCTACAACATGTTGATGTCTTCACTGACTATCTGCCAGTGTGGTGTCCAACCTTCCTCTAACGAAATGGTTTATGAGGCATTCAGATATACAGGTCTCAAAAGTACTTCCCTAATTTTTTTTTTGCATCTCAGATTGCTGCTGACCCCTTGTTGTGTTGGGAGGAAGGGAAGGTCGGCTTTGTGCACCTGGAGGAAATACCTTTTACAAGAAAAAGAATAACCCAAGGCTTTGTGAAAGATTTCCACAAACACTAAGCAAGTATTGTGCAGGATACCTGCTCCAGGTTCATATTTGGTAAATCTAAGTGCTCTAACCTTCTTAAGCCCGAGGTATACTTGCTTTTACACTGCAAACTTATTCAGAGTAATGGAAGGATGTTTGTGCAAGATGGAATTCAAATCCTTAATGTTTCTTGCTGCTACTGCTCTGAGTGCTCTCATTCTCCATACCCAATATACGATGTGTCACAGCCACAGTGACTGACGCAGACAGGAAAGTGGCTAAACAACATGATTAACATCTAGAATCAGGAGAAGAGAAATGGTTTGATGATCTAACATGACTCTAAATAGCAAAGGCTTTTAATTTATTGGTTTTTATATCTTGAGCTATGTGTCTAGGAAAATTAGTATTCCGAGTAGTCTAAGAGCTGTCCACCTTTACCTAAGATGTTCTTTGTAGTTGTGGTTCAATCTCTGATGCATCAGAGGAAGATAGAGAAGAAAGAATAAAAGCTTCTTTGAGCACGGAAACTGAATTCTGATCTTTTCTGGCTTCCTCTGTTTAATCCATACTATTTTGGCATTCTCGCATACATCTTATGTTCCCTTCTAATATTTTCAGCAAACATATTCTTAACATCTCTTTCATGTTCCCAATGCCATTCCTGATTTCTTGCCACGTCCCCAGATTGTATTTGCCCAGGCTTCTGGAGAAATCTGTTGCATCTGATTCAGTTACAGACATCGATTGGTGTCAGTTGCTGTCTCTTGACTATTAGTCAAAGAGGATTTTTTTGCATCTTAGTTACTTCAAACCCAACAAATGCCTAGAGGGGCTCCATGATGATGATTTATGCAAATACTTTAGTGAAGCTCCTAGATGGTATCCAGACTGCTCTGGTGGTATGCAGTGATAAAGATCAGTTATTGCTAAAATGAAATGAATTATCTGGCTGTGATATCTTTATTTTTAAGGAGGTTATTGATAGCTCCAAAGCAAGGAGATAGATCTAGTAATCATGAATGAAGTGCCTTCTCCTGTTCTGCAGGCCTCTATTAGAAACCTGTCTGCTGAAGGACACACACAATCTTTGCAGAATATTAACCTCAGAGAAATCCTTTGTCAATAAAAATTAAAATGAAAAATTAAATTAAATCTCAATTTTAAATTTAGCAGCTTAATTGAGAAATAAAAATCTGAATTAATAATGAGAAAATTTACATTATTAATAGTAGTGGGATTATTTGGTACAAAGGACAACCTGTCCAAGAGGCAAGTTTTGTTTTTCTTGAATCGGTTTCACTTCTTTAGCCAATCAGGTTTTGTGCGAACCATGATGATTTATATTATTGAGATTTTCAATCTAATCACTTGCATTTTCTCTAACCAACTAAGCTTTTCCATTATAACAACGAATTCTACAGATTATTTGTAATATGTTAAAAAATTTTTAAAAAAGCAACTTGAAATTACAGTTTAAAAAGAGTAAGTAATTTTAAGAGGAGTATTTTTGCAATCTTTATTCTCATACACTGATAGTGGACATGGGAACTTCTGAAATCCCTGACTGTGCTCAGTGCAGTAGCTCTACATGTTCCCTCCCCCTTCCCCCTCTGTTTCCTCTGCATAAAAAAATTTTAAGATTTCAAGCTCTGCTTCTGAAGATGTATTTTTATGACTGCAATCTTGACTGTTGCCTGGTTTTTAGTTCTGTCATCAGCCCAGGTCTTTTTCTGTGTTCTTTTCAAATCTGAATAGCCAGAACATGGTAAATTATTTCATAAGAGGGTATTCCACTGATTTATAATATTGAGATTATTACTTAATTTTTGAACTTTCTGAAGATAACAAGGTGCTTCCTTTTTAAATGTAATGCCATAAGTCAATCTGAGTTCATCCTAGACTTGACCCAGTTTTATCAAAAGGTTTATGAACTTAGCAAAATTGGCTCAAATATGGCTGAAAAGCTGCACTGAGATGCATCACATTATGATTAAAATCTCTCTGTAGCCCTACTCTAAGTATTATCTAAGTGTCTTCAGTAGCAAGTTTAAACCAGAAATGGCCTAAGAAAATTACTTCTGCAATAAGCAAATGTAAGGGCTAAAACCAGGTTTGGGTGACCATTCAGGGCTACTTTTACTTTCTTGGTTCCTGATTGCCAGGATTTAAATTTTATATCTTTTCCACAAAACACATTTTCCCATTAGAAATACATATGTTTATCTTTGCATTATAAAGTGGGGACTATTTTTATTACTCTTGTTATTAATCCAAGTAATCTTTAGTGTTTCTGTAAGAAATTCACTAGAGTGGAATCAAAACATTGTTCAGTACAGAATGAAACTTTCCTATATGCAAAAACTAGGTTGCATTCAAAATAAATAAAGACCATCAGCATTACTCTGTGCAATATCCTGATACTTTACAGCCCTTTTGGACCTGAACATATCGGCCGTACTTCAGAAGTCTCCATAAACTTGTATAAATGTTTTCTTTTGCAATGATTTTTCAAAGTTTCCAGTAACAATCATTTATTGCTCTCTTGTGAGTTGTACTGCATGGACTGAATATTATCAAGGAAAACAAACTGGTTTTGTTTTATTTCTCTGAAGTGTTTTCTAAAAGAATTCTATTCAAAATGTACACATTGGCTCATACTCTGCCCCTAGCTATAGTGGCTGATAAAATGCCATTGACTTTATTACCATCCACTTTGACTCTGGCCTATTTCCATGTACTCCAGCCTGCCTGTGTCACCAAGGAGGGAAAACTTGACCTGGGGTGCGTGCTTTGCTTCGGAAAAAAAGCTGCATTATTTACCCTCAGTGAGGCAAGTGCAGTGAGGCAAGTCACACCTTACATCCACTTAGAGTGAGTCCTGGGGTGCTGTTGTAAAAGTTCCCACTTGCAAAGCTCCTCAGTCAGGAGCTTCCCAGAACAGTCAGCACTGGCACGTGGAGAACAGTGCTCAGGAATGCTCAGGGGTGTGGAACAGAAATCACTGTGCAGCTCAAGGGCCAGGGGGAGTCCTGTGGTGATCAAAATGTCTTATCTGAGGTCTTGCTGCAATGGGAGAACCATGTGTCCTGATGCACCCCACTGTCCCTGCTGGGGCTCTTGTAGGGCTGAAAATCAAATGTAGAAAATCGGTTCAGGGGCAGCAGTCGTCCTTGACAGGCAGCAAAGGGAAATGGCCAAAATTCTTTATACCTAGATCTGGCCAAAATTTTCCTCCACCTCCAAGAAATCTTGATAAAAGATTTAAGAGAAAAAATAAGCAAAAAAACCTGTGTGTCTAGACAGGATCCTCCATTATTTCCAGGTGCAATCTGGAAGGCCGAGGTCTAATCTACATGAGAATAAAGAACTGAAGATATTTTGCAAAGAAAGTGAAGTGGCATGCCATTTCCTTATTGCTGTCCCTGCGTGGCTGCTCTACCACGAAACAAAACCCATTTTGCTTTGGAATAGCTACTGTGGGAAAGATAATTTATTTCAATTGGAATATATTTTTGAAATTTTATCTGTGTATTTTGTTAATGCTTTCCAGTCTTCCTCTCCTACTATGAATTTAGATTTTTGTGTTTTTGTTACTTTTGAAATGAATGCTGCTTTCAAAGTATGTCATTCTGGAAGAAATAACAAATATGCTGAAATTCAAGATAACTGTTAGAGCTGGGACCAATCAATTTTTGCTTTTTTTGAAATATGCAGAGTTCAAAGCATTGACAGATCATCCTTAAATACCGAATTAGTACAATTAGTAGTATACTGAAAAATCTAATTTTAATATGATTATGATGTATTAATTTTTATATTTGCTCTAAAAATATGGAAATTTTACATGTGCTGTGCCTTCATTTTTCAAATATACTTCTCTAACTTTTTGAAAGGCCAACTTTCAGGGGAGCTTACATCCTAAGTTCAAGGAACAGTATGCATTTACAGCTGACTAAATTTTGAAAGCTTTTGCTGTTCATTCTTTCACATAGAACATTGAACACGTAGTATTCACAGCCCTCATGATAATAGGTTTGTTGGGACAAGGAAGGCATCTTTTTCTTGTTCCATCTGAGTTAATACGTCTGGTTTAGTCACTCGAGAAATAAAGTTGGCATCTGCAACCTCTTGTTGAGAAAATGTCTAGATCCCATCTTCTGTGATCTGCCAAGAGTGATTATGAAGGAGTTACTTTTGAGCTTTGAAGAAAAAGTATTTTTATTTATGTCTCAAACTCAGTTTAAAATCAAGTATCATATATTACTCTTATTTTTTCCTGTGTTTGGTAAAGATACCAACTGCTAAAATAGTACAGATGTACATGTTAAATTGGATTGAGAAGTGAAGCAGAAGCACACAGATTTCACAAAGGAGATGTGAAAGATCTCTGATGATTTTCCTTAGGAAAAAAGGCACTAATATGGGTCCTAGAAAGTAGACTGTAAGCTTTCAATGGCAAATGACTGGAAATGTATTTTTCAGTTGCCCCAAAACCCTGCAATAACTAATATCTGTAGGGATTAAAGGAAGGATCAATAAGTGCAAATACCTTGGTTATTTAAGTATTTGGTAAAGTGGTACATTTCTCTTAAACCACAAGAAGACATTGCCATTATTTTACCTGGATAAAAACCCACAAATAAGAATTTATTTGTATATACGTATCCTTAAAGTAAACCACAGATTCATGCACATCACACTCTTAATGCTTACTTATGTTGGCAAATTTTAAGAACTTGTTTGACATGCCTGCAGTTTGCATATTGCAGCTACAGGCTGCTTGGCTGCAAAGTTGAACCAGGAATAGCATCTAGGCTGGCTAGTGCCACAGTGCAAGAAGCAGTTGTGTGGGTCCCAAATGGCCCTGCTGTCACCCTGTCACTGGCAGGCGGCCCCAGAAGGCTCCAGCTGCCTGATGTTGCCAGAGAAATTTAAGAACATGATGTGCACTCTGGCTGGCAGCTGGCAGCTGCACCTGCTCCTGGCAGCACATCTGGCACAAGGATAGGCTCTCCCCTGGGACAGCCAAGGCTACTCCTTGTTAGGAGTAGCTTAGTCCCTTCTTCTCAGGCTGGCAAATCTGTTTCTGTCTATGAGAAAGAATTCCAAACTGTCTTCACAATATAATGCTTGAAAATTTTTATTGTGTTTTGTTGAGATGTGAACTGCCTGGATGTGCTCTGAGGTGGGTGGAAAACTGGCTGCACCAACAGGCTTCCAGGGTTGTCCATTCAGGGTCCAGCTAGTGGCATTCTTCAAGAGGCAGTGCTTGGGTCAAGGTGCTCCAACGCCTGTTGTCACTCAGCTGGATGTGGGATGGAGTGTACTCAGTTCACAGGGGACACTGTGTCAAGCAAGGCAAGTCCAGCAATCCAGAACTGACTTGGCCTGCTGGAGCACTGGACAACAGGAATCTCATGAGGTTCAGTTTAGCTTAATGCAGAGTTCTGCACCTGGGATTGCAGGCTGTTGAGGATGCACTTCTGTGGGAAAGAACTTGGGGCCTTGGCTGGTGACAAAACAAATCTGTGTCAATCGTGTTGTGCTCGTGTCAGGAAGGTCAGCAAACCTCTGTTATATCAGCAGGAGAGCAGACAGCAGGCTGAGGGAGGCCAGTGCTCCCTCCTGTGAAAGGGACAGAGTATTTAGAGTGCTGTCTCCAGTTTGGGGCTTGCTGGGAAACAGTAGTAGAGAGGCAAGTCCAGCAGAATTCTGAAAAATCATTGTGGAGGCTGAAGCACATGAGGTACAAGGAGCGTCTTGAGAGTTGGTTCAATCTGAGGAAGAGAAGGTGCAACATATTGCTGTCTCCAACTGCTTAACACGTTTATGAAGAAGGAAGAAGACTTCTCAATATGACCAGCAAAATTAAAAAGGGCAATGGACATAGGTTACACCATATGAAATCCTGTTTTATATTAGGGAATTTTCATACTGAAGGTGCTCAAACATTGCTGCAGGAGTCCAGAGGGGCAGCAAAATCTCTCTAGAGATAGACAAAACACCACTGAGCAAGGCCCTGAAAAACATGTTGAAACTTTTGAAATCATCTCTGCTCCTGCATTAAGTGGTATGTTTGGACCACAGGTCTTTCTGAGCTCTCTTCTGAATTCAATTATTGTGTGCTTCTGGTTTATATTCGTTTTCACATTTCTAATAGCGGCCTCTGCAAATGGAAAATGTCACAATTAGGTGTAAGCTGTAAAATGTTGATCTGATCTGAAAATTAGAGCATTATTTTACACAGTAGTATAACATGCACAGTGTAAATGGCCTCCAATGGATTACTTTTTGCTATACACTCTTTCTACTGCTATATTGCTATTGTATAGCAGTTTGAATTATTCAGTCAGATATCCTGTTGCAGGAAAGTCCCTTTCCAACACCTTTTTCTCTGTGGTGTAATAAACTGTTTGCTAGATACTATGGTCACTACAATATACTCATCCTAGGCCTGTCAGTGACTCCTAGGTCTTACTTGAATACAGAAATGGTGTAGGCATTGTGTGGGTTTCAGGAGCTACTGTACTTCAGTGCAGGCCATTATCTTTGAGAATGGGGCAGGGCAGTGTGTCCTATCCTTTTGCCTAACAGAATGGAAGTAACCATGTCCTCTCTCTGCTTTGCGTTGTTTGGACTCAAGAGTGAGGAAGCTGAATTTTTCAATGTCTCCTCCTTGGAACATGTTCTTATTTTTCCCGAATTCTGTCTTTATTTTGTGTCTCTTCATCCCAAGCTCTGAGATTTCTTTGCCTTTCCCATATCTAGAGAAAGGGAAGCAAGCAGGAGTGATAAAGGGAAGGATGGATATTGCTCCTGATGGTCTAGCTTGTATCCTGAGCTCTGCTCTCAGAGCAGCTCTCCATTGCACACTGCTATGTCAACATCTGACTTGGAGCCTGCCTTTTGAGGTCAACAAATTAACCCTCTGCACCTCCTCCTTGCTCCATTTGGGAGGAAGACAGGGAATAAACAGACAGAAAAGGAACTCCATCTCAGTGGCTCTTCACTGGGGGAAGACAATATTAAAATAAGAACTTATGCAGAGACAATTCCCCAAGGCTGCAAGAGGCAAAAATCAGAACAGCTGGAAAGCAAGGTCATCAGTGGGGCTGATTGCAGAGCTGGAAATGGGCCCCAAGAGCTGTAACTTTCTTCGTGTTTTTCTTTGCTGAGAAATTTTGTGAGGAAGCTTATTAGAAACCTTCAAATCTCATCAATGAAAATAGCTGGCAGCTACAGAGAAACTTAAATTTTCACTTTTCAGGTTTCATGCAAATAGCTGTTACAATGAAAGAAGAGGAATTAGCTCAGGTTTTTACAAAGCACCTCCTGAAGTGAAGATCACTAATGAGTCATTTGGAATTGTTGTCAGATCACTGGCCAGATAGAAATTTGCAGTCAGGCATTGATAGTGCTGCCTGCTAACAGCAATCTCATTAGTAATAGTAGTTCTAGGCTTTATGTGTGTCATCCCCCTGTATAAAGAAGGTTTCTGGAATTATCAGGTGCATAGTCATAATTGTCAAACAGTTCATATATTTTTGAAACTAAAATATTTTCTGAGCTTTTTCAAAAACTGATTTAACAGATTTTTTTTATGGTTCCATCTGTACTACTGTTAAAATTGACTAAGAAATTGTGATACTCCTTTATCATGAGCAACGAAGCTACAGGTCAGATTCTAGCTCATAAGACATGAAAGAGGGAGCTAAAGTGCAAGTGCAAGGGATGAGCAAGCTGATGCTATAGTAAAGGCTCATGGAATTAAAGATTTCAGTTGTTCTTTTTTTTTGGAAAAAAGATGAACCTTGCTATCTACCTCTAAAAATATCTTTTTTCTGGCTACTGATCTTCTTTAATGAAATAGTTGTTTATTAACAGACTGAAATGCTTTTCATTTGACTTCCAGAGGGAGTCAAATGTACAATTTTCAGGCTTTTACAAGCAAGCCTAGAGAATGGTTGAAGAGCAGTCAGAATATTCAGCTAAGACATGTAGCTTTAATCTTCAGGAAGTTGATTTTTGTGGAGTGAATAACAATGGACCTCTCAGGCAGCACTGAGTGCTGACTTTCATGAGTGCTGTGCACATGTGTCTGTGCACCAAACCTGGCCCAGGAAAACCACAGCGGTTAACTTGCTGTTTAAAAAGATAAAGAGTCTATTCAATTTAGAAGACAATAATAGTAATTTAACATACTTGAGCTGAAGTAATTACCTTTCACTGTTTGTGCAGCATGAAATTACAGTCTATAATAATTTTGAAATATTGATCCTGTCAGGCATCTGATGTTAGAAGTGCTTCTTGAATGCATTGGGCTCACTGGAAGAAAGTGAAGTTTTTTGCACGCTGATATAGACTAATGCGACTTCCTAAATACTTTATCTACTGTGTTGTTTGAGACTGTCTAGCAGCTGCAGTGAGGTTGCCACTGGAATTCCTCATTTGTCCATCTCACGTGCCATCAATTTTTGTTTATATTTTAGAAATCTCTAGCATGTGAAGTGTACATGTCCCCAAGAAAAGCTTTCTTTCCTGGGTTTTCTTCGAGTTTTCTCTTGTTTCTATATCTTATGGAAAGAAATCAGTTTTGCATGGAGAGCACCATTAATAATGAAATGCAGTCTGTGAGCTTTTTAAAAGTCTATTTCTTCCTTATAAATAAATGGTAATTTGTTTTAAAGCATCATTGCACACAGTGTTCAGCTGGCTCTCATGCATTCGATTATTTTAAATAAATGTACCATAAATGGAACAAGTTTCTTTCTAATTTGCAAACGATATGCAACATTTTTCAAAAAAAAAGAGAGAAAAAACTGTAAAATTTGTTCTTAACTACATCTCATTAATGTGAAGCTGTTCAATGACCTGTAAAGATTAAAGAATTAGTGAATTGGTAAAATTATCAGAATGAAAAATCTGTATAATTTTGATTTCAATTTAAAAATCTGCTAAAGAGTGTGGGGGCTTTAGAAAAGTATATTACTTTTTAATATCGGTTCCACAAATGTCCTAGTATCAGTGTTACAAATGGACTGAAATAAAGGCAACAAATAGTATGTTTAAATGTACAGTGTTACACATCCTGTTAAATCCTTTTTTTTTTCTTTTTATTAAAACAACTGAAGACATTTAATTAAGTGACCACTCTGCTAAGTGGAGCAAAAATTAATATACATAAATGAATTTATATGTGGGCAATGATGCATAATTAAAAATATGCTTCAAATAAGGACTTGAGAAGAAAGAAAACAGTTTAACAAGAATCTTCAAGACTATTTCCGCCTGAATTTTTAAAGTCAGACATGCATAGGATTTACTTATTTGTAACATTTCAGCTAAAACTTGTGACAAGTGTGCCTTTAACATACTGGTGTCCTACTATGTCATTATGGGACAGTGATTTGCTGAAAGCTAGTCTTGACCAGAAAAATCATCTCAGTATCTCGTGACTAACGGCATGTTACTCAGCTTGCTGAAAAGGCTACCTTTAGGCAAATCTCATCTTTGACAGACTTTTATTCCAGAACTGCTGAAGTTCTCCTTGTGGCAAAATATGTCAAAGCTGGAGTGATAGAAGATACTTACAAGTAAACTGAAAGATGATGTGGAATATATACATGTAAGTTTAAGGAATGTTCCTTTTGACATGGGATAATTGCATTGATCATGTTATCTTGTTATAGGTTACCTACTTCGGGTAGAAGTGCAGCTTTATATTGTTTAGTAGTTGGAAAAAAGAAAAAGCAAGCTTCCTTTCTTAAGTGAAAAAAATGAGTAATTTGATTTACAGATCCTTGAATATTTCACTGCAATTTACAGTCATCCTTTGTGGGGCATAGGTTGTGGTTCCTGTTCTTATGATGCAGTAGTCATAAGACGTGCTTTGAGCAGCCATCATTCCATTTGTCTGGGGTTTAAGGCAGATTCTCCATATTCTCACCATCTAGTGAGCAAATATCAGACTGGTGAATATAGAACTTTTGTGTGTTGCCAACCTCAGATTTCTCTTAGTACATAAAGTATCTGGGAGTGGAAAATCAGGCTTGTTTTGCCTAAAAACTGGATTTTGATTTTGTGACCTTTGTGAACACTTGTGAGTGTTGCCTTAGGAAAGCCCCATGCTTTTTTGTGTTACAGACTTCTGACCACTTAATTTGATAAGTCACAGGTGACTCCAGCCCTGTTTACTGTTCTTGAAGAGAAACAAAGTAGGAGGAAAACGTCAGCATCCAGGCACACACGTCTTGTGTCACAGCAGTGCTGCAACACGAATGACAGAGGATGGCACAGAAAGCCTTTCCTTGTAAGGATTGCCTCTTCCACTAGATTCAAGAAATCAGCAGCTGCTGCTCTGGTGATGTTCAGGTTCAGCTGGGCTCTCACCCCACTGAAAAAAAAAAAATATAAGCTCCTTTATCCCCTATAGTATTTTATTGGGAGGTTAAGTCCAATAATGAGAGGGGACTTTAGGGACTACAAAAGGTAAAGTCCCTAAGGCCACATATAAAAAACAGAAAAGCAACAGTCCTTTACTATTTTTCTCTAATAAACACGTGTAACAGTAACTGCCATGACTTAATTACTGCAAAGCAGTTTTAAACAACTGGCTTAACACTGTATTAACACAACATAAAAACAACCGCACCAGGAGTATCACTCGTCATTATTGGATATGGCCCTACTGAAACCAATGGCACGAAATTAATAGGTGCAGAGTTTGGGGTTTGGCCCCTTAGGTCCCCACTGGCCTAGGAATTCATTGCCTCATGCTCAGGTTTTCCATTGCCTTGCAGCTCCAGCAGTCTTATTTTCGTGAACTTTCATGGTGTTTCTATTTCTAAATAATTGTGTGCAGGTTTTTTTTCAGGATACCTATGGAGTGAGAGCTGAATTTCTTTAACTAGTGTGTTTGTCTACTTCAGACACCAGTTAACCCCGAGAGTGGGAAACTACAGAAAAACCTCTGCCTCCTATGTGTAGAGCTACTCCCAGAGGGCAGATTAGGTCTCATTTCTTGATTTTTCAGATACACTTAAGCAGAGCCCTGTAAAAGCTGTACTTTTTCTGTTCAGATCTGTGCACTTCCAGGTTGTTTCAGTTTCTCTATACCTGTGATATTTTTCTGTTTGATTACTTCTTCTACAAGCTCCATTCTGGAAGTATGCTGTGCCTCCCATGAATGTCTCTACCAAGATACTTGGCCCTTGTGAGAGCAGTGGAGATGAACTGAGCAGCCACCTCTCAGCTTCACCCTCTGTGCTCTCAAGAACAATGAAATGGGGATTCCAGAAAAAGAAAATTAAAAAAGGGCAAATGCTTAGGAGGTAAAGTATTGTTTTCCATGGTAGATGTTGCTTCCAGGGTTGTGTGTGATATGGGGGTGAAGAAGAAGACAAAAGGGCTGGTAATAAGTGGCAGGTGAGAGGTGCTTTAAGGCCATACAAAACTTAAGTAGGAAGCCATTTGTTCAGTGTGTGGCATTTCCATCGAGAAGAGATTGAAATAATAACAAATTCCTCCCCGCTGGCTGTCAAAAGCTCATGCAGCTTCCCCTGTTAAAAATTGCTGTATAATCTTTTATCCCATAATGTTGTTAGCATTCTTCTGTTTTCATTTCCTTTCTCAGTGTTTTGGTACAGTGCTGCACAAAGGGCTTTTCTAATTAAATGCAAGCTTTGTAAATATTGTGAAGGGATCTACTACATGAACTGATGACTTTTTTTTTTTTTTTTAAGTGCTTTGATACCAAAGGAAAAAAAAACTAATGGTGAATTAAGTCTTTTCAGGATACAAGGAGGTAGGGAAAAAGGAACAGTTTTAGGACTAATTCAATTTACTTTACACAATGATCAAGACAAAAAAGCATTTGGCAAAGGATTTAAGATGCCAAAGATACAATAAAGTCAAAATAAAGAAAGGCAGTTTAATTAAGAATTATTTGGATAAAATAAATTCATTTCTATTTCTGTAGCTATATTTCTGGATATTGAGCTGCATAAAGCTAGAGACATATATAAACAAAATGTAGTAATGAGAAGTTATGCCTTTGTTCCATGTTTTAAGGATAGAAAATACTGTAAATGAGAAGTATTTGGGAACATGTTAAATATTTCTAGCAGCATAATGCTTTGAAACAGGAAACTTGCTCCCTGGTGCTTTTTTTGTGCTGCTTGATTTACAGATGAAAATTGGCTCTATCCAGGTGTGAGCACTTCCTATTTACGTGTTTTGTGATAGCAGCTTGAGCCTGCATGCTGCCATTCTCCCTAAGCCTGTGCAAAAGAAAGAGAGAGAGAGTCCAAGGATTACGAAAACTAAATTATTTGCTTTTGAATATATTTTTTTCATAATTCTAGAAAATACTTTTTTTTCTATTTTCTAATGCATTTAGAAGATTCCAGTCTCTTGCTCACCTTCCCTGACCACACTTACAAGTTTGCCCATGTTCTTTAGAGAAGTAGAGAGAATAAGTAAAGCCCAGCACTGTGTTTCTGTCAATCTAGTTGGGTAGTAGATTTCTCATATGGAACCCTGAAATTCAGCTGTTGTCCCTCTTTCCTCATAAACAAGATGATTAGGAAATGTTTTCCTTCGAGTACCTCTCACAGCCAGTACTCCTATATATACAGAGAAAGAGAGTCAGGCTCTTTTCTGACATAACACTGAAGATTTTATCCACTGACTAAATGGCGTGTTTTTCCTCTGGTTGTTTTTAAAATAGGCCAGTTAGAAGGGCAGGTGAGAATTACCAGAGCTATAAATACCAGTGGTGGGAGTACCAGCTAATGACACTCTCTGATGAGACACCACAGATCCTGTGCTCCTCTCCAGTCGAAGGTTTGATGGTAATGGGGAAAAGAGAAAGCTCTGGGCTCTCCAGGCTAATGAAGGGGTTACTGCAATCCCCAGATCAGCTGGTGTCCAGCTGTGGGAGTGAGCTGACACTGTCAGCGTGGCTTCTGTGTAACTCCCTTTTTCTGGTGCAGTGAAGTCTGGTCAGAAGGGAACCTTGACTGCATCTGAAGCACTTGTGGGAGCTGCACTCTGGTCACCATCTGGCTGGTGCAGCAAATTACTGTGGGAAGCATGTTCTTAGGAGAGTGGGAAGGAGAAAGGCCAGAAAACATTTCCTGATCTGAGCATTCAGATGCATATCTCAGTTCAGACATCAGCTCTGCTTTGGCTTCAACCACATCAAGTCACTTTAGTTACTCTGGAAATGATTACACAGGTCCTCCTTTGAAAAAGGCACTCTGATCTTTTTTACCGACTTATGTATGTAGATCTCAAGGGAAAATCTTATGAAAATGTTTACATTGGTTTTTAATGGGGCAATCTTACTTTTTTAGTCGGAATCATTTACTTGGTGACTTGCCTCCTTTGGGGATTAGGCCACTTTACCTGGTTTTAGGGTATTAACCAGCTGTAGGTATTTTTTATTTGGATTATGAGATGAACAGATAAGATTTGAATACCACTCTATACCAGCTTAGTGCAGTAGAGTTTTGGGCTTGAGTTTCTCTCTTGCTTTCTGCAAGTATGATAAAAGACTTTAAAAAATAGTGTAGATTTTTTTCCCTCTTGGAATTTCACTGTAATTCCCCAGAAGTTTTTCTGGCTTGACATCTGGCAGCTGGAGGAAAAGGTATTTGTATTTCCCCAGAAAGGTGAAAATCTATGAAGAGAATTAGCTGGAATCTCTATCGGAAATAATTTGGAAAATCATTTCCTCCTTGCCTAATGTAATTCCACCTAAGCTGCCTTTCAAGATGAAGGTTGCTGCAGGAAGGTAAACTTTTCAGCTGTCATAAAGATTTGCTGCTGCTTTACTCTGTTGAAATGTTCACATCAGATTCCAGCAATGAATACTTAGACATCCAAACTCTGTCAGTCAGTTTTTATCATAAACTCAGTATCAGTATTCCAAAGCTGGCGAATGGAATCTCTCTTAATTATGAGAAATATTTGTGAATTTCAGACTTAGAAACTAAATTTGCATTTTTGCCTTGCTGTTTATTTAAACAAAGCATCCAAAGGAGACCAATTTTTGATGCTGGTTGCTGGTGTTTTGAATGCTTTCTCTTCCCACCCCTCCCCTTCCCACACATATTTTGACAGAGCCTTTGGGAATGTGACTGCTCCCAAAGGTGAAAATTGAGCAAAAAGAGAGAAGATAGCTGTTCAGCAGTAGTTTTCCAAATTGTATAAAATAAAATGGAAATTGTATGCAAAATTGGATCTTCCTCTTTCCTCTCTCCCTCACAGAGAGAAAATTTCCCTTTCCACCTTTCAGTCTTTCACTCCCATGAAAGACAAGGTTGCTCACCTATTACTGAAGTTAATAGGTGAAGTTAAAATGGTCTACTTAATCCAGAAATAATCAACATTTTGGATAATGGATCAATAGAACATGTTTGATGTAAAAACATTTGGAGTGAGGGAACGATTTGTTTTAGTTCTGTACCAGAGCAGGAGGAAATTGTTTTGAGTAGTTCACAACCAACAAGAAAAAAATCACTTTTTTTTTTTTTTTTTTTTTTTAATTTTATTTCTACTGTTGGTTTGCCTCAGCTCTATCTGTTCACCTTGTAGTCACTTCTTCTGCAAGGGTGGAAATATGAGTGAGATCACAACCAATGCCAGACACAAAATTTTAATTTGCTAATATTTTCCTGCAGCACCTCACCGTTTCTATTTCTTCACAACACCCCTACTGTGGGAAATAAGGTCACACAACACACTGGTACTTATTTCACAATACCTCCTGATGAGGAACATTTTACTATTCTCACATCTCTACCCCTTTTTCTCCGCCTCTCCCTGCCCTCCTCCCTCCTACTCAGCCCCCGCTAATAGCTGGTCTAAATTTCCCAGATTAATCTGATGTGCAAGAAACAGTGATACAAACTTGCAAATTTAATATACACAAAAGCAGGAAGGCTACAGAATGGGAGATGCACGTTCTACTCTGCTTGCTCTGGGACAGACAGACTTATAAACAGATACACAGCTTTGCCCATAGCCACTGTATTCCACAAACCCTTTGAAATATTTCAGTTTCATGTCTGTGATAATTAAAGAGCAATGACCTTCTCATTAGTGCCAAGAGGGCTGATGATGATTGTTCCCCATTTTTCTTAATGGATGCAAGCTACACACATGATCTTAGAATATCAAAGCAATTCTCCAAGATATTTATTAGAGTCAAAATTATGAAAACACATAGCAAACCTTTAGTTTGAATTACAAGTGTTAATATATGCAGAACCAAATGAATAGCTCATCTTTCTTCCTCTCTTGTATCTTAAATTTTTCATTACAAATTTCTAGGGCTTCAAAGTAGTATCTCACAGTCGGTCCCCTTTTTTCTCTCTTGCATGACAAAGAGCTGTCAAAAATTGTTCCTGTGTTTGTTAGTATTTTTCTCTTTTTTCTCTCATCTAAATGTCAAACAACTTAGCTTAAATAAAGCACAGCATTCTTCATCTGGTGCTTCTCAAAAGAAAAACAACACCACAGAAGGCGTCTAAAAAGGCCCTAATTAATGTTTCTCATTGATTTTGTTTTAGTGTGATGTATTTTATGAAAAAAATATGAATCCAGAAGGCACTCTCATTAAAATCATTAGTGGCTCAATGTTAGCTGAAAACAGCTCATTCTTTGGTGCACTGTAGTGCTTAAAAGCACGTTCACACACAGAGTTTCTTATTCAACATCACGAGCTGGCGCTGGATGAAAACTGGCATTAGTTTTGTCAGGTACCATTGAACTGTGATGAGCACAATGTACAAAAGCTGTATCAAGGTGAATAATAAGAATGTACTTTCACCAGAGCATGCACATCTCTCTAACCCCTCCTTCATGGCCAAGAATGAAACTTTCTGTAATTGATTTTTTTCTGTTACCCATTTGAAAAAAAAAAGTAATAGCCAAAAAGAAGAGAAAATAATACCCCGAGGCGTGTCACAGCAGTGAGGCCTTGAGTTGTTCTGTTTATTAGGCAAATTCCTGCAAGCTGATTGCCAAGATAAACAGAGACGTGTTGCTGTCTGAGAACAGTGTTCACAGTTCTGGTGTGTGCAACCACACAGTGACTGCAGCCATGTGCCTTCTCCAGCAGTACTTTGTAGCTAAAACTAGAAGAGGAAATTCTATGTGTGTCTTCCAGAGGACTAAAAAAAGGAAAATATATATATTAGATGAAAGAATTAAATGGGTAAGATGTTTTTACAGTTTTAAGAGAAAAGCTCCCATCCAGCATTTTTTTTTCTCTAATTTGCTGCTATCATTATTATCTAAACAGGGCAAAATGAGCTTTCCACAGAAAATATGAGAGAATTCTTTCTAAGGCACTCTATGATGGGAAACCATATTCAGAGCAACAGCACTTTGTTGTGAAAGATTATTTTAGCAGACAGAATTATTTCAAACATAAGAAACCAAGTTTAATGATTTAAATCTGCTATGTTCAAGTAAAACTGACCATCTTCATAGATCACGTGTTGTTTATCTGAGAATATTTCAGTAAGTTGGAGAAATTCTGTGAAGTTCCAGTAGAATAATGCAGTAGAATAGGCTCAGAAATGAGAACTCTTGCTACTGCCATACTCTGACACAAGGCATTAGAAATTGCCTTGGGATTTTTTCAGATTTAGGATGTACAGAGCTATGAGTTAAGCAGAAACACATTTTGGCACCAAACATATGCATCTCATTTTAAAAAAATAATGAAACAACAAGTAATGTTATTTTTTCTACTGTATCCTTTGGATTTTTTTGTAAGAATCGTTATGAGCTGCAATAGCATAGCTTGTAATAATATTTTTGTGTTATGGGACCATACTGAAATAAGAGTAGTGAGAAGTAGTGTAAAAGGGGAATAGAAATTTCTGGATTGAACAGGATAGCTGTTTCAGCTGTTTGAGCTTTGTAACACATAGTGCAATGACTGAATTTTCATTAATTTGTGTCTTGGTTTTTAATGTGGCATTCATTATAAAACTTCACTGAGAACTGAATCACTGATGGATGTGCAATAATATATGGGATACTCTGCCAGGGAAGTCACATTTTTAGTCAAAGAGGTAACATTTATCCTGGTCTGATCGCTGTTAATGAGGCTGTCAACAAAATTTTCTTAGAAAAATAATTACTCTGCAAGTAAGGCCATTTAGATCCAGATATGAGTAGTAAACCTGTATTAATTTAGGATTCAGACTATTTTAATGGTTTAATATTTTTTCTTTATGGAGAGCACAATAGTGAGGTCATCTGTAATAAAGATGATAATATTGAACATTGGTAGTTTTCCTTCCTGTATCTATAGGACATTTATGGCTGAAATATGGTTGAGAGAGCCTTAAAACGTTGTTTTATGGTAACCTCTATGCAGTGCTATAAAGCACTTTTTGTTAATGATAAATAAACTATGGAAGATCTATGTGTTAGCATAGGGATGTGTTCTTCCCCTTGTGAGTAGCCTGACTTCTTATCAATGCTTATATTATCATGATGACACGAGCTCCAACTCAGCCCTGTGGCAAGGAGATGTAATTCCAGCAGTGTTGGTGGATGTACAGGCAGGCACAGTGCTCCTGAGTTCAGCCCAAGAAACAAAGCACACATTGAAGTTGCCACGAGAGATCTCTGGCTCTTAAATGGCTTACTATCTCAGGAATTGCCTCATTAAAAATATTTAAAATTCTCCAGTTTGTCTGCAAATAATTAATTTAGAGGCTTCTTCCTAAAGCTGTGAGGCTGTCACCAGCATGGTACCAAGTTCCTTCAGAGGCCATGAATAAGAAGCATGGTTGACTTTCATTATTTACTGAAGTATTGATTGAATTTATTAATGCTAATGAAGTTGTGGAATATAAAAGACATGGCACTGTATTGAAAAGATCAGATCAGGTTTAGAGTTAAAGCCTCTGTGTGTTGTGCTGATGGATGGGGATATCAGCCTGAGCAAGCTCAGAAATAGACTGAACTACAGTTCATAACTTACTTTTGATCACACAACTGTAAAGCTGAAGTAATTCCATCAAATTCAGAGTGAATTTAGGTCTTCTCTAAATGAGAATTTTTTTAAGTTTACAAAGGTGGTTTTTTTTTTTTTCTTTTTTTCTCTTTTTGAGGATGATTGGTAGTGAGGCCTAGGTCACTGCAATCCTCCTGTCCATTCAGTGGTGACAGTGAACTCCCTGATGTCAACTTTTGAATGGAGAAATATTCTCCTGACCTTAATGTCACAGGCTGGAGAATACTGCTCTTATTTCACAGCTTGATTGCTCTCCCTAAATGCTGAGATTTACCACTCTTTTATTTTTCAGCTGAGCCTATGGTTTGTTCCTCATGCATTTAGACCATCTCACAATACAAACCTATAACTGACTTTAGAAGTTTGCAATTACACAGATAGCTAACACAGCATAGAAAAGAAAATAAAGAGAGAGAGAAAGAGGGGTTAAAGACATTGGTTAGAGATTATAAAGGCAATCCAAGGCCCAGACCCCCACCAATAGTCCTATTATAACCCTTATCCCATGTTTTTGCTAAGGTGTGAAGTATTACTTCTATTCCTCATATTTGCTACAGAAGTAGAATGTGACTCGGTTGCACAAGCTGCTTCTTGCTAAGGCAAAACCTTCAGGGACATGTATTGTGACTGATAATTGTCTCAGGTATTTTGGATGAGCCAAGAATCCATTGCCTCTGGGAAGGTGAACATTTCTACCATGGCTCAGGGGAGCATAACCCAGTATATTTGTTTCCCTTCTGCACGTTATGACTGCATGTGATATGTGGTTCCTGTCAAAGTGCTGTGTACTCTCACAGAACCAGAATATGTTTTTTTATCTTTTTTGACTTAAAAAGCTCCACTCTGGTGTGCAATCATTAGGCATTCTTCAATAACTGATAGATAATGTTTTGGCAGCTGTAATTTGCTACAACTGCATCAGAAAGCTGACTGATGGATGGAGAGGAGTCAGAATGAAGAAGTTTGCCTCCAGATCTAAACCTAATCAGTGCTGGGAAGGTTCTGGTGGATGAGCCGTAGGTGCAGGATCCCCTCTATGGATTTTATCAGGCACCAGTTGCACTAGAATTTATTAGATCCCTTCGAAAACATTTAGGAAAATGTTTTCCCAACATAGTAAACCAGTTCTCACTGCAAACAGCCCATAGCTAAAACAATCAAGTGACAATGTGCCCACCTAAGATTGAAGGGAGCATGCAGCAGTTTTTCTGGATTATCTCAAATCCCAATGAGAAGAAAAGATCTGACACATGAAGTAGGTATTTTGTGCCTTACTGAATAAGTTAGTTTAATTCCTCTTAGAATAGAGTAAATTTTAAAATTGTAATTGTTTTATTTTGTCAGTCTTCTGACACCAAAAACAACTTTTTATAAATCATCTCTGATGATAGCCTGCATTTATCTGACTTAGGTAGGAATGATATCTATTAAAAAATAAATTTCTTTGCAAATTAAGATTTTTTTTCCATTTTTCTGAAGCCGTTCCTTCCTTTAATCACAGCAGTAGATTTGATTTTTTTTGTACTCAGAGAATTCCCTCAAATACACTTTCTCATTTATTTTTTAGTTGTGTTTGCAGCCCTGAATATGTGTCCTGTATTGTGCAATTCTTTAGTTAAGTGTAACAACAGTGAACAGTGAGTAAAGGGAATGTATTAAGCAACATACTTCAAACCCATGGTTTTAATTAGCTAGGGACAGGATTTAGCAAGTCACAGCATTTATTTAAACAGTCTTGACACAGCTCAAGACAGCAACAGCAAATTTTACACTTAAGGCCATATTAACAAACACAGATGGTTTCAGATTCTCTCTTTAGAGTGATACTGTTGGTCAGATGATGCAGAGCAGTTGGAAACTTTTTGAAATAACTTCTAGCTGCAAGTTGCAGGATTTAGCTGTGAGTTATGTCCACTATATGCTATCTATGCAAATGCCTTGACTTGTTTTATATATCACTGTGACACATCACTGATTATTTGTTGTTCAGATTTTTTGCTGCAGGCCTGGTTTGTCTTTATGTAGCAGTTTATGCTGCCTGTAACAACCGCACTGTAATCTATTTTTTTTGTTCCACTCAGTGAAAATATCTAAAATGTGAACCCTCTTGCCTTTAAGAATGGGATTTTTTTCTTACTTTAAAGCTGTAGGCCAAGAAGTACATTTTTTAGCAGCCTGTGAACATACAGCTCCCATTAGTGTTGATTTGAGCTGCATAGTGTACTTTGCTCCTAAAATGGTCAAATAGTTATGCCTAGCTGTTTAACTTATGGAGATGTGACTGTGTGTTACCTCAAGAATAACTCCTTAATTAAATGGGAACACTTTATTGCCTGTGGGTGTGTTCTGTATCTCTGAAACAGAACATTTCCAGAAACAGAATCCAGAATTTTCTGAAACAGAATCCAGAAACATTTGAAGCTGTACATATTTAGGAAATATGGCTGTGGAGTCTCCATTATACCTATAATGACATGACTAAATAAAGGGGAAGAGATGATATCATAAGCATCTTTCATTAAGTAAAAGTTGAAATTGAAATATTTGAGTAAGAGTGTGTGTAAAAGTATTCCAAAGCAGAGTAGTTTTTGGAAATCACTCTAATTTCGTCTTTTATTTTGTGCCTATGAGGTGCTTTTCAAATTTGTATGGTTGCTTTTTGGTAAGGAGACAGAATAATTTGAGGTTTCTTAGGTACCTGAGCAGTGAGTTTTTCATTTCTTAAACTTGAAAGGATTTCAAATATTGTCTTATACTTTGAATTTTCTAGCCTTAATAATATATGTCTATGTATAAATATGCACATACATTCACATATATGGATAAAATTCCCCAAATACTAATTTCCTTTAACTTCCCTTTGAAATTCTTTACGTCTAAAAACGCATTTGGATCTGAAGTTGGTTTTATTCATGCCGAGAAGTTAATTCCTGTCTTTTTTTCAGATTATCTTCTCTTTTTTCCATTGCTCTTTTCTTATTTCATCACTAAACCAAACACGTTGAAAATGCAAATATCTGTAAGCACAGAACCAATTTGCTCAAGGATCCATTATGATCAGCAAAGGCAAACAGAGGAATTTGTGGGGAATAAGATGGACCTGGGGACACAGTGTGGTTGTGTCTAGGGAGCGGAGGGGACAAGGAAGAAATGAACTACCAGCTGGAGCATATGAAAGAGAAGATTGCCTAAAAAAATTGGAGAGCTCCTACATGACAAATGGGAGGAAAAGATTCTCCTGTTGGCATTATGGTGTTCTGTCAAGTGAGCAGTGAATGAATTGCTTTGGCTTAGATCTTGGACCCCAACTGATGTTTACTCTGCAGATAGCAACCCGCTTGGTCTTCTAAAAATAGCTCCTTCAGATTGCAAATATGCAGATTGCACCAGCCCAGAAGAACATATGAGATCAAGATGTTGAAGAAATGATGAAAAGCCTATGTAACACTTCCTTTTTTTTTTTTTTTTTTTTCCCCTCCATAATTTGCTCTCTGCCGAAGTTTCAATTACTGCTTGGTGACATTTTGGGAGCTGATGCACAATTTCAGGCTCATTTTTCCCTTCCCTTTGCCTATTTCCCATCTGTATAAGCCACTGTTCATTTTCATTCAGAGTCCTGCATGAGAGAGCCCATTTATTCTGTCTCTTCACCATGGTGTTTCTTGTTTCCCATTTCCTTTTTGCTGTTTTTGAAATATCTACCAGTTTGCTTTCTGGTAGTGTTTGTGGGCTTTGGCTGTCTGTGCTCTGGGCCTGTGTACCTACATGGAAGTAAACAAACAAAAACAAGGCTTTGCCTTGAAAACAAAGTGCTTGGAAATGGATTTATCATTTACTGAATGGCTATGTAAAATGGAAAAGGGAAATCTGTCAGTTTTAGTCGAAAACCAGGCATGAGAAATGAGTTTTTCTTATCCACAGTTACGGACCTTGTACTATTGCTAGGCATCATATATACTGTGGAAGTGCCAGCACTCTCTCAAGTTTGGTGGGTTCTTTAGTGCATGTTTGGATGGTTTTCCTTGGCTTCTTGTTGCTTTTTTGTTTTAGGCTTCACCTGAGCTTTTCCTTTTAATATGAAACATTCGTCTTCGTACGTCCAATTTGCAGTAATGGTTAAACACATAATGATGGTGGGCAAACAAAACTAGGGATACAGGCAATGCAGAACTGGTTAGTCTGAGATACTGCCCAGAAAAAGCCACTGTAGCAGGGAGCCAGCTAAGGCCAGGAGTAGGGAGTTTGTAGATACCTGTTTATGTCACCTACAACTATTCTTTAAGGTGAAGATTACTTTGTCTCTGCTGAACAGAAAATAGAATTCAGAAATCATGGTTGTAAGAGATCTACTGGAGGAAAAAGAAAAGAAGCACTAAGTAGCTGTGAAGACCAGCTTGCAATGGGCTATTTAAAGAAGTAATTTTTTTCACTCTGATGTATTAAGTTACTTTGCTCTCAAATTAATAAGTGCAGGGTGTATTTTTCTCCACAGATCTTATGTTTTTCTGGGGTTTTTTTTGTTATCCTCTTCCACTAAACTGTCCTGGAGAGAGCTGTTCAAGTCAGGTCAGACCCTTGCTAGCCCTCATATTGGTATCTGAAATGCCTTTTTCTCTTCCTATGTTTATGCTGCTGTATCACAGTTAGCCTGCCCTTTGCTGAAAAGGGACTGAATTTTAAGAGCTTTCTGTACACAACTACAACAGGACCCAAATGGTAAGGCAGGTGCTCCTCAGGCTGATTTAAGTATGCTCTTTCCAAGGATTTGAGCAATTATTCTGCATGGGCATTAGCTGTTGGATGGCAGCCTTTTGCCTGATTTGGTGAGAGGAAGTTGTGAAGGAAATGGGTATGTGATACTTCAGTTCTGGTATCAAAAGGTGATTATTGCCAATATGGCAATAGACATACCTACATGATGATTTAATGGTTTGCTTCCTTTCCAAATCCAGCCTACACGGGCCCAGCTCTGTTTTGAAATTAAAGTAGGAAAGTAGCTCTCTTAATGGTTCTTAAAGTTTCCCCCAAGTTGTGACAAAATCAGCAGCAGAGGCATTATTCTCCACTTGGCATTCCTTTCATGTCAGCAGTAAACATTTGTAAAAGCTAGATGTACTCTGCCTTTTATTTTGCATTATGCTCTCTCTCCGTTTCTGACTGAGGCTGGCAAAACTTCTTGACAGGACTGTCAAAATGTAACAGAACCAAAAAGATGAAAAATCAGAACGATGATATTCAGTTACAAAATAATCTCTCCTATGATTATTCCAGTCTAAAAAAAATCTGCCTGTTAGCAAAGTTTCCTGAGTCAGACTGTGCCTTTGTTCAGTTTTCTCTGTACCAGAGCTCAATAATGGTGGCTGTTGGTGATAAAATACGTTGTTTGTGGTGTAACAATTTGGGCTGTAGGAACTAAGGACTGAGTGCAGAGTTACTGTATGGCTGGGGCCCTACTTCTTTTGACTGGGAATTAAATCCTCTCAAAATTCTGAGGACATGGGCCCAGCAAGACCATTATTCTATTTCACCCAAGCAACATAAGACTGTTCGATATCCTTTCACTGCAGCTTCTCCCTGAAAGTTTCCAAGTTTCTAATTTGCTTGGGACTGAATCTGAACCAGTTCCTGTGCTGCAGGACAAATACATGGTGCACACAAACCTGCTGAGTAAGGGCTGCAGATTTGGATCACATAGTTACTCCAGAAAAGGGGAAAGACAGGAGTGATTGGCTTGGGGAAACATAGCCTAGTACTGCTGCATAACTTGTTGGATGCACAAACTGTTGCTCATATTTATACTCTGTAGTGAAACCAAAATGGAACAAAATGTCTATGGTTATAGCAGGAAGAATTGGGAAGTCATCAAACCATAATTAGAGTGGCAGGAAAGAGTTTGTTCTCATTGTTCGCTAAAACAAAATAAATAAGTAGTTATTGATTAAAGGGTTGCGTGCTTAATAGCAATTTATAAATCCAGGACTCAAAAGATAATGTTTGTTTTACTGCTTTTAATTATTTAACATGCAGTGACATTTCTGTTTTGCCAACAGCAGCACAATAGGTCCCTAATGAACTGAACTGAGTTACTAATAATTAAACCATCAGGCAGAAAAAAGGGGTGCAGCATGTTATTAGATTAACATTCTTAAATAGTTATTCTTTTGTTTTCTAAAGAAAACTCTATGACAGTGTTCTACCCTGCCCCAAACCAACTAGAAGTCAGCCTGCTTGAAAAAGCAAAGTTTATTTATGGCTGACACTTACAGAATCCCTGAAATACTGATAAAAAAGCACTCTGAAGTTATTCACGGGACTGCGATGAAAGTTTGGTTTCAGCACTTCCAACTCTAGCCTATAATCAAATAGGAATCGATTGTCTCATGAGAATGTTGGTCAAGCTTTTTCCTTTTTCCAGTTGACATCTCACTCTGTGATTATGGTCATTTTAAGTGAAAAAGGCTTGGAGTGCAATAAAAAATTGGTTTGTATGGTTTCATGAAGGGCAGTATTGGAAGGCAGTGGACTTGTTGAAGAATTCTGTTCACCAGGGAATAGAGTACATTAACTTGTGTAAAAAATAGGATGATGATAAAAGAAACCCCTAGTCTAATATCTTTAAAGAAAATCTGTGTGGGTTTTTTTTTAATTCTTTTTTTTTTTTCCCTAGTAGAACTGAATATTTATTCTTCCCTGTAGCTTCAAAAAAGTATGGAAGAAATAAACATGTTGTTGAAATGGAAAACAGGAATAATTGGAGTCATGAAACAAGAGTAATCTGAAAAGAGATGGAAAATACTAAGCTTTTTTATTTCAGAGCAGAATGAATAAGAAGAGAAATGATAAAGAGATCAGAAGAGATTGTATAGAAAAGGTAGATCAGTAAAACTGCTCATTCTTTTTCTTAGTACTAGAAAAAGAAAACACTCAACAGAATGGAAAGAATGCAAATTCAAAACTAAAAAGAAAAAACACTTTCAACTCTGTTGCCTGGCAGAATTTCTTGATAAAATGTGACACTGAATTGCAGAAGTTAGTAAGATTCTTTTTTTAAAAAATGGACTGTTAACCTTAAAAAGTATTTAAAACTTGCTGATAATATCACTTCCAAAGTTCCCATTTTCATTTAAAGTTCATCTAGCTATTGGCAAAAACTTGTTTCTTTAGTCAGACCACTTAATAACAAGGCTTCACTGGAAAGACCTGCGTCAGAGGCTGGTGAAGGACTTTCTCTCATCCCACACGAGATGTTTTTGGTATCCCCTGCCTTCTCCATCAAGTTGGGAAATTCAGATGAGCCTGAACTGAACAGTTAGATAAGCCATGTCCGTCCCCAAAAACTGTGATGTGGAAGTATCTGAGAAATGGACTGTTCTTGTTGGTGTTGGTAAGGACTTGCTGTAAATGGACAAAATGCAGCATAAAACTCTGGTCATAAAGTTGGAAGTTGTGTTTTCTAGATGATCTCTTACATTGTCAAGAAACTTTCACAGCTAAGCAAAAGAGGGCTTTGTTTGTATTTAAAATTAATCTAGATTCAGTAAATGAGTTTGAGAAGTTAATGTAGCAGGCAAAATATGACTAGGAGGCAAGAATTTACATAGAGCTGAGAGGAAAAATCAGACATACCTTGGATCAGGACTGGTATTTTTTGCTTCACTGAATTTTGCCCGATTTGTAAGAAATAGACATTATTAATTTGTCTTTATTTTTGTCAGATGCTAGGGTAGACAAATGTTTCTGTCTACCTTTACAATTGAAGCCTCTCTGGTCATTATTCTTAGTGTAAATGCTATTTGATCTACTGCAGACTGAAGTCCTCCACTGGTTAACACTAGATATGACTTTGGGTCAGTATTTTTGAGTGTTCATATCTTTTTTGGGGAAAAGAATCTTAAACATGCCATTCATGCTAAAACATCTGCCATGCTTGTTTTGAAAAATTGAGTTCTCAAGGTTGGTACCTTCATTTGTAGGGCTGTTAGCATCAAACATGGCAACTTTTTGTTTCCCATTATTCCTACAAACCATGTATTTTAACCTGCCCTGGTCTGTATGTGAAACATTTCACCACTTTGAGGCTTAGAACTGTATATTGATCCTTGCTATGTTTTCTCTCTGTTTTTCAGCAAGCAGAAAGGTCATGCTCAAAAAAGGCTTCAGGTAGTTGTGCTTCCCCTTTGTGTTATTATGAAATTAATGAAAGTTTCTTATAATGTCTTGCAGGCGAAAACTTTTGTTGTACTCCATATGCACATCTGGGTAAACTTTGACTTCTCCCCAAATACATTGTCTTTGAATATTTGCTTTAAGTAGCCTGAAGTCATTCACAGGTGCTTAGTTTAATGCTGCTTTACTTTGGATCCGTGATTTACCTTGATTCTAACATTACTGGGAAGTTTTAGTAGTGGAGGTGCTTTCCCAATGTGTGTTCCCTGGCAAACAGACTGAGGAGCTGCCTGCAGAACAACCTTGTGACTGTAAATTGCAGAGACTGCATTTGCATGAAAGACAAACCAGCCAAAGGCATCCTACACTGTATTTCACACTATAAAAGTCCACATTGTACTAGAAGAAACATGAAAATCAAAATGAGTTTTTTGTGACATTAGGAGTTGATAGCAATGCTGGTTTGAAATTTTCATTACAAAGTGTTTTCAAACACTATTAATAGGGGCTTTATTTTGTTCTGAATAAAGCAGACACTCCTAACTTGCAGATTTCCTGGTCTAGGAGATTGGGAAAACTCACTCTAAAAATTATCTTCAAATGGTCCTTCAGGCTTGGTCCAAATCAGGGAGTAGCAATTACCTTGTCCTTGAGTGGCCTGCACCAGATGTTTCACAAAAGCTGGGACATAAATTTGCAACAGGAAAGCTTGGGATAAACTGTTTCCAGGTTTCTGTCTGGTTTCTTTTCAAGCAGTCAGTCAAATTCCTTCCAAAATGCTAGCTTTTACTCACGAATGTTCTGGATATCCCTGGAAATGATATTATTGGTGGCTCCAGTGTTGTGGTGTTTGTGTTGCCAAGAGCAAACCTGTGCAGGTCATACAGCTGTGAATCTGACCAGGGCATGTGCAGAAAGATGTTGTGTGAGAAGTGCATTGTGCAAAAAGCATTTTCTTTAGCAGACTTTTTACTTTCTTTGTGAAATGCAGGGTGATAAGGGCTGTTATTTCCTGTTGCTGTTAGACACCAAATGCAGAGTATTTCCATGGGTGGTACATGCATATGGCTGCTGACAGTTTCCTGCCAGCACTATGGGGATGGGACAGCTAAGGGAATTCCCAGATCACAGAATCATGGAATGGCCTGGGTTGGAAGGAACCATAAAGTTAATCTCCTTCCAATCCCCTGCCATGAGCAGGGACACCTTCTTCTAGACCTGGTGGCTCAGAGTCCCATCCAACCTGGCCCTGAATGCTTCCAGGGATGGAAAGGCCACAACCTTTCTGAGCAACCTGTGCCAGTGTCTTGCCATCCTCAAAGTAAGGAATTTCTTCCTAATATCTCAGATGAGACTATCCATAAACTAACTTAGACTGAATTGTTGAGGAGATATTTTTTCAAATGTTCATGTGATTCACTTCTCCCTATTTATATATTATGTTGCTTCTGAAAATCTGGGGAATCTGAAGAAAAGCAGTGCATGGGAGAACTTCAACCCACTTCTGCAAATTCGTGAAGCTCAGCTAGTACGTGGGTTATTCAAACTGAATCTCAACATAGAATCATTTGAAATTTTCTCATCTGTCAAGAATATGCTATTTCATTTAAACTATGAAAAGACTAAATAGATTCCATAATTTAGTAAATATTTTGTCTTCTGACAGCTCCTCTTTTTCTTCTACTCTTCGCATTTTTAAGATTTTTTCACCTCCTTGATGTGATATTTTGATGAGACTTACAGGTGGCAAAGAAGTGATTTGGGAAAAAGAGTTTCTTACAGTAATAAGTTCCCAAATCCATCTTTCTTTTATTCTTCCTTTTTATTTGTCATGTAGGCATTTCTATTCATTTTAGGAAACTAATCTGAATATTTAGTAGTGGCTGGTTGGGCTGGGGCTCTTGGATTTGGGCCCCTTCTGAATATGAATGCAAAGCTGAAAAAAGTCATGTTGAATCTTTTAGTTATGTGATGAATCAGAAGGTTCAGAAAAAGTTCATTTTTTTTTTTTTTACCTTGTAGAAATATGATTAGCCAGAAACCATGCTTTCAGAACCTGCAAACAGTCCATTTATTTACCACCATCAGGATGAGGTTCAGAGTTCCAATGAAAACATCTTTTTGTCTGCTAATGTAATGGGTGCTTATTTTCTGCATCTTCATGTTCCTCAGAAAAGCATCAGGGTTTCATTGTAAATCCATTATGTCTCCCTTGGTCAGAAATTATAAATGACAACTAGTCCCAAGGTAAAGAAAAGAAAGTATTATTTTGTAGAGTAAAAAGGGGTTAAATCACTTTTTATCATGACTGTCCTCCTGGTTATGACATATTCAATGTATTATTTAGTTTAAGTGCATGATTAAGATAGAACTGGGGTACTTCTGGGGAGCATTTTCACAGACGTTATACTTTCAGTACCTCATTCTGTGGTACAGAAGAAAGAAAAACGACATGTCCCTTTGTGAACCTATCCTTTTAAAATTAGGTTATAGATTAGATAGTGATGTGAGATCCTCTAAGAATTTCTGGGTCAGAGGTACTTTGTTTTCTTTCTTTTATACAGCAAAACCCTTGTATCTTTATTAAAAATTTATTTGCTGTCAATAATTAAATGCTTATTATTTGATCTTTAATGGGGTCATGATTCCCATATTCCCATATTAATGAAATAATGCAAAAGTAAAAAATGCCTTTCAGTTGGAAAAAGTACTTATTATTCTTTCTTTGTTCTGAGTAAAATAGTTTATCTTAAATTAAAAATTAAAAAAATGAATTTTCTTTAATCTTAGAATTAAATTAGTGCTAATTAGTTCTATTTTCTCCACAACATTGAAATGCTAAAGTCTTAGTCATATCTTCAGAGTATTAATAGTGCCCTTTGGCTGTAATCAAGATAATCTTCAATTAAAAGCAATACAGTTAACTGAGTTACATTACCAGTTATTGTTCTCAAATCACAGGGTTAAGAACACAAACCCTGTGTGTTTTCAGCACGGGAACATTGCAGGGGTGTGTGATGAGGCAGGGACCTGTTATTCACATGTCAAAACTAAACAGCACTAACCCAGAATGTTCACTGATGAAGCCCTTGAAATAAAGCCTTTCCTAAAGCTGGTGGTGTAAACAGAATTCAGAGATGCTGCAGCAAGTTAAAACACTTTCTGGATTTGGTCAGTGTTATTGTGGTCTCCCCCTGCCCCAGCATTTTTTACTGTAAACACTGTAAACTATGGGGCATTTCTAATGAGCAAGTTCTGCTTGCTATTCACTGCTCTTCTCCTTTGTGAAGATTTAAAGAGCACTTGCCAGTCTACAGTAATTCTTCTTACTTTATTAAGTTTTTTTTGCTCAGAAAATTTCTTATATGCAGTAATAGTGGATTTGAGCTGAAAATAGAAGTATTTCTTTCAAATTTCTTATTGTAGCCAATGTGAAGAAATTGTGGTCCCGTAGAAACAGGGAAAAAAAAGTGTTTTCTTCTATGCTCTTTCTGTTTTCAAAATCTAGGCACAGGATGGGGGAAAATTCCATTAATATTTCTGTGTTTGCAAACAAAAACCTATAAACATCTTGAGCAAATAAAAAACTAATGAGGGGAACTGTGCTGCTCACTAGCAGATTACAACTCCAATGTTAAAAATAGACTGTTCCTCTGTCTCAGTAAAAGTTAATAACAGTTAATGACACAAAATAAAGTTGAACTGCAAAAATATTCTTACTATATTTCTATGTGCACCTGCCAATAGCACTTCTGTAAATTCCAGCCAGAACAGAAAGCTCTGGGCACTTTGATTGGGCTCCAGTACCTGAGACTTTACGTCAGTTTTAATACTTGAGATGACCCAGCAAATTAAAATCTCTGTTTATTAAGTTGTTGGTTTTGGGTTTTTTTAGTGTTCATATCTTATAATTTTGCAGAGTATCATGGTGGTTTTTCTGGGTTGCTGCCTTTCAGGACTTAAAGAGGCAAATGTCATAACTGGGCAGGTTCTGCCAGTAAATCAGTAAATTTGAACAGCTTTCCAGGATTTTAAAATCTGTTTTCTCAAAGCATAAATGCAAGCAAAGATTTTCTTTGAACTAACATTTGTATTCTATGGAGCAAATATCCATTTTTGAGTTTCAAAATGCTGGCACAGGCATTGTATATTGACACTGAGGCAATAAATCAAAAGGGATGGACAAAGATATGAAACTGTACCTTTCAGAAAGAACATTGTGTCTGTACATGCAAAAATAATTGCTTTCTTGGAATGTGACAAAAGAAAATTGAATATAAAATAGGGTGTTAACAGACAACAAATCTAGTTTTAGAGTATTCTTTTTTTGCCTCAGTCAGGAGGATTTCCTGAGGAGTCACATATTTTTGGTACAAAATGAAGTTAGGTAGGTTGGTAGAGTTTCATGCTTTCCTCCTCAGAAGAAAATTAAAACCTGCTCAACTTTTCCAGTGTGTTGCAATGTTTGTCCCAGAATGTGACTGTGACAAAACACACTAAAACACCAAGTCCAACTATCAGATTCTTCTGTGATTTGGATGAGGCCAAATAGTTATCTGGAAAACTTCTATAGGGTTTTATGTCTGTAGAACTCCTTTACAGAGTTTGGGATACAGGAGTTAAGTACCCTAATTTTTACCCTACGGCCAGTTTGTTGCTTTCCTTTTCCTTCTGTTTGTATGGTTTGTAGAAATTTTAGCAGCCAGGTTTCATGAACCTCCTCTGTATCTAGAGGAAATGAAATGGAGAGATTTTATGCAAGTTCTGAGAGTTTATGTAAATTTTTAGATGTTTTGTAGACAAGGTGTCTGTGTATTTGTAGGGCAGAGGGACAGGATTAATTTATGTGAGTGGGTGGTTTTTTTTTTTTTTTTTTTTTTTTTTTTTTTTTTTTTTTTTTTTTTTTTTTTTTTTTAAAAGAGGGAACCTGATTGACTCTCCTGATTTATGTAACCTCTTAATTTTAAGGAAAAAATAGAATGAGCTTGAAGACAGGAGTATGGCAGGCTACACTGTGATCTCAGCCACTGAGAATCCCTCACAGTTCAATCAAGACTGGTCTGTGTATGTCAAGGAACCTTAGATTACTCTTCATGATATGTGTGATATATGGTGCTTCTTAGTCCCATCCTTTTTTTTAATTATTGTGGTGCACAGAACAAAGAATTACCACTTATCTCTCTCGATTTGCCAAGAAACAACACTAGGTAAGGAAATCGACCTTTAGTATCATTGGATTTATCCAAAAAAGATTGCCATGATTTCAAATCTCGTTGGGAAACTGTTTAAAATGTGATTCAATTTGGGTCTTTTTTTTCCCCATTCTCCAGCATTTGGGTTTTTCATGTCTCTCTGCACAACCAACTGCTCAGATACACGTTTTATATGAGGACTTTATTTGCCAATTTTCTTTATTAGCCAGAAGGAAATATTAAAATGAACATAAATGTCAGTCTGAAAGCTGTGACACTGTAAGGGTAGTCAGACTGACTAGATGATCTGAGTCATTACATATAAAAAAAAGAGAAAGCCAGCCAAAAAAAGCCTTTTTTTCCCTAATCACATTGTGACAAGAATGAGGAAAAAGTGTTTTGTGTCATAAATCTACAGGACTTGAAAATATAAAATTCAAAGTTCATTCTCTACAAAGAACTGAGAAAAAGAACCAAAGAGCTCCACCAGCCCCTGAAGCTCTACTTTCAATTAATAGAGCTGTACATTAACTCCTCTGATGTTATTACATTATGAAATTCACAGTCAATTAAAGCAAAACCTGCTCTTCATTGAATTTTTAGTCTAATTTGAAATCAGAAATGAATTAGAAATGTTTGTGTGTGTGCAGAGAAGGTAATTTACTTTTGGTAGCTCACAGAGGAAGGTCCTGAAAACCTGGTCCTGTCCCTGGGTGTGGGCTGTTGTGGCTGCCCCCAGCTGATGAGGAGCTCCATGTGGAATTCTGGCTCTGGCAAAAGCAGCTGAACAAACTCCTTGCAGTGCAGTATCATTCTCCATTTTTCCTTTAAGATTGCTCCCTAGGAAGTTCCTAATCTTTTTTTGATGTTTCAGGGGGTAGTTTAAGTGAGAATGAAACAATCAGTTCCCAGGTATAGTTGGTGATGTGCAAGAATTTGTCTCAAAACATTTCAGGAATTTGATTGACGAAATGAAATGTGGTCCTGACGTCAATTTACTGAGATTACTTTTTAATGAATACGACTTTAAAAGCATATGCAAAATTAAGATCAGTCACTAAAAATGCATTTGGATGTGACATTTAAAGAATGATATACATAATGTATTGGAAATTAACTTTTATAATCTACAGAAAATCATTCTTGTTGCTGGCTCTCTCAATTTGTGAGAACTTTGGCAATGAAATTAATTACAAGCAAAGGAAAACTGAATTATGTCTTTTTTTATTAATATTGCTTGTGTGCAAGATAATGGCCTCTTAAAATATTAGTGTACATGGCTAGTGAGTTATTTTACAGTAAAATACTACTTATCTCCTACATGCAACTTCTCTCTGAAGTTAAGGAAAGGGTGTGTCTTGCAAAAAAAAATTTGTCCAGAATGTTCCTGTGAGCTGTTATTCATATAGATCATCCTGGATTTGTACTCTTTCTTTAGAAAAAAAACCTCCTTGTTTTCTTTCTGTAGATTAATGCTATTCCTAGTGAAGGCAATGAAAAAGTTCACAGTGGCAGTAATGACAAAGTGAGAAGTCCCTTCACTATAATTATATATATGAATTCATTCAGGATATATTAATTTGTACTATATTCACCTGCTGTGAGTCTTTTGATGATACAGCACATCCTTTTGATAAAACACCAAATGTAAAGCTTAAATCAACAGCTGGAAAAACTGTTTTAGTTTTCTGCTTTTGAAAAGTAGAGGAATCTTGATAGTTGCTTTTCAGTGTCTTAACAGTTATCAGGAGCATCCTAACTTGTGGCAGGTGAAGGAAAACAGGAAATTGGCTTAGTTTGTAGAAAGAGAATATCACCATTCAGGGAAAAAAAACCACAAAAAACAAAAAAACAAACAAAAACAAAAACAACAAAAAAACAACAAAAAACCCCAAAAAAACAAAACAAAAACCAAACAACAACAAACAAAATCAATGAACTTCATTGTACTTATACTTAAGCAGGCAAATAAGAGTTTCCCAAAAGGAAAAAATGTAACAGAAAATTTTAAAGAACTGTTAGCTTTCCCAGGCAAATGTTTCTTTAAATACAGATCATAGTTTCAGATCATCAGAAGATACAGATATTTCAGATCATGGTTTTAGAAAAAATGATCTACTGAGCTCCTTTTCATCCCTACAATTGTTTGACTTAGTGATTGCAAGAATTTATCAACAAAAAACGTTATTCTTGTTTTGTTAATGAGAGGTTTGTTATTCTAAGAGAGAAATCTTTCTTCTCTTTTGCTCTCTTCTCTCCTATTTATATTTTGAAAATGATGGCAACAGTTTCACAGCTTTCTTTTGAGGATGATTTGTCATTTAAAGAAATATCACAGTGTATGTTTGACTTTCTGATATTCCATGAGTCACTGCACTGAAGAAGTCCTCATTTTACACAAAGTTGTACTCTGTTAGCAGTAATTGCCTTTATCTCATCCACTACCTCTAATTGCCCTTAAATGGGAAGAAATGCCAAAAATGCTTTCTGTTTCATGGGACAAGACATATGGGCTGCAGAGAGTTTAATCTTCTCCTTAACAAGAAGAGTAGGTGGAGGTATGGTGACTTCAAGGACAATCTGTTTCTCTTCAGAATAAAAGCAAGGCGAAGGTTTTCCTGCCCAAATCTTAGCTGAAAAACTCATCCTAATATAAGCTTGACCTGTTCCCACAAAGAAAGAAGGGGAGAATGATGAAAATGTTCTCTAGCCCATATTTTGTTCTTTTTCCCTACAGCAAGCATGAAGTTTGTTCCCAAGCAAATACTGGTTTTCCCTAGGTCTGGTAAACATCACAGCTTACCATAAGTAACTTTAACAATATCTTTGAAAGAACTGGCAATGGTGTAAAAAGTTATATAATTTAGTTTTGCTACTCTTAAGTTGTCTACTTTTTGCAGTGAGAAAAAGAATACCCACATGGAGAGAAGAGCTCTGCATAGCTCGATTAAAATGACTTTATCTGAGCGCTTTTGAGAGCTCTGTGTCTGCTCTAACCATGTTGAATTAAACAGGAATAAACTAATTTTGTATGTAAAAGAAGAATGCTTTCCAAAGGAAAATAAATGAGGGGGTGGGTGAGCCAGTAACCTTAGCACAAAGCAACTCATGCATTATTAATCTAATTTCCTGTAAAGTTTGAACAAAAAGCATGTTGAGACATTTTCTGTGTTCCTTGTAAGGCTGTGTTCATAATGCCCTCTCCCATTTTATGTAATATATTCTTCAGCCTAAATAAGATATTCTTGAAGCCTCAGGATTTTCACGCCTTCAAAGATCTCTGTTTTATTTCTAAATATTATAGATTTTGATGCACAAGAGGCTTTAAGTTTGGTACCTTAAAGGCTGTTCACCCTTTTAGGTAACCCCCAAGTTGGCTTTCATATTTGCTTATTACCCAAAATTCTTCACAAGAAGCTTCAGCCTGTTTTACAATTAAAGGCTTTGATCATATTTACTGTAGCTACGTAAAATATTTCTGCATGAATGTTACATGAGTTCAATTTCCCTATTAGACGAGGAGCTTACCTGATATCGAGTGTCTACGTGAATCCGTTTCCAACATAATTATTAAACCTAAACATTGCCATTCTCCCCAGCAACCACAGGCAAGAGGGAGCTGCTGCTGTGAGCTATCCCAGTTTGCTCCCTTTGAACAGATTTGGAAGTTGGAACCCAAGACTCTCATGCTGTAGTATTTCCATTTCTAGATGATCAAGAATTTTTATGGTCTTAGCTTTTTTACTTTAGGTGTACTGTGCGTCTGAAACTGTTTGGATGTCTCCTTCAAATGTGCTTTAAGCTCTGGTGCTGTGTGTAGCAGAACATACTGACCAACATATTCATGAACAGCTTTGGTCATGCTGTGTTCAATCATAGCTAACATATTTGTTAAAAATTGCTACAAGCCAGTTTCAAATTCCTCCCTTTAGCATGTTTCCAAAAATTTTTATAAACTTAGTTTTATTTGCTTGTTCAGAAAAAAATTCAGAAGAAATACCTTGAGAAATATTGAAGTATGGTGAATTTAACTCCATGTTTTTGCTTTGTTTGCATAAGAAAAATAATAAATACACGATGTACCACATAAAGGGCAGGTCTGGCATAGATAACTTTTGAGATCATTGTGCCCTTTTTTGTTAGAGATATACTTAGCCAAAACTTTAATTGTTTCCTACTTTAGAAATCAGTAAGCAGTACTTCAATGACAGCTCCTGAGAGCCCACCTTTTTTATTCTCAGTAGTTTTTTTGTTGTCTTCTGTTCACTCTGTCTTCTGGAATCATAAAACATAAGTTAGTTTTTGAAACTGCATTAACCCATGGGATACATAATGAACTTTATGTAGCTAAGAATTTCGGAGCCACTTTGTCTCATTTGGAAGTGTGCTGAATTTGATTAGAATATCATACCCAAGTGATGCATTGTGCAATTTTTCACCACCCACCTGCCAGTCCCTGAGCAATCTCCGGCCAGCTTTCCTTCTAGGACACACACTGACCATGACACCACAAGGAGTGTCCTTTTGGCCAGCTTGGCTGTCCCAGCTGTGCCCCCTCCCAGTTCCTTGGGACCCCCATCCTCCTCACTGGTGTAAGCTCGAAACTCTTAGTGTAAGCAGCAACTCAAACCTCCGTGTTATCAACATTATTGTTATCCTAAATCCAAAACTCAGCACTGTGCCAACTACTGGGAAGAAAAGTAATTATCCCAGATGAAACAAGGACACAGTGCTGGGATTTTAACATTTACCTTCGAATCTCAAAAGTGCAGGAGATTTTCAACACCAGTAACAAATTAGTTATCAGAAGGCAGAATCTTTCAGTTTTCCTGATTTTCAAGTGATTTTCTCATATCAGTCTTTTCACTGACTTCGCCAACTCCTTCTTTATAAGTTATACTTAAAGAGTGGATAAATCTAGCCTTAAATTTGATCTCATCTTCATTCCTATGACTGATATTCTCGTTTATTTTTTGCCAATTAGTTGTTGGTTTATTTTTTTAATGCAGCTTCAACCGAGCATTCCTCCTCATCTCCTACACTGTATCTTGTAACCAGATTCAGTCTTTCAATTTGGAATTCTCCCAGAAGCAGATGACATTGGTCTTCTGTATCATCCGATTCTTGCTCATATTGCTGGTCATATTTCTCCTATGAAAAGTCTTCTTATTAATTCTTCTCATTAGTCAACTTGGTAAACAAATTACTGCAGGAAGCTTAAAAGCTTGGGTTGAAAGCCAGAAGAGAAGAAAAAGATATCTTGTTTGCAAGTCACTATTTTCCCTTGGAAATATCTCCTCTTCTATCAGGTTGTCATTTGAGGCTGCTAGAAGTTTTTATTACTCAGGGTTAATTGCCTCTGGCACAATAATCTCAGATTTCTCTGGAGAATTACTGATAGAACACATTTTCCTTCTGAAATAAAATTACTTTCCTGTCATGGGAAATGTGTCAACTTTTTTAGCACTTCTTTAAAAAAGTAGGATAAATGGCATTAGGACCAGCCTTCCTCTGCCTCCTAGTTCTGTTTTTTCATCTCTCCTAAGGATATTGTTTTAGGATATTTTTTTTCTGTTTCTAGGTAAAATGTCTCCAGTTTGACATGCCAGTGGAAACTGTGCCATACATTAGTCCAATAAATACAGCTAGCTGCTTTCCTGGGTGACTGCTCCTCAGCTTGTAGATGTGTGTGAACATTGCACTGCAAAAAGATCTTGGATTGTTCTAATTCATCTGTTCACACAGCTCAGGCATAGATCATCTTTCTGGATAGTCACATAATCAGGAATGCTTTTTAGCTATATGTCTGTATCCTATGGTTTATTTCTTGTAGTGCTTTAGGTCACTGAAAGCTTCTTGGAAGTAGAAATCCACAGCCCTGTGTAACTGCTCACAAATCTTTCCAAATAGTTAGTGTATCTTAAATATGTTGCTGTAATGTGAGAGGCAAGGATAATATATCAGTGTACGTAATTTTTGTTTTGAAACTACTCTCCCTGAAAGGTGATTTTATTTATTTTTTTTTTCAGTCAGTGACTCTTCCATGAGATGGGATGGAATTCTGAAATTTCTACTTCTTTGATCCTCTATCTGAAATTTCTACTTTGCTCCTCTAGGGAAAGGAAACGTGAGGCTGTCACGATCCCAGGGCTGGCGGCAGTGAGGAGGACACATCTTTTGATTGACTGTGGCGTCTGCCAAAGCCCTGTGTTCACAATTCCAGAGCATGTGGAGGGCAGGATAGAGTTGTCACTGACATCCCCGTCATATTTGCAATTAGTAAACATGCTTCTTGTGCGTTCCAATGATTTAGGAATGGGAAAATATATTTTGCCTTTGAACAAAAGCCACTGAAGATTTTCTGAAAAATGCTTGATTGGAAGTGGGACAAATTGAAGACATTTGGAATTTTTCCAAAGAGATTTTCAGATGTTGGGCAGATGTTATTGTTTGCTGACCTAGGACTTTGCAGAATGACAGAAAATAATTTGATGCTCTAACAAAGCATTGATTACACACACTAAATAGCCCTGGTAGAGCATTTCCCTCATGGCTTGCACTTCCAGGGTTATGGTTAAACGAGCACCCCATGTCATCAAACATACAGAAGGTGCCTTTGCCACTCTGAGGGGATGATCCCAGCATTTAAATAATGATTTACTGATGCTTTTATTAGAACAATTATTGGTTATTTCAGACTTGAAATGGGCAGATTAAGCTCTGTGAACCTCACAGCTGAAACCTCACAACACTGGCAATTTTCAGTGATTAAAGTAATTTACTTTATCTATAAAATGTAAAGATATTTCATAATAGCCATGCAGCAAGTACAGGGAGGTGTAGCTTTCCTGCAGATAATCAGACCTCTGGGGATAAAGGGTCCTGGCTGCACCTCATGCATTGCGAGACCCAGAGGGCTTTATTATCTGATGATTACCACACCCCCATTTCCATGTCTTTTTGCTTAATTAATCACAGTAACATTATTGCCCAACTTCAGACAACAAAAATAATGAGAGGGGCTTTAAAAGATTCAAAGACTCGAGGAAAAACAAGAGATCCCATAGGAAAGTACCCATAGTGAAACTGAGGTTTACAAATCACTGAAATCTATTAAAAATGATGCTTACATTTTGTAAAGTGCCTTCTTTAATATAAATATAATTATGTTTTAAATATTGTAAATGTGTATATACAATATAAAACATATACTTGTTTTGATCAGAGGGTATGAGGTTTTATATTTAGCACAAAAAAACCCTTTAAAATATTGCAGCCATACCATGTGAGGTTATAGCCATTTGCTGTTTTCTTGGGGAAGGTTGCCATATCCACTGTGTTGTTCCTTATTTGATCTAAGTACATTTTTTTTTGTCTTCTCGGCCTTTTTAAATGGCCAAATAATCATGCAGTTTACAGACATAAACACAGAGCAAAATCTTCGGGTATTACGCGGCAGAACTGACTTCTGAAGAAGCTCATGAGGTTAAATTTCTACTATATTCTAATGATCTCTCCTTTTAGTACATCCTTCCCTGCCACACTTGACAGTTGTTCTTACTGTACCCCAGCATGATTATCTGTAAAACTGGTGCCTGACTTTTTAAAAGTTGAGTGAAACATAATTAGTATATGTGTTATGCCCTTCCTTACTCTTAGTAATGTTAGACTGTGGACAGGGGTCTTTTACTGTAGCTCCAGAAAACCTCAGAGAAGGTTTTCTCTAAAGCTGTGCAGCACTGATTTCCTCTTGCCTCTGCATTTTAAAAACTCACTGCTTTTCATAGGATCAAATATTTCTGCATAATTTTGGTGAAATTTGAACAACATTTTAGTAGACATAAAGTAGTCATTTTGAAGTAATAAAAGGTCCTAGTCCAGGAAACAAGGTTTTCTTGAGCTTTGAGATTTCTGGAATTTCTTGTCTCTAGGTCAAATTATAGCAGGTCTGCACAGCACAGCCACTGTAGCTGTAATTTGAAATGGAGGCTAATAAGGTTGATTATGTTTCAGTCATCAATGTCTGAGGCACAAATAATCTAAACTGGAAGACAAAGTGAATTTTCAAATGGTGTTTTCACCTTTTCACTCACACATCAGCTTGTTTGGGTGTGGGTGGTCAACTCCTGCACATTGGAACAAGTGTTGACCTTTCTTATTTGGACAGGCAGCTGACTCAGATTTGCGGGTCAGGAGAAAGGCTAGATTCTTTCTCATAAACATTTTTGTGCTTCTCTGGTTTTAAGTGGAGGAAGAGCTGTCTGTTTCATAATTCACTGTGATAATATTGACTGCTTTCATCTCATGGTGGTGTTAAAACCAGTCTGTAATTCCATCAATGGAAAAACGCATAAGGAATCAGGACATTTTTTGTGTGTACTGCAGCAATATCTGTCTAGAAAAGACTCTCATTCAGTGCACTTAAAACCTCTGACCAATGTGTTTGAATTTTACTCATCAATTTATCTCCTTTGAGAGAAACAAAACCCAAACTTCATTCAGGGAGTTCTCAATATGTGCCCCTGTAGGGTCTACAGTTCCTCTGGTGACAGAAAATTTCCTGATTTAAAAATATTTGGGGTTTTTTTGGTGTCAAGGATCTGAGTAGTAGAAACATTAGATAAATAACAGAGCAGGTATTTGGTATATGATTCATGTTAAAATGCCCCCTTTCCCTATTCATTATCTGATAGGCAGTAAGGAGAATATCCATCTGGGGATGATTTTGCCGTGTTCTTGGCTCTGAAGCTTGGTCTGTGATATGATAACACTCTCACAGGCAATGTATTTGTGACTCTCTTAAGTTTTGTAATCAAAAAGGTGATTTTTTTGCTTTTGAGTCATGCATATTATGCATGAACCAGCTAAGACAAAATAAATGTCTAGCCATGAAGAGCTGTAAGTGGTCCATCAAATCCTGTAACATTTGCATACACTGCATTCCATTATATAACTTTATCTCAAATCTAGGTTTTGATGAGCACCTAGATGAAAGATAAATGGAGAAAATGATCAACTCAAACACACCTGTTTGAATCAGTAACTTTTAGTCTTGCAGGTAAAAGAAAAAACTCCAAATCACATTTTAATAATGTTCCCAGAAGCTCGAAGGTGTGCTGTAGAAACATGAAATGCTTTAGAAGCCACTTACATTAGCTATCAAACGGATTCCAGTGAAAAATACTCGTTCAGTCATTGGAAAAAAACCCAAATGAACAAACAAAAAACCCAAACCAAAACCAACAACAACAACCCCCTCCAAAAAAACAGAAAAACACCAAAAAAACCTGAAACAACAACAACAAAAAGGACCTCCTCAAAAAATTAAAAAAAAAAAAAAAAAAAGGGAAGAATAACAGCCAAACAAAAAATAAAAGGAAGGGAGAAATTACAATTTTAAATTTTAATTTTAAATTTTAAAAATTTTAAACTTAAAATTTTCGATGTTAAATTCTTCTACCATCCCCATCTCAGTATCTTTCAATTGGCTTTAATTTCACACTTAATACTTTGTAGTTACATTAATGTTTGGTTTGAAATTTACTACCACTCAACTCTGCAGCAAAACCTCTTTTTTTCCTTTTCCATTATTTATGCATCAAAAGTGTTGATTTTTGAGATGTGATTTTGAAAGTTTAATATATTTATGGAGATTTTTATAGTGCAATTTTCAAACAAGAGAGTTGTTGGTCTTGCACTGTCAGCCAGTGGTCTGTTTATGATACAATGCATTTTCAAATTTTCCTATGGATTTTTTTTTTCTCAAATAATTGTCAAACTGACATTGAAAATACTAGGCATTTTCTAAAACCCCACTTTTAAGGTCTCAGATGTTTACTTTCTTATTCCCAACATGTCAGGTGTAGGATACTCATTCCAAACCACGGTGGCTAAAGGTCTTGTGGTCACTTCTAAGACTCAGACATTGCTTTTGGAACTATTTCAAGGAAAACGATTCTTCCTGATACTTGGCTACATGTGGAAGTTTACTGATTTTTTTTTCTTAGCGTGGGCTCTCCAGTAAACACAACAGGCTGAGCCACAAGTCAGTATTCTGGGAAGGCCACTGTGCTCCCTGCATCCTGCTGTCTGAAGGTCAGTTTTATGGTTTAGTCAAGGTGTGATAATAGACCAAATTCATTTGGGGGGCAGGAAATGCATTCAGAAGGGGAAAACTGGTGGAATTTGAGGGTGGAGTGGGTAGGGGGAATTAGAAGAAAGTATTTCTCCACATAAATTTACAGGCGTGGAACCTTTGTGAATGAAGCTCTTTCAGAAGTGTTAGTTGGATATAAGCTATACATTGAACCAAACTGCCCTGATCCTGTTTTTTTTCCCCTCTGAATATATAATTGAAAGACCCACTTCTCCACTTTCAATTTGGTAATTCAAAGCCTAGTGTCAGAAAGCAGAGCAATGGATGGAAAATCATGTGATCACTGTTGCTGCACCCTTTTACAAAAGACATAACCATGAAAGATATGCTAATTATCCATAATTATACTTTCAGATGGATACTTAAATACCTGTCTTTTTCACACTACAGGCACAAAGTTAGTATACCTCAGATATGCTAATAAAAAACAAATGTCTGTGGTTTCTGGCAAAATAAAAGCTCCAGTAGTTCTCTGCGTGCTCTATACAACTGTTAGGCAATGTCACGATGCTTGCCGAGACAAGCTTGGATAAAGCTGCTACAGTATAAAGATTAAGGCTATTTTACATTCTTTGATTTTTATTTAAATGCTCCCTGCATTTAAATTACTGTATTGCTAATTTTAGCTGATGTATTAATACATGTGTCTCAGCTATTTATACATAGAACATGAAACCCAAGTGAGATGGCAAACAGGGTGTATGATTCTGTATGTCTGGAGCATGGACTGCTTCTTCTATGTAGTGGGTTTGTTCACAAGATCCTATCCTGGAGAGGATTTGCAAAGTGTTTACATTATGAACTGAGTTTAGACATTTGTTTACAGAATCTCCTTAACTAGTGGTGATGGTTAATGAGAGCCTAAAATCCTCTCTGCCTTTAATTTCAGATGTTGTCACTTAAATCCAGAGTGACTGCTGCTCTTTACATACCTCCCTGCTACATTTATTAGTACTGCTGAGGAAACAGTTTCAGCTCTATGCTAAAGGTGGTAGAACCTGACCCTCAGTAAATGAGAGATGAATTTTCATTAAGACTTACAGATGCCAAGGATGTGAGGATTACTGCCTTTTTGCTAGCTGTTCCTGTAAAAGTGCATAGGAAAATCGTGCCTCTGAGCTCAGGGTATTCCATCACCAGTGTGTAATAAGTTGGGATTACTGAATTCAGGGCAGTAGATGGAGTCTGAGCCTGTGCTGCTCTCAACCCCCAGAGACCTGAAATGAGCAGAATTAGGCTTCCAGTTTTGGTCTAACTTGTAATTGATCCTCCAGCAAATAGAACTCACTTCTAGAAAATTATGTCTATATTGTGTCTTTGATTTTATTCTTCTGAAAGTACTTTATTACACATTTCTCTTCATAATCAGACACTCATTTTGTGTATTTCATGTGTGTCACTCAAATCTCCACCTTCCTCAAACTAATCACAGATCAGATTGACTGTACTTGGTAATCGAACATTTTATCTTAATTATCTTACCATTAAACCTAGTGTTCTGAGAGGAAGAAAATTTTAAACCTTTCTTGTGTATTGCAGAATAATTCAGTCATCAAGGCTATATATTACTATAATTTAAAGGATTTTAATAATTCTTTTTCAGTCTATTCAGCTCATAGATGAATATTATATCCTTAATCTCCGAGACCTGATGTCCTTGGATAAGGAATAAAATGGATAGTGGGTATAATTGGACTTTTTTTACTGTCTTGATATGTATCTGAGTTATGCTACTATTGGTATAGAAGTATTTAGTGCTGTTTGTCTACATGTCTATTATTATTTACTTTAGATTTCATACAGGTACTTTTTGTTAGTTTAAAGTGGTGTATCAATGTGTGCCAAATAATTATCCAGGCTTGGTTACTTTGGAATGTTTCCCACAGTTTCCGTAAGACTGAGTGACAATTCTTTGATAATAATCCAAAGTGGATTCCTGTTTAGATTCTCATACAACGCACAAAGTCCTTTTCCAGTCCTCCCAATGTTAAAGAAAGAGAATGGAAATTATTTTTTAGAGGGTGAAGGTTTTGCTACTTCTGAGCAGAATATCTGATGTCTTCTCCATTATCCTCTTGCTAGTTAGAACTACTCACACAAGTGTAGGTTCATGTTATCCATAGAGATGAAACTCTTGTCTTCTTGTGCTCATTTCACTGCAGCTCATTTCATCAGCCCTGCTCATATCCTAAAATAACCAAGGAATGCATTTTCTGTAGTAAGTACAGAAGAGATCATGCCACAGATTCACTTTACAGAAGCATTGAAATTGGAGTGTGAATCCTTGGAAACACAACAAAGGTAGCTCCTCTCCCTGCCGTGTGTGGTTTTGGGTGATGCAAAAACTTGCCTAACTCTTGAGATGCCTGAGCAGACAGCTGGGTTTGTGAAGAGTTTTATTCAAGCAAGGCTACAAAACCCTTAGGCATGTCCTAAGTATTAGTAATGTATATAAAAAAGGAGTCCACTCTGGACAGTCAGTCAGACAGAGTGCAGTAGGGAAGACAGTTTGGCAGCTGAGGCATTCTTTGGTAGAAGAATGCTGAACTGCAATACTTAGCTGGGTCTCTGTGGGCCATCAGGAACGCATAAAGACTGCCAACACCTCTTATAGATCTTTTCACAGATCCTATTACAATTCACAGTAAAGGGATCCTCTACCTGTCTTTCCTGAGGGGTCCAATTAAGGTAAGGATTTATTCAAGACTTGTGCAGACCTGGGGCTTGCACAGTGCAAATGTGAGAAGAACATGATGCTTCTTCCCTTTTATCTCAAGAGCACTCCCTGTGCAAGATCTCGTGCTAGCTGTTAATCTGAAAAAGGATTTTCTAGTTGGGAATTCTCCCAACTCACTGCTTTATAACTTGTTATACTTCACATAATTATATAGAGAGGGAAACGAACTTATTTCTTTCATCTCCTAATGGATATCCAGACAAGTGTCCTCAAAACCTGCAAAGGCATTTGAATCAGGATACTTTGCATGTCAGATGAATTTTCCAAATGCTGATCTCTAAGGAGGATGTCCCTTTTGCTGTCTCCTAAGAATAATTTATCCAGGTGCCTTTTCTGTATGCTGATGAGACAACTTTTAGGCTGTGGATTTCACGTGATGTCAAAGGATGGAATTTGTCCTAAAGTAACCCTGAGTGTATAAATGCCCACTCATCTCATGTTTATCTCAAAGATGTCTTCTCTTTCTTGTGCAGTTTTTGGTTGTGATTGTTCCCTAATACGCCTGGCTCAGCTACAGAAGCTACAAGGAAAATTTGCTGTGAGCAGCCCCTCAGTCTGTAGGACACATAAAACAGCAGTGCTGTGACTGAACTTAAGCAGAGGTGGAGGAGAGGATCATACCAGAGCTGACAGCACATTTTCCTGAGCAGAGCACAAACAGGGTAGGGAACTCTGGTCATCCACTTGTAGCAGCACAGAAAGCACAGGGTTTCTCCTCAATTAGATATTGTCAAGCCTTCATCAGCATTAGAAGTTATACATTACAGAGCTGGATGCTGGCTGGTAATGCAACAGCATTTTGTTTTATTAATAACAGGATAGTAATGGAAGAGAGAGTAATGCCAGAGTATAAAAAAAACCCTACAGAGCACACCAGGATGGATAAACATAAGTGAATTGTTGTGATAAAAGGAATTTATTTCTCTCAGTGAATATTCAACTAACATGTAGAGTTTGCAGTTTTAGTTTGTTTCTGTCATTTAAACACAGATTTATATAACTGTGCTTACAATGCTTCAGTCTTCATATTCTTATTTTTACGTTGTTAGATTTAAAGAATGAAGAGAGAACTTTGCAATTTGCAATTAATGACATTTGGTTTTATTAAAAGTAAGTAGAGAAACATATCAATAAAGAATAGACATTAAGATTATGAAGAAAATCATTTGTCAAAATCCTTGCCTGTAAGCAGTCTCTGCTTGGAGGTTTTATTGACCATATTATCTTGGTTATTTAGGGAAAGACATATGATCTGCTCAAGGTAAATAGCTTGAAAGCATTTCCACCTGCAGCTGAATCTGTTTATGTGTCGGTGTAGTTGGGGCCTTCAGGGCTCCTTGTAGAGCCCGAGGCAGTGTCTTACACAGCACAATGTTACTGCAGCCACTCATTAGTTACCACTGCAAGGGCACCAGGATAAACATATACCAGTGAGGGGACTTAATTAAGGGAGCTGTCTGTGCCATTAATTTACTGAACACCAAGTTGGCCAGCTATTTTGAAAGACTTGGGTGTTCCTATACATTTTTCATTTCTGTAACCGAAAATTTGGAGAAAAAAACAAGGCATTGCAGAATGCAAAGCCGTTCAACCTGTTAGACAGAAATGACTGATCCTGGCAGCAGGAAATCATTGGACTGTACTTTGCACCCAGATATGGGCACTTGTGAATCAAGGGCATCAGCAGGGATGCAGAGGGATGTCACCACACGGATACAGAGAAGTTGCTGGACATTAGATTTCATGGAATCAATTTTCCACTGGCATTATAAATCACAATAAACTTCCTTCCCCTGCTCTGTAAATATGACTTGACACCACCATGGTACTGTGAACTGTTAATAAAAGTCCGTGCATGCTTCGCCAGCAGGTAGTAAAATTATCAAAGTAAAATTACCATGAAATCTGTGTTTTGGGTAGACTTGTAATTGTAATTCAAGCAAAGATGTACTAAATTAGAAAACTGTGGCATTTGTCTTGCAACTAGTTGGTTACACGTTTTAATGTTACTGAATTAAAAAAAAAAAGGAAATCTCTCATACCCAAAGTTAATTTTTAAAATTGATCCTTTTTCTAATAAGTAAATGCATGTAATAAATATCCTCATACTTCTCATACTCACTTATTTGCTTCCTAGAACAGCTTTTCTGTCTTTTTTCTACTTCAGGCACTCTGGGGAAACTTCCACACTCTGATGGTGTGACCATAATAAATGGAATGCAATGGAGTCCTTCTCTAAGCCCACAGTTCCTGGGTGTTATGATAAAGCATATGCTAATAGAGTGTGTGAGCTTATTGGGAGTTCTTAAAAAATGCCATCTGCTACAATTTTTGCAGCTGAAAGTTATATTCAATCAGAGGTAAATTTTTCATATGCTCAGTCTAGCGCATGGAAATATATGCCTGAAATTAAAAGTTTACCTAAACTCTGAGAAACCCTTTTTGCATGTAGTTACTTTTGAAGGTTTAACCTAAGATTTCAAAGATGATACTAGAAAGGAACTTGATCTACATATGCAAGTCCACTCTTAAAGTACTCTGTGGTTCATGAAAATGCCTCCTTTTCACTCGAATGCTTGGAAACAGTCTTTAAGTATGAAAACTAAATGAACTGAAGAGCAACCCTATATTTTGCATCTGACTACTCAGTGAATCTATATTCCTCATCTGTAACAGATAGTGTTAATGCTTAAAATCAGCATGACTGCTAAAACCAACCTCCACAAAAATTATTTAAAGATTTAAAGCAATAGTAGATGGTAAAAAGCATCACACTTTCACCACACTCCAAATCAGGCTTTCTGCATTAATTTTCTTGTATTTAGATAAAATCTGTCAATAGATCTTTTAGATGCTTTTGGGGAAACTGAAACAATTAGCTCAATTTGTCAATAAAAACCAGAAATGAACTAGCTTTGCTGCTAATTTATTGAAAGAGGGAGACTTATCTATTCTTCCTTTTTAACAAACTTTGACCACACTCGGTCTGGGGAGCTCCATACAAAAGATATACAGGACTGGAAAAAAATAACTGATTAAATTTTAACCAGCTGCTGGGCAGATAGTTTGCCTGAGGCACTTTTGTCAGTTTCAAAGGGTCCTTTTATTAATTTTGCATTTTGTATTTTGTTAGTGGAAAGAGCTGGCTCTGTTGGGACTGCCAAAAGCTATAGGCAGCGAATCTTACAGCAGCAAAGAGGAAGCTGTAGAGCATGCCAAGTAGATTTAGCACACTGAGCACTCTAAATTACATTTGTTTTATCAGTTCTAAAAATATATTAACTTCAGGTGTAAGTTCTTTGAATAAAGCCTTAAAGCTAGTACATTCAGTTCCTCCTCTGTTTATATAAGGCTTTTATTTTGTCTATAAAAATAAACCACTGTAGTCTTTGCCAGATAGCTACCCATGTAATTTAAATCTTTCCTTCCTATGATTGTTGGTGCATTTTTTGTTGGTCTGTTTGCTTACTCACACTGAACTTCTGTTCTCACTGAAAAAAAAAAAAAAAAAAAAAAAAGTACTGCGAGGTTTATCTAGATCTCCCTCACATTCCAAAGCATTCAGATGCAGCTTTTATAGCCAAAAATATTGATGTCTAAGCGGGTCAGTATTTAAATAAACATGTTCTGCTTTCATGTGAGTGGAGCCCAGCATCTGTATCAGCATGTGGAAAAGTGTTGCATGTAGCATATTGCTCAGACAATTTGTGAACAGAAGTTAGAACTCAGGGGTTAAATGGAAAACACAAACCTCTCTTGTGATGCTGGGAATTTCACAAGTTCCACTCAGGCAGCTTCAAACAGCATTAAACACAAAGGAAAAAAATGTATGCCCTCAGGCTAGAATTTGCAGAAGACTTACCTGCAGTAGAATGGAGCTAAAATTAAGCCTGAAGACAAAGCATTTGGGCTTACATTTAGAAAATTGAATGGCAAAGTATATAATTTTAGAATGTATATCATACTGTTTGTCTAGATTGGTTGCATCTTTTAAGATAGTTTTTGTTTTTTTTTTTGCTTCCACCCAAAAATTCTTTAGCCCAAATCAATATATGATAGTGTTACTACTGCATTATTTAATGTGTTCTACAAGTATTTTTGTGTGTGATCCTGTGATGGCAAACCTCATTGGTATCACTTATACATAAAGCAGCATGTTCTTGCTGTTCCTGAAGGTAACAGTAAACTTGATAGTAGCAAAATTAACTTTACAGGAGAGAACAGAGCCCAGACTAATTAAAAAACCCAATAATCCATAACTTTTGCAACAAAATGTATTGTCAGGTTTTGAGTAGCATTAAAAAAAAATGTAGTTTATACTCTGATTTACCTAAGTTTAATTAATATGTATAAGGGCAAAATAACCTTCTGAAAACCCCAAAACAGTAGAAAAACAAAACCAACCTGGAAATCCATAAATTGTATCAGGAAATCTTGATATTGTGCCAGTTCCTCCTTCTGTGATTAAATTAAATTCCATTCAGGGATGTACCCAAGAAAGAAGAGGGAAAAGATGATTTGGGGCTGCTGAGACTGTCAACTCAGCTGAACTATGTGAAAACACTGAAATCACTTATCTTTCAAGGTTCTTCTTAAGGTCCAGCTCTCGGCATAAATAAATGCTCAGCTTATGAGATACAATGGTCCTGTGAAGGTCCAAGCTCTTGCCTAAGTATTTTATGGAACTGGGGGCAGATAACTGAGCATTTACATTGAATTCATCACATGGAACAATGCTGGAGTTGGAAGTGCTGGCTGGAAACAAGGAGGGATTGGATTCTGGGTGCAGCACAGCACAGTCTCTGCTATGTAGGTAACTGCTAATTCTCCTATAAAATTAGGCAGCAGAGTGGCTACAAGCCATCTAAACTCTCTCTGTGCTCAGAATAGCTTCTTTCTTCGACTTTGTTACAATCCCGTACTTGAACAGACAATTCCATCAATGCAGTGACCTAAAGGAAGATGCATTTCTTCTTTCTTTCATTACTGCATGCTCTCTGCATTGCTTAAAACAACTGACAGCGGCTGCTGATGAGAAGATCTAATTCTGTAGTCTCTGTGGAACTCTGGGAATGCCAAGGAATATAGTATGCTGGCTTTTGAGTCAGCAGAGATTTATATATTGTGCCTAACTTTAGCTAAATAATGTGCACACCTTGTGGGTTCAGAATCATAATTTCTGCCACAGTGTAAACCTGCTGGGCCCTTGTAGTTCCATTTAAAATCACAAGGGGATCATCCCCTTTCTAACCGAGCAAGTAAGTTGGTAGACTGTGGCAATGCTGGAAAGCAAGTTGTTTTTACATGTCTTGTGTCCTTCTTCTTTCTTGACTGTAAAGCAGCAGTTGTTTGATATTAAAGTAGAATTTGCCTTTTCAACTAAGCAAAATGATTTGTTCCTGAGTTGATTAATTATCTAAGTATTATATTTTAAGGCAGTGTTAATATTATGAAAACAATTCTGCAAATTTTCCCTTGTTTTCTCTCTATTTTATGTGGTATAGTAATAGATGCCAGATCACGGTCAGATGGTCAGGCAATTAAAAATAACAAGTGAAAAGTGGACAGTTTCATAAACTTGGAGACTGTATTACCAAAAGTGATTAGTGAGCTTGGACCTGTTGTTTTGTACATTCCTAATTTACCTGAGGCTGATGGATGATGTACTTTATGACAGCAACAGGACATATATGGAAATATTCCCATAAAACTGGTGCTGTTGGTCAGCCATCCTCCCTATCTCTCTGGTGGTGTCTGAAAGGCTGCTGGACCAGGTTGCAAGTACTTTTCACTCTGCATTTCCCTGAGCTGCCCACATTACTTCTCACTGAGTATGACACTTGTACTGAAAATAACCTAAGTGACTGTTGTGGTTTAAAAACAAACCAAGTAAGAGGCTCTAAGTCAGAAATAAAATTTAATGAGAAGAAAAGGAAAATAAAATAGAATAAAATAAAATAAATACAAAAAGAAAAAACCAGTGACAGAGTCAGAATACAACCTGATCAGGGTGATGGAAACAGTCCAGACGAGGTGGTCTTCTTGAAACAGAAATCTTGTAGCAAGGTCTGGTAGCTCCGGTCCTCTGGGAATCCAGTGGGAGAGGGCTGCTTCTACTGTCCCAAATCCCAGCTTATATCCAGGTGAGAATGCTTGGCTCCTCCCCATGGGCGGAGCATCTCACAATGGGATGATGAGTCATGGAAGAGAGCCTTAATGGCCCATTAAAGAGAGAGATAACGCCCGGAGGGAGTTATCTCTGAGTCATGCAAAAGGCATTGATGGGCCATTAACTGAAGATGGTGATAGAATACACCCTAAACTACAACCCAGGACAATCCACCCCTTATTCTATTACCATCTACAACATGCCTAAATCAATACATTCTTACAGATGAATGCATATATACATACAGAATGAAACCTTACACACTGCTCTCACTTAAAATTAAGTCTCCCTGTGGTACACAACGGGTTTCTCCATCTTTCTGCATTACCCACCAAGTGTAGCCAGGTCCTTGAGCAAAGACAATCCCATGGACGGGTCTGCCTTTGCCTGAAGTGGGATTAATCCAAACACTCTTTCCTAAAATGCCTTTCATGTGTACCACAGGTACTTTGTCTCCATCCACTGTGTGTAAGTGTTCAGACTGGGCAGGACCACCTCGATTGACAGACCCTCGGGTGTTAACTATCCATGTGGCTTTGGCTAAGTTTAGTTCCCAGTTCTTGAAGGTTCCCCCACCAAGTGCCTTCAGGGCAGTCTTTAATAGTCCATTGCACCGTTCAACTTTCCCGGCAGCTGGTGCATGATAAGGAATGTGGTATATCCATTCAATACCATGTTCTCTAGCCCAGGTGTTTATAAGGTTGTTCTTGAAATGGGTCCCATTGTCCGACTCAATTCTCTCAGGGGTGCCGTGTCTCCACAGGATTTGTTTTTCAAGGCCCAGGATGGTGTTCCGGGCAGTGGCATGAGGCACAGGGTGGGTTTCCAGCCATCCAGTGGTGACTTCCACCATGGTCAGCACGTACCGCTTTCCTTGGCGTGTTTGGGGAAGGGTGATATAGTCAATTTGCCAGGCTTCCCCGTACCTGTACTTCAGCCATCGTCCACCATACCACAGAGGCTTCATTCGCTTGGCCTGTTTGATTGCAGCGCAGGTTTCACAGCTGTGGATGACCTGTGAGATGCTGTCCATAGTAAGGTCCACCCCTCGGTCACGGGCCCATCGATATGTTGCATCTCTTCCCTGATGACCAGAGGCATCATGGGCCCAACGAGCTAGGAATAATTCTCCCTTGTGCTGCCAATCTAGATCCACTTGTGATATTTTCACCTTGGCAGCTTTGTCTACCTGCTCGTTGTTGCGATGCTCCTCATTAGCCCGGCTTTTGGGTATATGCGCATCCACATGTCGAACCTTCACGGTCAGCCTCTCTACTCGGGCAGCGATGTCTTGCCAAATGTCAGCGGCCCAGATGGGTTTTCCTCTGCGCTGCCAATTGGCCTTTTTCCAGCGATTCAGCCATCCCCACAGAGCATTAGCTACCATCCATGAGTCAGTGTAGAGATAAATCCTCGGCCACTTTTCTCGTTCAGCAATTTCCAAAGCCAGCTGGACAGCTTTAAGCTCTGCAACTTGACTCGATCCACCTTGTCCCTCGGTAGCTTGTGCAACTTGTCGTGTGGGGCTCCATGCTGCAGCTTTCCATTTCCGGTTAGCTCCTACAATTCGGCAGGAGCCATCAGTGAACAGAGCATATCGTCTTTCAGTCTCCGGTAGCTCATTATATGGTGGGGCTTCCTCAGCGCGTGTTACTTGCTTTTCTTCTTCTTCTTCTTCAGACGATAATCCAAAAGTTTCACCTTCCGGCCAGTTCGTTATAACTTCCAGAATCCCAGGGCGATTTGGGTTTCCAATGCGGGCGCGCTGTGTAATGAGGGCAATCCATTTGCTCCATGTGGTATCGGTGGCATGATGTGTGGAAGGAACCTTTCCCTTAAACATCCACCCCAGCACTGGCAGTCGGGGTGCCAAAAGCAGCTGTGTTTCAGTGCCAATCACTTCTGAGGCGGCTTGAACTCCTTCATAGGCAGCCAAGATCTCCTTCTCTGTGGGAGTGTAGTTGGCCTCGGAGCCTCTGTAACTTCTGCTCCAGAATCCCAATGGTCGGCCTCGAGTCTCCCCAGGCACCTTCTGCCAAAGGCTCCAAGACAAACCATTGTTTCCAGCTGCGGAGTAAAGCACATTCCTCACATCTGGTCCCGTCCTGACTGGGCCCAGGGCTACTGCATGAGCAATCTCTTGCTTGATCTGAACAAAAGCTTGTTGCTGTTCAGGCCCCCAGTGGAAATCATTCTTCTTGCGGGTCACCAAGTAGAGAGGGCTCACGATCTGACTGTACTCAGGAATGTGCATCCTCCAAAAGCCTATGGCACCTAGGAAAGCTTGTGTTTCCTTTTTGTTGGTAGGTGCGGACATGGCTGTGATCTTGTTGATTATCTCTGTGGGGATTTGGCGACGACCATCCTGCCATTTGACCCCCAAGAACTGGATTTCTTGAGCTGGTCCCTTAACCTTGCTTCTTTTAATGGCAAAACCAGCTTTCAGCAGAATTTGGATAATTTCTTCTCCTTTCTTGAAGACCTCCTCTGGTGTATTCCCCCATATGATGATGTCGTCAATGTACTGCAGATGCTCTGGAGCCTCACCCTTTTCCAGTGCAGTCTGGATCAGTCCATGGCAGATGGTGGGGCTGTGTTTCCACCCCTGGGGCAGTCGGTTCCAGGTGTACTGCACGCCCCTCCAGGTGAAGGCAAACTGAGGTCTGCACTCCGCTGCCAAAGGAATGGAGAAGAAGGCGTTGGCGATATCAATGGTTGCATACCACTTTGCTGCTTTGGACTCCAGCTCGTACTGAAGCTCTAACATGTCTGGCACAGCAGCGCTCAGTGGTGGCGTGACTTCATTCAGACCACGATAATCCACCGTCAGTCTCCATTCTCCACTGGACTTACGCACCGGCCAAATCGGGCTGTTGAAAGGTGAACGGGCCTTACTGACCACCCCTTGGCTTTCCAGTTTGCGGATCATCTCATGTATGGGGATCACAGAGTCTCTGTCTGTGCGGTATTGCCGACGGTGTACTGTTGCTGTGGCAATTGGTACTTCTTGTTCTTCTACTTTCAGCAGTCCCACAGCAGAGGGGTCATCTGAGAGACCAGGCAAGGTATTCAATTGTCTGATGCCTTCTTTCATCACTGCGGCTATCCCAAAAGCCCAACGATATCCTTTTGGATCTTTGAAATATCCATTCCTGAGATAGTCTATGCCGAGGATGCATGGGGCCTCTGGGCCAGTTGCGATAGGGTGTTTCTGCCACTCCTTCCCAGTTAAACTCACTTCGGCCTCTAATACAGTCAGTTCCTGGGACCCTCCTGTTACTCCTGTAATAGAAATGGATTCTGTTCCTACATACCTTGATGGCATCATGGTACATTGGGCCCCAGTGTCAACCAATGCCGTATATCTTTGTGGGTCAGATGTGCCAGGCCATCGGATCCACACAGTCCAGTAGATCCGATTGTCCCTTTCCTCTTCCTGGCTAGAGGCAGGGCCCCCCTATTCCTGGTCATCGCATACGTTGTTCTCTTCCTGTAAATGAGTTGCTGAGGTTCCTTCAAGAGGATCAGTCATATCATCATTCCTGTAACGTCTGGAGTTCTGTGCACGAGAGACCGGAGCAACACTGATTCTAGATGAGCTTTTTGTTGTAGGCATTTCTCTTTTCAGTTCACGTACCCGGGCTGCTAAGGAGGAGGTAGGTTTTCCATCCCACTTCTTCATATCTTCTCCATGCTCCCGAAGAAAAGACCAAAGGTTACCTCGGGGTGTGTATCCTCTCTCCCTGGCTGGGGGACGCCTGCTCCTAATCGCAGAGACTCTCGTCGGCTCTGGTGAAATATCGTAAATTTCTTCCTTAAGTTCTTTTTTCAGTTTCTGATGGCCTTCTTCAATTAAGTTCCTGACTTGCTCAGCCAGTCTTGTTTCCACAGATGAGACATGGGCACGAACTGGGGCGGTGACAGTGTCCTCGTAAATCCTTAGTTTATTAGCCAGGACACCCACCTTGTCCTCACCTTCTCTCCATTGCAGTGTTGCCAGGTAACGTGAGTACATTTCTGGTCCAAGCCGTGCAAATCTCAACCACATCCGTGATGTGCACTGGACATCATCTGGGCTCTTAGGAAATCTCTCATCTTCTGCAAAAATGATCTCCAGCACAGCCAATTCCCTTAGGCATCGGATACCTTGTTCTATTGTGTTCCATTTTCCTTGGTGCACTAGGAGGTCTTCTTTACAAAGGTATCTGTCTTTCACACTTGTTAGCAGTCGCTGCCAGAGGCTGAGAGTTTCTTGGGTTTTTCCAATTCCCTGGTCAATGACCACATCGCGGGACAGTGATCCCAGTTGCCTGGCCTCAGTTCCATCCAGAATGGTGTCATTGGCTGCAGCATCCCAGATGCGGAGCAGCCAGGTGAGGATGGACTCGTTGGTCTGGCGGGTGAATTCCCTTCGCAGGTCCCGCAGCTCACCCAGAGATAGAGAGCGGGTGATGATCTCTGTCTCTGTCTCTTCAGCTGAGTGCGAAGGTCCTGCTCCATCCTCGTCAGTCGCTATGCGGACTGATTTGCTCCTTGATTTCTTCTTCTGAGTGGTGGCAACTGCTACTGGTTTAGGCTGTTCCGGTTCAGTGACGGTTTGTGTGGAGATGCTGACAGCACTTTTGGTTCCTTTTTCCTCTGTGAGAGTCTGTGTAGTCGTTGATGTTATTGCTTTGCTTCTTTTTACCTCTTCTATTTCTTTAAGAACATGCTCCAACACACCATGCAGCGTTTTGATTCTAAGCATGGTGCAGGCTGTACAGAGAAAACCAAGCAAGACTAACAAGAACATTATGCTGTCCTTGGCATCCAGAGGGTACTCAATATTTTCAAAAACTGCTGTGTCCTTCCTGAAAAGCTGGAAAAAATCATTCTTTACTCCTCCCCACAGGGGCTGGGTGAGATTGTTGAGGCTCCAGACGTAGCATCCTAGACTAGAACAAGAATACAAAACTGGGTATATATTCTGAATAATGTTCATTGCCTCAGATTTTATCAAGCAATGGACATAATAGACCAGTAAAGCAATTTTAGTACCATATCCTGGTCTATGCAGGAGTATTAATGCCGGCAGATAGTGCCCCACGTTTGGAAAAATATAGAGAGATAGGTATAAGACACATGTAAGCATGTTGGGCATCATAACAGACAGGTGTCCTCAATAAGATTGTAATTTCTGACTTTTCTTATTGCCTCTGCCCCACGTTGGGCGCCAAAAATATGTTGTGGTTTAAAAACAAACCAGGTAAGAGGCTCTAAGTCAGAAATAAAATTTAATGAGAAGAAAAGGAAAATAAAATAGAATAAAATAAAATAAATACAAAAAGAAAAAACCAGTGACAGAGTCAGAATACAACCTGATCAGGGTGATGGAAACAGTCCAGACGAGGTGGTCTTCTTGAAACAGAAATCTTGTAGCAAGGTCTGGTAGCTCCGGTCCTCTGGGAATCCAGTGGGAGAGGGCTGCTTCTACTGTCCCAAATCCCAGCTTATATCCAGGTGAGAATGCTTGGCTCCTCCCCATGGGCGGAGCATCTCACAATGGGATGATGAGTCATGGAAGAGAGCCTTAATGGCCCATTAAAGAGAGAGATAACGCCCGGAGGGAGTTATCTCTGAGTCATGCAAAAGGCATTGATGGGCCATTAACTGAAGATGGTGATAGAATACACCCTAAACTACAACCCAGGACAGTGACTCTGCATAAAATAATTTTCTCATGCAGAAAACAGCAGTAGGAAGAACAGCCACATGATCTTAAGAATGAAAATGGAGATTACTATGAAACTCTACCACTTGTGGCCCATGTATTTCTTGCTCCAGATATGTTTCCTAAGTTGTCCTAAACTTCAAAACATTGGTTCAAGTTTGAAGAGTTCAATATTCTCTCATTTTGTTCTCATTAAATGATGAGATGCATTGTCTTACTGCTGTGAAGTCAGATCTTGGCATGATTCTTTCAATTTACCTCTGTGTTGGGTTATTAAAGCCGATTTTTTCCTCCCTTAAGTTCCCTTTCATGTACAGTGACATGCAGGTACACAAGCATTCAAGACTCTTAACATTTTCCTGTGATGTCCCATTTAAATTAGGGAAAATCACTCTAATGATTAAGGAGAGGGAACACAAAAGCAGCGTGAGCTTATCTGAAATGAATTCTTCTTTAGGTTTCAGTGACTACCTCCTGAAAAGTTATTACAGTGTTTTATCTGACTCGACATGCAGAATAACATAGCTCATTGATATTTTATCACAGAGGAAATGCATGCCTCCCATTGTGCCTCAGGAATAAGCAGGCAGCTGGTTATACCTACCCACTACTCTTTTCACCCCACTTTTGAACCTGAATGTGCTGTACTGCTCAAAATGCTCTCACTGCACCAGTGTGGTGCTGAGAAAAGGCAGTTTTATGCGCCTTTGATTGCATCATCTTGCAGAGAGAACCCCACAGGTGAGACAAAGGCTAAGATTTTACTGACTTTTCATTATTCCCCTCTGAATGTCCAGCACAGAGGATTATGCAATAGCCAGGTGCCCCACTGTATCAATACTCTCCAGTGGCAGAACACTGCAATGCTTTCAAATCATTTTTCAGTTGCTCCTGATAAAGGTCCTGAATCCTCTGTATTATTTCAAATAGCCTCTTTTGTCACACAGCAGATCCAGACATCGAGGAGATAATAAAGTACAGCAAAAAAAGTATAGATTTTTCAGTGCTAAAGCTATATTCTGCATGTGTTGGCTGGTTGTAATATCCCTATACGTAAAGCTGATGATTTAATCTAAATAACGTTAAATTGAAAGTGCAAGGTTAAACTTTTAGAAAGGAAATAATTACCTTGTGCACACAGTAGTCAAATCATTCCTTCCATAATCCTGAGTGCTGGATTTACTTTGAACTAGGGATAGAGAACTCATTACAGAAAATTTCTAACCAGCTAGCAAATTGTGGGTTCAAAAGTATCTCTAAAGCAAATTGCTGAACGAGATCATCAGAAGATAAGAGGTGTGTAAGAGACATTGATTTCTTTACGGCTGGCTGCAGAACATAAGGAATATTCACAGCGCTCTGCCTTAGAAAGTAGCTTCAATCCAAAAAATTTTGATAAACACCTGTGGTTGCTGAACATCTTATTTTACCTCTATTTTATAATTTCCCTGTTGAGACATAAATTTGAGGTGTACAGTGGTCAATTGAGTATAAAGATTTTCTTTCATGTTGCAGTAAAAATATAAAAAACTTTGGAGTTTATTTTAGTGGCACCAAGCAAAGTATGATTGCTATTTACAGGTGTGTTTTACTTTTCCTTTTCTTTATGTCTAATCCAGGATCAGGGCCTGATTTGATATTATAACTCACAGTACTTCTTTTTATTGAGTGTGTATAGATAGTTTGGTTTTTTAAAAAATGCAGATAGACTTCCAATGAACAATGTGAATTCCCTGACTTAATATATTTAGCAGCATAAAGAGTAAATTTTTATTAATTTTGATAACTGACATATATAATATGGCTTTCAGGAAGTTGCTTCAAATCCATTTCTGCTTCACAAAGTAATTACAATCACTTGACCAAGTTCTACACTTAAAATCTGTTTTGTCCTTACGAGTTCAATGGACATTTCACATCTGTTCTGTAGGTATGTTTATAACAGAAGACACAGAATCTTCATATGAGGAACCATAGTAACTATTTTTAATAATTATTTTGTTGCAAAATGTTTTGTTTCTCTTTGATTTACTGGCCAACCAAAGGTAATCAGTGTGAAATTTATATATATAATGCCATAAAAATACTATAACAAATATAGTGGTTTTGGGACTTAGGTTTTCTGCTTAATTTGAGCATTCATTTCAGGTTCTTTCATTTTCTATTTAATAGCACCAGTTTGAAATTTGTCTTGGCTGAGACTTTTCTTTGGCAGGTGAGGTTTCCGGTGTTGGTTAGTTTTGTCAGTCTGCACCATCATAGAATCATAGAATGGCCTGGGTGGAATGAACCTTAAAGATCATCTTGTTCCAAGCCCCTGCCATGGGTAGGGACACCTTCCACCAGCCCAGGCACAGAGCTCCATCCAACCTGGCCTTAAACATTTCTAGAGATGAGGCATCCAGAACTTTTCTGGGCAACCTCTGCCAGGGTCCCACCACCCTCACAGTAAGATCTTCGTGTGGTTTGAACTGCTGCTTATTGATGTGCTTTGATTTTTAATTTTGTTTTTCCTTTGTGGGGGTTTTGTTTTGTTTGTTTGCTTGTTTTGTTTTTGTTTTGGGGGCTTTTTGGTTGTTGTTTCTTGGTGATTAGCTCTTCAGGAAAGTAAGAAATATTGACAGGGAGTGACCAAAATAAGACAGCTAAAGCTTTAGGATTCAACACTGAAGGCTTTTCCTTGTGTTAAGTCCAGAGATAAGGTTCTTTGGTGACTTTCCTTTTTTTTTTTTTTTTTTTTTTTTTTTTTTTTTTTTTTTAATATAAGAAATTGTGGTAAAGAGGAAAGTACTGGTAATTGGATCTTAATTAGTAAATCGCAGTCACATTGCCTACTCAGGTATTACTACTGTTTCTCTAATTTCCTTCAGGGTATACAAAGGAATTTATGTTAAAAAAACGCAAACCCATAAGTCTCAAAATCATAATAAAAACATAAGAACAGACATTACCAACATCAGGTCAGCTGCTAGTGCAATTCTACTTTTCCACTATCGCTTTTTCAAAGATTGCCTCCTTTATTGATGCACTGGAGTTACTTTGGTCTTGCCATTGACAAACAAGAGCTGAAGTGCAGACAGAAACATTGCATTGAGAACTGAACTTTAGTAGCTGTAGATTTTTCTTATACATAAAATCTTTTGGTTTTGGACCATTAACATCCTGTCAGTGCCAGAGGTTTGCTTTTCTGAAACAGCAAGAATAAAATTAGTATGAAGTCTATGAGAGGTCAAAAAGGCAGTTTCAATCCAGATGAATGAAGTATATGCAGTGGAAGAAATAGTAGGAAGAGAAGACCAAACTTGGAGCAACAAAAAAGGCAAAGGGTAGGTGAAAAAAGCCAAGATGTAAAAAGATAATATTCAGGTTATAATGAAACAGGAATCATAGAGATAAAATTAAATAGGTATCAATTAACAAATTAGTCTGGCGTTGCACCTGGGCATTTGGGGTCCAGTGAATGTGTAATTAAAAAATGATCTAATTTAATTAATATTAGGCAGTGGGATGCAATATGGTTCCTAATAAAGTATTACAGCGCAAAATTCTGAGAAGTGTATTAATCCTGCTTGTTTGTTTGTTTAGAGTTCAGGAAATCTTAAATAGTTTCAGACTGTCTTGTAGGTCTGAAAAATCCAAGGATGGAGTGTTATTGTTTAAATCTGTTTTCCTGTGGGGAAAAGGTGAATCCCTACTTTTTGGTTTGCATCAAGGACTAGAAGAAAAAAATTCTTGTGAAGCTGGCAGCTGAATGAAATGGAATATTAAATCATAGCACAGATAAATCTGCTTTACAATCTAGTCTGAGTACTCCTGCTAAGTGAGTTCATTTGGCCCGTGTGTGTGTTTAACACAGCTGAACACAAGGTCTCATGTCTAGGAATTCAGGTATATTAGTCAGACTTAGGAAACAGGAGACCTTATTATAAGGTAATAATATTGCCTGAAGTAGCAATATTGAACTTTTGGGCAGTGATTGCCCAAGACTTGGGGTTTTTTTATAGTTCATTCAATATTTTAATAAATGGATATTCATTAGCATTTCATTAGTAGCCCAATAGAAAGGGATGCTGCTAATTGGATCCACACTCAGAAAACTCAAGTTTTGTGGGTGGGACAAGTGGGAAACATAGATTCCAAATGTGACTCCACAAAAAGGTGTTTCTATTCCACATCTTATTTTTGCTGTCTCACCTACCCAGTGTGGGTCATGGTTTAGTGACAATGTTTGGTAACACTTGGATAGTGTCAACAACTAAAATTTGAATATTTGCCATTAAATTGGCTTGGTGTAAGCATGCAAAGCAGAGCACATGGACTCTGAGCATACATGCTGCCTTTGAAAGCTACATGTTTTAATTATAGCTTTAATACACCACTCTTTGCAGTTCCTGAAGGAGGAAATGGCTTGAAATCTTGTTATGCATTTCAGCTGTCCACTCCTGTGCACTTGTCCTTCCTCATATGAAGATTTCCATGTAAACAAAGATGGCAATGTGTGAATGTCATTTAAGTCTCTCATTTTTTATAAAATCAATAAGAAAGGTTAAAATTAAAGGATTACAAAAGCAATCATCTTTGTGAACTAAATTCAGTTCAGGTTAATCCTATATTTTCCAGTTGAATGAGTAGAATAAGGTTGATCTGAAGCTGTCCATAATCAAATTCCAATTTGCACCTTTTATTGCTAAAGGTGTCCTGTTCAGATGTCCTAATATTCTGCAAATACAGAGCTCTTCTTGCCCCACTTCGTGTTCAATTTAAAGATTTCAAATACAATTTTTGTGTCATGCTGCACGTGGGACAAAATCTCAAGCAAGTTGGATGAAAATTGGGAAAAAGGAAAGGTGAGAAATGCTTTAGAAAGGAAGGTGTACTCAGGCAGGTCATTCCAAATGAGTCAGCTGTTGAAGTGGATGACTACCAAAATGACCTCCTCTTTCAGATATTAAAAGGGTTGTCCAGAAAGTGCAGGCAAAGAGAGTGGAAATAAGGAATGGTTGCCAGGAACAAACCAGGAACTAAAACCACTTTTTTTTTTTTTCTTTTTTTTTTTTTTTTTTTTTCCCAGAATTAACTATGAGTTAAGATGCTGTGTTTGAATAGGAGTTAATCACACCTAATGTTGGTGCTTGGATACTTGGTGAAGTCTCTTTTCTGTGTTGTAAATCCCATACATTTAAGAAAATGCCCACTGGGAAACAGAAACCAGCCAGATGTCTAAAACTAAGATAAGAACAAAACCAGAAGAAAAAAAAAAGTACTGGTTCTTCACAAAATTGAGCAATTGAACAACTTGAGGATTGGAGTTATGGACTTTTTTTTAGTTTTATTTTCTGTTTCACAAAGAAACTCACCCATAATGAATAGCACTGATTTGACAAAAGTTAATGAGTGGAATGGATAAAAGCTAGAGATGTCTATTTTGCATTACAAAACATTTTAATGTTTTTTTTTTCTGATTTGGAGCAAAACCAAATTAAACATTTAATGTTTCAGAACTTTTCATTATATGAGGATATCATGTAGAAGAAAGGCTGCTTTTTTGAAAATGAAATTTTCCCCTCTGTGTGTATTTTTCAGTTGTGCCTAACTTGTATTATGCCTACAATATTTTAAACCATATAGCTAGAATCAAAATATTAAATTAATTTGCTATATTTACATATAGCTCATTTAAGGACAGCTGCTTTTCATTGAATGCTTTTTGAAACATCCCTGCTATTTAGATTTCTGCATCTTCTGGTACATTGGAAAATTTTGTGTGTGATTAATCTTTATGGGTATAAAGTTTCCAAGATAACTGAGAAAAGTTTGACATGATAGCATATGTTTAGATATTTCAGACTAAACCTTTCTAAATGTCAAATTTTTATTTTTTTTTTTTAATATAGACAAATAAAACATTTCCCCTGGGAAAGATCACTTAAGTATATGGGAAAATAAATCTAAGTCAAAACCTGTAAAAATATTATCGGGGGAAAAAAGCTTTACTTGGCATTAGTGGAATTTCCTGACTGAAACTTTCAGTTCATAATTAGGACAAAAGTAATTTATATTTGGATGCTTAGAGTATCAATAGACGTTCTCTTTGGAATGTTCTCTGTAGAAAAATGTTTGAAATGTCTGCATAAACCAAGAAAATGGTGCTGTCTGGCTGTGGATAAGTTACAGTCCTGGTGCAACTCTCAGTCAGTAGAATACCATTTCTACATTACTCACTGAAACAGTTTCAGCTTTAAAAGGTACCATCATTTCACCCTCTGTGTAGATAGCAAAAAGCTAATCACATGAGTTAAAAGTATTGGCAAATTAATATCTGGCTGCACAAATCATAAATATCTTGACATCATAGGTTTAAATGCTTTCCACAATCAATCCAATGGCTCGGATTATTTACCTTACGAGTCCCACAAGGAAAAGAGAGCCGAAATACCTGTATCATAATATTTCTCATAACTGATTAATGTTTGCCCTGGGAATTACATGATGTTCAGTGTATTTATTTTTTGCTACTTCTACTGCTAGGTAGAATTTTCCATAAAAGATAAATGTATTCTTGGTCCCTTAAGCAATACAGAAGGAGTAGCTAATATGTGTGTGTTACAATAGTGTACAGCTATCCAGATGTATGCTATGTTTTCTATTTTCCCAATGAATTTTCAGAGTCACTTGGGTTAACAGGAGAGCTAATATTTCAAGAAGAGTTTAAACAAACTGGTTTGTTAATTTTTCCCTGGGGATCAGGAATGGGAAATAGGGAAATGGCTAATAAGAGCAACCTAGAGCTAGTGATACTGTGCTGATAGAAGGAACTGAATTAACTTAAATGTGTCACGTTGATTTAAGATGCCTGTGATGTATTACAAAATGTGTTCTTGCCCTGCTTATACTACTGAAAAACAAACCGTGCATTTTATCACTGTAATATCTTAGGACTTTAGTAAAAAACTTAGCCAAAACAAACTTATCTTTAATGTCACATGTGTATTTGCTTTAAGATGAAAATACTTGAAAATATAAAAGAATTTGTAGGAAATAGGTAACATGCATGAATGGCTCTGATTCTTTCTATCTATGAAGCTTCCAGGGTTTTCCAATACTCCCTTGCACATCTTTTTCTGAATGAGGCCAGTGTTTGCAGAAAGAACCTAGGGAAAAAACTTGGTGGTTTGGTCCCCTCTGGAGGAAAAAGAAAAAGCATGTGAACACAGAAAGGTCCCCATATGCTTCACCATCCCCCTGGGACTTTGCAGACCTTTGCACTGCAGGCTGGATGCAGCCACAGGGAGCCTACACCACGCTGCTTCCAAGCACATGGACAGACTCCAATGCAGTCTGGCAGCATGCCCCAGAGTCCAAAATATGGATAGCTGTCACTCAGCATGTGTAAGTTTAGTGGGCTGGCCCAGACAGAGCCACTCTGTCACCCTCCAGCTGGACAGGGGAGTAAAAACATGACCAAAGGCCATGAGTTAAGGTCTCAGAGAGATCACTCACCAAATATCATCACAGGCACAACAGGCTCAAACTGGAGATATTAAATGAATTTATTACTAAAAAAATCAAAGCAGGATAAAATGAGAAGTAAAATAATTCTGAAAAACACCTTCCCCACACCCATTTTCTTTCCCCGATTTACCTCCTCCTCCAGTGGCACAGGGAGACAGAGAATGGGGGTAATGGTCAGTTCATCACACTTTGTTTCTGCTGCTGCTCAGGGAGAGAAGTCCTTCCCCTGTTCCAGTGTGAGTTCTCCATGAACTCCTCAAGTGTGAGTCCATCCCAGAGGTGACAGCTCTCCATGAACTGCTGCAGCAGCAGCCACTCTTGCAGGGGATGCAGCTCTCCAAGGACAGGCTGCTCCAGCTTTGTGTCCCCCACAGGGTCACAAACGCTACCAAAAACCTGCTCAGCGTAGGCTCCCTTTCCCCAGGGATCTGCAGGTCCTGCCACGTTTCCCATGGGCTGCCAGCCTCCTTCAGGCATCCCCTTGTCCTGGTGTGGGTCTCCTCCATGGGTTCCAGAGGCACATCTTTCTCACCACAGGCTGCAGGGGAAGGAATGTCAGCTCCCGTGCCTGGAGCACCTCCTTCTCCTCCTTCTCCACTGACCTTGGTGCCTGCAGGGCTGCTCCCCTCACATGTTCTCACTCTGCTCTAACCCTGCCACAGTTACATCTGTGCAATGATGGCGTTATTTTTTTCTTAAATATCTTATCACAGAGGTGTTTCTGGTTGGCCCAGCCTTGGCCAGCAGCATGTCTGTGTTGGCCCAGCTGGGGTTGGCTCTGCTGGACAGGGAGAAAGTTTCTGGCAGCTTCTCACAGAAGCCACCCCTGTTTTCCTCCCAACTACTAAAATCTGGTTGTGTAAACCCAGTGCAGTAAGATTAATGGGCATAGATTTGTTACCAAACGTAGGGGAAAAACAGAAAGAAAAAAATCCATACCATTACTTTTCTTCTAGTTCATTATAAAGAAACAACCTGATATTTCATTTACTTTTAGATATTATAATCTATTATATATAATGTGTTAAAAGTATGAGTAAAATATTGCCAAGCCATGATCAAACCCTTATTTCTGTTCTCTTTTCCATTATACCAAGAATAGGAAGGCAAAGTTAAGTTGACCCTTCTTAAGTTGAGCCATGTTGACCCTTATTTTTCCTCATAACTTACAATTTTATAGAATCTTGTTTTTGCAAGTCACTTTGTCTTTGTCTTGTTTTGCAAGTGACTTGTTTAATAGGCTTCTTCTGTCTTTTTCAGCCCTTTGTCACTAAAGGTTGTGTGCATTTAGAGAAGAACAAAAACATCACAAATCCAGGCTAGTTTATTCCCAGAGGATTCACTTCAGTCATGACCTTGGCATTGCTTGCCCACCAAGGAGGAAGGACTGGCCAGTAGCTGATTGTGACTCATCTGATGTGCCAGGATCAGATACCATTGATACTAAACAAGAGGACAAGAAGGAGGGCCTGGGAGAGTCATTGCTGGTCACTGAAAAATAGTGCCTTATTTGGATATCCTGCAAAACAAAAAATATTTTTAAACAATAGGATCTAAGAGTCAGCAAGGTTGGTAATAACTAAAATTACAATCAAGTAAAAATTATTCCTGTTTTCTTTTTGTCAGTGGCTATGATTTTGACTGCAGTTGTGCTGTTAGTTCATTTATACCTTTGTCTCATTACAATTTTGGCTAAATTAATGGGAGAAAAAGAATCTTTGACTTTTTTTTTTGGACCTGTATGCTGAAAGAAGGATGAGATTATAATTTTAGTAATGCAATTTTTTGTATTTTCAAAGCTCTTTTTGGACATTGAGAAGTGTGTTTTCCATATGGGTTTAACAACGCACCTCGTTAAAATATTCACTCATATTCACCAAATTTCCCTGATAGTTTTAATCCTATGGGTAATTCCTTAACAAAAGCTCTTCAAGTGTGTCTGAAACAAATACCTTTCCTGATATTAATGTAAATTCCTTCAAGGCCCTTAGGAGTTATTTACATCAACCAATGATAGAGGCTTCTCTGTATTGCCTGAAAAAAACCCCAGAAACCCCCCCCCCAAATATCCTATGCAGAATCCAGCCTCTTTTACATCTCACCACCTGGCTTACAAGGTTGTATATCTTTCAGCTGAATCATTTATGACAAGAGAAGCTGTTAAAGTTTCTTTTGCAGATTGTTTAGATGTGGCTGCCAATGAAAAGACATTAATACGTTAGCTATTGCAGCTGTGCTTGGATGCACCCAAGGCACTTTCAATTTTGCCATTATTCAAAAAAATCTGGCAATTCATATTGTTCCCTGTTTGTGTTTTTGAGCAGGGCTCTTCAGGTTCCTCTGGCTCCAGAGTTAGTTTGGGTTTGCATTTGTTTCAGAGGCAGCCTTTTGAGGAGGATGTGTGTGCGTAATAAACAGCACAGCTTAAGCATATTCATTAGGTCACATTTCAAGCAACAGAAAGTTAATTTAAACTCTCTGCAGAAGTCAGTGTAAAGTTTAACTACTTTTTCCAAGTTGCCTAAATGGTACTTCCATTTTTTATTATTATTTGGTGACTAAGTACAGCTTTGAATGTCCTGCTACGGAATGCAGAGGTCCCTTGAAGTGAAAAGTTGGCACTGATCAGCATTATTTTATCATGAATGCTTGTGAGAGCTTTTGTGTTTTTTATTTTTTTTGTCAGAATGAATATTTATTAAGAGATACATTACTCACCTATATCTGGTAATACATCTGGATAAAGGTAACAGAAAAATATGAGAAATATGTCAGCATGATTTATCTGCAGATGTAGAAAAAGTTCAGTGAAGCTTTTCAATGCATGCACCAGAAGCTTCTCTAGAGAGCTTGTACTGCTTATTCATAATTATTTGACTAGAGAAATGCAAGACACCCTTTACCTCCTTTTCCCTGGCAGGATTTTTTTTCCCACAAGCTGTATTCCTGTTTAATTTGATTCTTCCACCTTGATAACTCCTGGAAAAGATATTGCAGTACCAAGGAAACACAGCAGCTCTTGTTAACACAATTTCCAGTAGTCAGTATGGGACAATATTGTCTGAAAAACATAATTTTACCCAGTAAAGCAAATTTTTAATATCTTTCTTATTGTGCTGGATCTCTCTCTTCTCCTAACTGCTCCAATTCTAGTATCACTAGCTGAAATGAAAAGGAAATTATGGAATAGAAAGGAAAAACCAAAAGTTTTAGAATCATCCAGCCATCACAGAAACAGACATAGCTCCTACAAAGTTTACAAAAACCTCCCCATCATTTTTATGCTATGAGGAATTAAATTTACAGTCTAATAAACACACAGAGCAATCACAAAGTTTGAGCATCAGTACATGCAGTGTAGAAGTTAATGATTTGCTTAAAAATTTACTGGTAATGGTCTGATATTAGCTTTTTGAGTAATTCAGTTTCCAAAGGATGTCGGGTTTTTTTTTTTTTTACTGCAAAATTCAGACTTAATTATTAGATGTGATTTACACTGCAGTACAGGCTATAAGAAATGTTTATTATGAAACTCGTAGCCGTAAAATTTTAATTATGCACTGAAAAGAATCAGGTTAAGTGGAAGCAAACATTTAAAAAGCCTCACCTTTTTCTTTGTTTATAGTCCCATTTGAGATGAAACACTGAAATATTCGCATCTTGCTCTCGAATCAAATCACTGATACAGTGGAATGCTGAAGTGCAGGGGGCAAACCACAGAGGTTAGACTGAGATTGAAGGCGGGTGTGCTCAGTTTGGCTCCTGGCAAACAATGCCAAGGGATCTGGAGGTCACTCCCAGGGATTCTCCTGGCAAGGGTCACTGTGGGCACCTGCCAATTCTCATTGCACAGCACTGTCACTGTACCCACCAACAATCCTTCCTGGGATTTTACTAGCTGAAAGTTCCAGGCTGATACCCCTGATGTTTCCCAAATTTGCTTTCAGAAGCTGATAAAACAAACCTGGACAGTTTTCTTTACTTGGATATGTTTTTTACTTGATGGAATTTCTGGTTTTTCAGCGTTTCCTTTACATTAGCTTAAATAGAGCAGTTTTTCATTTAAGGAAGTCTGAGCACTGTATTTGATAGTTTTATCATTATTTTCAAGGGGAATGTTAAAATAGGACAGGAAAAAAACCAGAAGTGTTCTCTTCCACCTCAGAAATAAAAGTAATAAATGTCTATGGCCTGCTAATACTCTGATAACAAAGATCGAAGTGTTTTTAATATTGACTTCATCTGTGGTTATACCACATTTGACACAATTATCTTGACAAATTACTATTAAATGGAACAGTTTTCTGTACAGATATTTCATATACTAGCTTGTCTGTTGGCCTGGCTATTTATTATCTATGCTGTGCATCTTTGTGATGGATTTCAAAAGAGCTAAATTGAATATTTTTGCATAACTAGACTAGGTTCTAGGAAACGTTATCCTATGGCTACTTGTCCTCAGTGTGTGTCAGATGATACAAATCACCACAGTATGCCCTCTATTAACTTAAAGCATTTGCCCTGATGTCTCCTGGGAAGACTTGGTGCATCAGCAAATTAATGCATAAAGATTGCACCTGTTGAAAAGTTGTTTTTTTTTTTTTCTTCACTTAGAAGTCTTTATAGGTCAAAAGAAAATAGATTTAAATGCTACCTACTCAACTGTAGTACCTAAAGTGCTAGTCAACCCCTGGTGGGTGCCTTTTACACTCTCCTGAGTGCCTTTCTTAAATTGATCTAATACTGACTCTTCTTGGAGTTTTTTCATGTCATTGTAGTTGGCAGTAGCAGACTGCAATCATTGGTGGTGTTTTGTGGTTAAAATTACCTGCAAAAAACCTGTTCAGAAAGGAGCATTTTTACAGAAAGTATAATTGGGTTGAACATAGTTTTCTGCCGAAGTTCACAAGGTTTGATTTCTGAATGCAATTATTTGATAAGACACATGAGAGAATAGGCAAATATCTAAAAATAAGTTCAAAGAAGTAAAGAAGCAGAAGAAAGTATGAAATATTAACTGATATTTTTACACAAATGGAATGAAAAATATTAATCAACACAGAGCATCCCAAATAAATACTCAAAAATGTTTGCAAGGAGATAATTTGTCACAAGAATCAGACAGATGATATGAAAAATTCCTGTTTGTTTTTATTCAAAGCCACCGTTCCCAGAATCATCTAATTACTTGAAGAAACTGCAGCACAGCACATTTGCACATTATTTTTTCTCCATCTTCTTTTTTTGCCAGAAACATAAAATCCTCTAGCTATACTTCAAGTTCTTTTCTGTTGCCTTGTTGTTTACATGCTTCAAACAAAGATCACAGTTTCTTTGTGTTAGGTTTATATAGACATAAAAAATGAATGTAATGTCTCTCCAAAGATGCTGCAATTTTGTCACGTAATAAGAACAAGAGTGAAAGAAAATTTTGGAGACACATAATTTTTAAGAATCTTACTGGGAACCCTGGAATAAATATAGAAGCTGTAGAAGATAAATTAGGAGTAAAAACTAGGCACCTATTCTTATATCCAAGTACTTGAGATAATAATTGAAACAATAGGAAGCATCTAAACCATTTCTAATTTATTTGTGTGAGTATATTGTTATTCACCATAGAGTGTATTGAATATTAGCCTGAGAATTATACTGTATAAGTAAAAATCCTGGTCCTTGTACAGCATTTGAATCATTGTTGGCTGTCTTAAAGTTAAATGTCACAAAAAGAGAAGATTTTGAAGGAATGCAATTAAAACTGAAGAAAAAAAGAAAAAAAAAATTGATTTGTTTTGGAGTCCCAACTTGAGATTTGCTGCTGCCAAATCTTAGAAGGAGACATGTTTTTCACTTTTAAACTGAGCAAATTTGAGCTGTAAGTGAGTAGGAGACACATATAACCCCAAGATGACATTTAAAAGAGAATAGCTTTGCTTTAATGGGAAATAGTTGATATAACTGGGAGAAAATATCCTCAGCAGTATTTCAAATGTAGGACTGAGAGAGAGTGTTCTCATGGTAAGAGTTACTGCTCTTTATTTTCTTCTTCTGTTCTTTCTGTCTTACTGTTCTGGAGTTTCACTATATTTATATGTATCTTCATGCCTGCATACATACTCACACAAATTCATCATAATAAATGCATGTCAAATTTTATTATCCTTTAAAAGAAAAGCAGAGCAGGAATACCACTTTGAGATGGTATTGTTAAGAGACAGGATATTTCAGTTCCAAGTCCTTAATTAACCTTAATAAATGTTCTTAGGCAGTACTTATTTGTGAATTGATGACAGTCCTACTCAACACAGAGTCAAAACTCCTTTCCTTCCTGGAACTGATGTGATGAGAGAATCCAGGTCACTGTGACACTACAGGGTCAGTCCTGGGTATGCTTTGAACCTGGCATTTCCCTCCTAACTGGCCCTCCCTGTCCATGGTCAGGCTTCCCGTCAGTGCAGGACAGAGCAGAAAATTATTTCCATCTTTTCTTTATCATCCTTTAAAACAGGGTGAGGGGTTTGATGCTTTTTGTGGTTTTTTTTTTGCAGACTGCTTCAGACCAGCTCTTCCAGCACAAGGTGAACATAACTTCTTATCCTGATGCTGTGCAGACTTCATCATAGCAGAATTGTCATTCCTTATTGCAGCCATTTCTCTCTAGCCCAGGCAAGAGGCAGCAAAATTAATTCAGTTTGATCCTCATTGCCCACCTCAGAGGAGAAATTGAGAAGACAAATCTTTTAGGATGAGTCATAAGTGCATAGGCAAAAAAAAAGGAGTTTTTCCAGGTGCTTATTTCGGTGCACAATAGCAGAATTTTTGTTTAAAGCACAAAGATAATTTTATAGCAGCCCTTAAAGTATGAAGTCATCCCATGTAAAGGCAGTTGTCTGTGCTGTAGAGTAATGAGCAGCACAGCCATAATTTGGCTCGTCAGTACTGTATCAAAAAGTCTCCATAATTGCTACAATATGCACTTTGCACAGTTTCAATGTGTTGAATTTTTGTCATTTATTCTAAAACTAATCCTCCTTTAAATGTTTCCTTTCTGCTGAAGTGAATTGAGGAATTCTTTAGTTAACACCATTAGCTTTTCATGGTATCTAAATCTCTTCTGCCATGAGCATCAATACTACAGTGCTGCTGTCTCCAAGCAGTTCTGCATCAGTGCCTGCAGATGGAACATGACAGATACAGTAATGTTCTCCACACAAATTGCTCTCTACATATAGGCAACAAGCAAAATAACATGGAACATTCATTGCTCTGTGACTGCAAAAATTACAACTGTATTCATTGTATGCTGGCTCGAATGCCTGAGCCAATCATAATATACAGAATTCATACTGAATTTTAAAAGTCATGTTCTAAGAAACAATGCACTATCTTGTTCCCATGGGGCTCCTGTAAAAAAGGATTCCAGTCGTAGACAAATTTCTTTTTTTTTTTTTTTTCTTCCTTAAAGCATGGAAGTGATAACTAGCTAAACATCCTTGGGTTACAAAGTGGATTTTAGCCAATGATCTTGATTGTTACCAAAAGTTGGACTTGATGAGCCTGGAGGCCTTTTCCAGCCTGGGAGATTGTGTGATTCCATTGAATGGGTAGTTTTGCTACATTTGTTAATGACAATATAATTCTCACCTTCCCTGTGCATTTTTTTTACTGGTGCAATGTCATCTACTATTCTTCCTTATTTTTTAATAAAAATCTGCAAAGAATACTTTATGCTGTAATAAAGGATATTATTTAAAGATACCTCTTCTTAAAAAAAACTGCTATATTATATATTGTGAGTTAAATATGGCATAAAAAGTGGTGTATTCTTGGTGTACTTATATGGTTTACTCCTTTATACGGATTTTTTTCTTACAGATCAGGAAAATGCAATTGAAGTTGCTGTTATGTTTAAGGAAATTAAGACAGTCTTGAAGCACAGAATGTAGAACTCTTAGTATTGAGAAAAACAAAGTATCTAATAGAAACTTACTGAAACTCAATGTAATGTAAATCATGGAGGCAAAGTTAAGTTACTGCCAATTAATAATCAAGCAATTTAGTAATAAAGTTCTTAGAATCTCAGTTTACAAGCATATTGTAAAAGAAAAGCTCTGCTTCAGTTTTCAGACAGTTTGACAGTCTGACTTATTGACATTTTTTGTCTTTATGAAACTCTATTCTTCTCAGGCAAGAACCCTTCTCTACGATGGGTCAAGTTTCCTTGTGGGAACATTGGACTGTTTGGCAGAGAGCAACACAGGAATCATACCTGCTCGGCTCCAGAGTATTTATTTTCTATCTGCACAGGGATGGTGGGACCTGAAAAGAAAGGAAAGAAGACTAATAGGTAAATTTTAAAAGCATTCATTAATGGATGGTGGACTTCTAACCCTGTCAATTACTTTTCCCATTTTTTTCCTCCCTAACTCCTTCAAATTGTCACTTTTTGGTTCCTCATGCTCTTTCAAAAGTTTTCATGTCATTCATCTGCACTGTGATTGTCAGTCTGCTCGCTGCTCCTGTTTTTCTAAAACGTGCCATATTTTCCTGAAGAACTGATTTCCCACTTGACAGTGTTCTAGCTGGTGTTTGTTTGTTTTTTTTTTTTTTTTTCAGTCTGCCTTCTCCTTTCCAGTATTTTAAATGGCTTTGGCCTATATTAGCAATGTTCTTTTGTACTTTAGCACATTATTGCCCTCACTGTCTCAGTTACCTCTTACTCTTTATCTCTGTTGATGAGCTTACACGAATCTCCCCTTTCTTCCTTTTTGTACTTTATCAACTGTACTACCAGCTGCTGCTTTCTGAAAATGTTTGTTATGTTGGTAACTTTGAATTGTTTTCCTTTGTTTATCCATGTTTTTCAAGGTTCAGAACTAAACTAACCCCCTTCCCCCTCCACCTCCAATCTCTATGACATTGTTTGATCCCAGAGTTTTGGCTGTCTCTGTAATGTAGAGAGTTCCAAATCATATACCAGACATTTTTGCAGCTCAAATCTTCCAGAGCTAATCATTTTGCAAATATGTTCTCTGGGACATCTGCCTGCATTTCAGATGAGCACTCTAGAAATGACTGTCACAGTTTAAAGTGTTGCTGCTATTCTAATCCAGAAAAGGATAAAGATACTTTAAAGATTTAAGTGATGGGAGGTAACAAGAGAATAGTCAGCCTTGTACTCAATCAGTGATGGCAATGGTGTCTTTGTGAATATGAGAATAAATAGCTCCTCTTTGACACAGAAGAGAAGGGCAAATTGGTAGTGAGATGGAAGATGCTGAAATGATCTAATTTAAGCACAGATATACCAGCATTACTTTTGTAGCCACTTTTTGAGCTCCCTTGATGAAAGAAGAGAAGTTTTTTGTTTAAGACTTTAAAAAGCATAGCTTCCACAATTGTGGAAGTCGTATCCTAGCATTCAAGACCAATGAAAGCAATCATTTTACCTGAAAGGATAGATTAGAGATTATTTTCTTCATGGTGCCATGGAAAAAGAACGTGAAATATTTACGCATTTGTTATCAAGGTGGATCTACAAAAGTGGAGACCTGCCCTGGCTGTCTGTAGTGATCACAGTGATCCATGGAGGATACACTGAAAAGTGCTTATGGGAAGGATTGAGACTCCCCTTGGATATGCTGAGCATTTCCCATGGTCTGAAATGTTGCCTGAAACAAAACTGTGGTCAGAAGCTCCCTGTTCTGCATGTGTGATGCCTTTATGACAGACTTTTGGAATTCTGTAGCTCAAAGTAAATCATAGAGCTACTGGAGAATGTCTGGCAAGTCAAAACTGGGATGAACTTTGGCTATGGAGAGGTCATCAGAGACACTGATAAAAAACATATTCAACTGCATGAAAAAGACTAAAATATGGGCTAGAACTGGGGGAGAGAAACATTTAGGCACTGTGAAGTAATCATTTGGTGAAAGAAAAGTCTGGCAGGAGAAGGAGAAATGGCAGCAGTTACACAAATACAAGCTTGTTTTAAAAGAGTCCCTCATCTTTACCACGATAAATGTGGCCGGAAGGAAAGAATGGATTTCTTGTTGGAAGTATTAATTTTCTAAATGTAACAAATTGCTAGCGAAATCTAACCTAAAATTCACTACTGCACCCTAACTTTTAAAAAACATACTTCTGCTTCAGTCAAAAGCATTCCTTATACAATCAGAGAAGCATTTACATTGTCTTAAGCCTTATTTTAGCTTGCCAAGTCAACAGGCCTTTTGTCAGAAAGAGTAGATGGAAGATACCTGCCTAACCCTAGCTGCCTTTTGGGAACTTCAGGGATGAGGATTAGTGCTAAGAGAATGAATGAAACAAAACTCAATGGTAGCTCTCCTTCTGAGATGATCTGTTCCTTGGAGGTAAGCACAGCAACCAGAAATGGAAGGAAAAGGAAGAGCCAAACCCCAGCTGTCTGGTGTCATCTAAGCTGTTTGTGCAAGTGCATTTCCTCTTTGATGTTCTTGGCAATGGCAACTAACCAGCTGGGACGTGTGTCAGCTTTTTCCCGGGGATGGAGGGGAGGAGGAACATTCATACACATACACTCTTGTCTCTGGTCTCTTTTGGGAAGCAGCAATTAACAGCTGAGAGGTTATTAAAAATTTCTTCCTAAATTGCATCTTATCTATGGCTTGCTCCTTTTTAAACAGTATAACAAATCTTGATGAGTGGCAGGGCTTGTTTTAAGACCACAAGACTAAAGGCAAAAAATTTGATGAGGAAACAAATGAAATCATAATTATGAACCTCTGGCCTAGGTCATGTGAATGGGGGTTACTTGGTTCAGGTGGCAAACCCCTTGAAACCACAGCAACACCTGCCACAGGTGTACTACCTGGATAATCCTTCAGCCTCATGGCTTCTGGGGCTGCCAGCTGTGCTGTTATCAGCCACCCAAATAAGCTGAGTTAGCATACCTGCTCTGCTTTCCCAGGAAGCAGTCACGTCTCTGAGGGCAGCATAAACATGACTCTTAACTGAGGTAATGATTTTTATTTCTATTTTTTTTAATTAAGAGAAAAAAAAGCTGTAGCTGTGAACATCTGAGGCTTGGACGCTTCACTAAGATCTCTGTTAATGTGCAGCTTTTTGTTTCACACTGCTTATAAGCTCATGTGGTTATGGCTCTTTATTTTTTTGATTCCTATTTTGGTAATGTAAGTTTTATGACTTTCTGCAGTTCTGAGAATTTCAAAATAGAAATAACTTTCCCATTGAACAGTTTTGTGGTAACTTTTATCAAAATTTAAATAAGGCCACATAGTTCGGTAACAGTCACTTGACGCATCATCTTCTATTTCCAGGAAATAAACATTACCAATTGGGTAAACAAAATGTTTTTCTTTCCTTTCATCTCTTGAGTATTGAAATAGAAAATAAAATGTAGGACTGTGTGAGAGAGTGGATACTATAATTAATCTATGTGTACAGCTCCTCTAGCTCCTCTCCTTCTCTCATTTCTTAAACCTAGTAAAGCTGTACTATTGCATCTCATCTCTCTGTCGTGGGACACCTCCTAATCTATCAATTTAATCAGGCATCCTGAAGATTTTTGTCAATTTATCTGTTATGTCAGACAAGAAGCATTGGGCTAGCATACACCCATCACTGTGCACTAAAAATCAGTGGAAAATAGCCCTGTTTACTGCAGCGTTTTATGCTGAGTGTAGTTAACACACTGTCGTTCAGTAAACAAAGTACTTTGTAACGTGGGATATATTATTCTGCTATAAGGTATCTCAAAATAAGGTGGCACGTTTCAACACTTGTCTTAGTAGCAGCATTACAAGTATGAAGAGGCTGGGTTTTGATAGATTGAGGAGCACATAGCAAATCAGAAGTTACTTTTGGTGGTTGCTCCTTTAATGAGATGTATCATAGAGCTTGGATAAATTCTCTGCTGTGTGAAGTAACTTATCATGCCAGAATATACAGTATATTGTCATGGGCTTTTTTTTCTTTTTTCTTTTTTAATCTTTTTGATTCTCTGGTATTCTGATGAATTATTTGCAGCATTTCCCTTTCACTGCTGCTAGAATAATCAAGTTATATTTCTTGAACATCAGTCTATCATTTTCATTGACTTCTTCCGTTGTCAAAGAGGGGGAGAAGGGAAAAAAAAAAAAAAACCCACTGCTTAATTTCACAAGACATTCTTCTATTTCCTTTGCTCCTTTGTTTCTTTGCTTCCTTTGCTTTCTTTGTTACAGCTTTTAACTTACAGAAGACTTTTAAGTTTCTCCACTTCAGTGTGAGCTAATGAAGTCTCATTATTTATTTATTTTTTAAATGAACTGTAGTTTCACCACCATAGTCCTCTGAGCTTTAGATGCTTTCTCCTCCATAGCATCAATTAATCATTGTCAGGATTATACTTTTCTCTACATACAGAATATGCTTAAGAATTTTTGTAGTTTTTTTTTTGTTTTCTTTATTAAAAATAAATTAAAAAAAAAATAAAACCAAACCAAAACAAACAACCCACACTAAAAAGAAAAAATCAAAACCCTAATAACTTTTGGTAAGCAAAAAGCAGTTGTTGAATTCTCATGTTGTCACATTTAGCAGGACTTCAGGCAAAACTGTTGGAGAGTTGATGACCTATTTCAGTCTCACTTTCCTCGTTTAACTGTGGTAAACTTATTTCTTTTTAACAAGCTGCCCCTGTAAGTGTGCTTCTCTACCTGAATAGTCAATATTGTGATGCATATCCAGAAATTTCTTTATCTTATATAAATAAGACATCAAATTCACAAAGACCAAACTATAACAGATTTCCTTGTGACACAGCATTTTTTGAAGTGTTGTTATTCTGGGTTTTTTGGGGGTTTTTCCTGGTATTTAATTTCAAAGACAGTTCATTTATGTTTCAAATTACTCAGCTTCTTCTCTGACCTCCTGGATCAGCTCTTACATCCAGCAGGAAAGAAAAGTGGGTGTATCATTATTCCTTGGAAATGTTTAGGACATATCTTTTTAGAACCTTTTTTGAGACTGAGTTGCTTCTGTCATCCACAAACCTTATAAAAGTGTCATGAAAACAAAGAGGTGACTTCTGTCTTCTTTCAGTGAGGTTTCTTAGAGTTCAGGTAATGTTTGTGTGATCCTACTTCATTTAGCAGGAGATCTTTCATTGGAATCTTATAATATATCTTATAATATATTTACTAGTTTGGGGATATTACAGATGTTTTTCACTTTACAGTGTACCTTCTGCACCCCTTGGAAGGTTTGTCTTTTTTTTTTTTTTTTTTTTTTTTTTAGAATTAGGTTATTATGTTTTAACTAGGTATAAGTTTCACATTTTTATCTCAGTTATTCTAACAGTTTGTTTGTTTGTTTGTTTGTTTTGCTTTACCTATTAATGTCCAACTCCATTTCAGGTTGGTAGTGTGGTCTCATGCATACATTGTCACCCTTTCTTATAGAGCCAGCAAATAGCAACCCATTGTCAGAAACAGACCCCAAATATAGCCAGGGCACTGTCATAATAATCTTTCCAACAGCTGAAAGGAAAGTTTACTGATAGGCAAGTCAGACAAATATTGCTTTCGTTGCCTTGCAGGAAGCAAAGTCAAATTTTACATCTTTTTTTTTTTTTTTTTTTGCATGGAGGCAAAATTTAATCCCAAGCAACAGAACCTCCAAAATGGGACAGAGCCCATTTTGGACCAAATGTTAAGCATTAGACCACCCAGTCGTGTTCTTAAAAGTTTGTTAGTCCAGTAACCTGAGAAAAATCCCTGTGCCATTGAACTATAAACTAACTGTGGAGCAAGAGACTTTCCCTGTGGGGGTCTGCTACATACAGCTGTTATATAAGCCAAGGGAAGCCATCACTGCTGAAACAAAAGCCAAAATTGCACAGATTTGGACTGAAAATACCGGGTCTCCTTTCTCCTATCTCGGTGAATCAGTATGTCCTGACATTCATTTCTGGGAAATCATGAGCAAATTTGTGGGAAGGACAGAGGGATCATGTCTTTTATCCTCCTCTCTTCTTTGTGATATTCTTTATAGAATATGGCAATATGGCTCATTTTCCCACATCGTAAGCTCAGTATGGATCTCAGAAGCTGAAAGAAAAAAGTGTTGGCATGATTGAAACCCACTTTATAATTTCCTGTAAGTCTTCTTTTATTCCTCCAGGCAATTAAAGAGTATATTTTCAACAATAGCTCCAACAAAACAGGCTCTACTGAAATAAATACTTACAGAAAGAGAATAAAGACAGTAACTTTATTGAGATTGTGATGGACACCCTTCTGACTGTATATTCAATATTTTGATATTCAAGTTCAAACAAAAGTTACATTGTTCTGATCCAGAATCCTCTAAAGCAAACTTCCAGTCATATCTATGTGTTGAGATCTACTTGGTAAATTGTGTTTATATAGAAGAAATCCTTGGTATGGCTTTAGCATTGTAAAAAGCATTAAAATTATATACAGAGGAAAGTCTCATTATCTGAGAGAGTGTGAAGTTAGCTAAGTGTTTTTTAACTGCTAGAAAAATAATTATGTCTACAAAAGCTCTAATTTACAATATAATCTGTAAATATATTTTTGATTAGAAAAATCACAAGTCTCATTTAATCATCTTTGATACATGAGCACCTTTTGGTGACAGAAGCAAAAATTTTATAGATTTGACATAGCAAAAAAAAAATTATATTTTGCTTAAAATGCTTATAAGGGGGAGATTTAAAACATGTAGAATATAGCTCACAATTAAAAAGCAGAAAAACACTTTTAGTATATATCCAAAATTGTAAAATAATTGAGAAATTATGCAAATTTTATGATAGACCAGAAAAGCAAGTAGATTTTTATCTAATTGCCACCTTTTGCTGATTCAAGTATGGTAATCATAGGGAGCCCTAATAGTTTTAAGAGGCTTTACTAATACATTCAGGAAAATTGAACAAAATAATTAAATGTCTAAATATTGATTTAAAGCACTCCAAGTGTTAATGAAGTTTTGCACTCTACTTAACATGGGTTAACCTGTAGTTTAGATAACTTGATCCTTTTGGGTTGGTTGAATGAGACTGAGATAACAGGATCTAGACATCATACTGACAATTTCTTCACCCCTGTGCAAGGAAAATGTATTTTCTCACTGAGACTCTTGAAAAATTCCTCACTTCTGTTTCCTCACAACCTCTTTAGAATGATGTACTGAAATTTCCAAAAGCTTCTATGAGTTTTACCATTGGTCTACGTTTAGAAAAGCCTGGCAGAAATATGCTGATGAGGAGGGGAAAAGGAGGTTCAGGTTTGTTAAACCCTCAACACTGCCACATGTCTTTAGGAGAAGGAAAAAGGCAAAGTGTGCTAACACACACTGCAGAGCAAAAGACCAGGCACAGGAGTGGTTTGGCTTTGTGGGTGGGGATTAGGGAGGCTCTGCCACCTCCCACTTTAGCTCAGAGCAAAATTCCATTTTTCATTCACACTTTTTACGGAATTTAACTAATACAAAACCATTGGAGGTTGTTGTGGTGGAATGCTGTTGAGAGCAGGAACTCTTAAGCTCTTTCTGTCTATCCCAGCTCATTTAACTCCATGTGATGGACAACACTCTGATATCCTGTCTCTAACCCCTGCAGTTTGTAACGGCATCATGCCCAATGCATACGGAGTTATTATTTTTTTCCTGCCTTTACTGCTCTGTTAAAGTCGCTCTGCTATTCAGAAGCCAGACGATTTCATCATGATGCCATTTTTGGGGGTTGAGTTAGAGAAGCCATTGTCTGGATGTTATGTCACTTGAGTGCTGAGGGAGCTGTAGCCTCAGCAATATGCCATTCATTTTTGGATGTTCACCCTTTGGTTTTACTGAGTTAATTGTTCAGGAGCGGATAGCACACAGTCCTGCACCAGTGCAATTGGGAGTTTTTATAGAAACACACCCATAAGCCTGAATCTGGACTTCTCTAGAACCATTAACTATTTTAAAATTTGGATTTTTAATTAAAGTATGAGTTATTCAAATTTCCATCTCTTTTCTTCAATCTCTAAAAATAAGGAAGAAAAGGGTTTTTTTCTTCATGAGCATAGGAAAAAATAAAAAAGAAATACCTATGGCTTAAGTCACCATGGGAATTCTTTTTCGTCAATTCTCCCAGTGTTATAATTTTGTTTTTTTAACATTGCAGCTGTTTCTGAATAAATTAGACTGGTTTTGGTCCTTAGGACTGCTCCTTGCCTTTTATTATTATTTCTCTTGAATTTTGGTGTAGAAATTCAGAAGAGACAACTGTAGGTTGTGGAAGATATTGCACAGAAACAGAACAAAAACATGATTTCAAATCAAAAAAGTTAAAATTGTGGCAGAATATGGGCAGTACTAATAGATAATAGATGAGGGCCTACTCCTTCTCATAATTTTATTGCAGTCAGAATTAGAGAAATAAACTCAAAATTGGTTGAAAATTACAGGACACATGTGAACAGTGACCTTTAAGAAGAGGAAAAAAGAAGTCCAAGCTCAAAATATAAGCTGGGGGAGGTCACTTTCTCTTTACCCCTGAGCTTCACACTAGGCCAGATGTTGTTTATGATCAAAACAGCAACATTTATAATTCCTTGCTTTACTTTTCATGAGTACATGGATTCCAGCTAGAGCTGTTATTAGATAAATGTCATCATTTCAGTTTTATAAACAAGCAGGTTATTATAGAGCCCTGTGTTTTCCAACTTCCACTACACAATGTTCTTTTGTATGCCTCAGACAATGAGCTGACAGCTCCACGGAAATCTCTTGCAACACTCTGTAGTCAAAAGTGTTATGGAGTTCACTAGGAGTAGAAGAATGCATAATGCATTGAAGCAACGTTTCAGGCATTTATATTAGACTTTTAATGGAAAAATTAAAAAGTAATGCTGCTTTGCATTGCAGTAACTGTACATCCACTGTATGTCTTCATTTCTGGCACATGAAGGGTAGTTTCCATAGCAGCAGCATCTGTAGCACTGAGCAACATGGAAATTGGATTTTTTTTTCTCTTCTTGTACTTCACAGATTAGAAAGGTAAAATGTATGGAAATAGGAGAAAGTACATATTGCAGAAATCAAAAAAACCTGTGTTTTCTTTCCAAAATTCTGAAATTGCAATAGAAAAAAACAATTCTTGCACTTCATTCCTACTTCCTTAATCTTCATATATGACTTGATAAATGTGTATGGCAGCTATTTTTGGTTTTGACTGACAGAACTAGAAAACAGCAGAACTGTCTCTGTCCATCCTCTGGTATCATTTATTATCTGGAAATTCCTTTATTATTGGCCAGAAGTGACTGATAATTAAGTCTTGCACTGAGACTGGGTTTTTTATATTTCATTCATTTCTGCACAAACAGCACTTGAGGTATGCTACAAACAAGAAAAAACAAATATGAAAAATCTGCTATGTGCTCAAATTAATCCTGTTTTTCCTTTCAAATTCTCTAAACTAAGAAGAAAGATTTGCTTTTGTTACGTGCACAGGACTTAGAAATGCAGCTACATACTCTAAGGTATATACTCTCCTAGATAGAATCATGATAGAAGTATCTTCAGAACAAAAAAAGAGACTGAAAGTCATTGCAAAGCTAACACACTTTGGTGAATTTGGTGTAGGAAAGCTTTAGTCAGAACAGAATTGTAGTCTCAGAATTGTTTCTCTCAAATTTAGCAGGAAGTGGCTGAATTATTTTCCTTAATATGGAAGCCAGATTTTTATTTTCATTTTTCTTTTAAAGGGAGTGAAATTTTCACCATAGGTTAAAGAATTACTGAAGCTTCTACCTGGTGAAAGAGCATGAAAGAACTTTATGAAAATTATTTATTGAAAATATTATTTAAAGACAAACTTATTTTCTAAACATTTTACCATAAATTCCAGGAAAAGCTGTGTAGTATTAAAGGCATACAAGTTCACCAGGGAGAAATTCTTTTCAGATACTTTCGTTTTTCATGTTTGATCCTAGTACCCTGTGCAGACCCTCCTCTTGGTGATTGTTATTTTAGTAGGAAATAGCAATTTAAAAATTTATCTTTATACTGGGGCTTTGGTCCCTTACTCCTTTAAGCACTCTGAAAGCTGTTCTTAGACACATTTTAAAATTTTGTTTTGCATTTTGCAGTCCATCCTACTGACTTGCTGCAAATGTTAAAGCAGCATCAAGTCTAAATGCATCTTTTGACAGAATTACCGTGAGGTGTTCAGGGATTTTAAGAAATAAGACACCTACTGAAGAATTCTTCTATAAACAATAGCTATTACCTATTTAAAGAATAAATATTCTTTATTTGTGTCATGCAGATGATTTAATTTTCTTAAAATAGACCTTCAGCTGTTTGCACTGTGAAGAAAAATTTTAGGAGAGTCATAATAGACAGATAAATTTTATAAGGATGGTGTGCTCTGTAAGAATCCCCTTGGATGTGCCAGTTGCTGCTTTTCCAGAGGTGCTCGAGAGCCCAAGGTTCCAGGGTGTCAGAGGTTTCCTGCCTGTATCCATGAGCCTGGCCTAAAGGGCATTTGCCCTACTGATCACACCACTTTATGTTCCTGACTGAACCTTCCTGGAGAGGTGTATACAGATTTAAAACAAAATAAAATGTGCACCATGTTTTGGTGCAGGGATACAAATTGTGAAATTTCATGTTTGCTTTTAAACCCAGCAGCTTTCCCATAGTTTTAAGTTTTCTGAGCAAAGATGTTTGCTGGTTTGCCTAGTGTCGAGAAGAAAACATGAGTTTTCAGCACTAGGTAGTCCTGATATGTTTTCCCAATTTAGTTTATTACAGATTTTTTACTTACCCTTTGTTTTGTAGAAATGACTTACCACCCAGAAGAGAAAAAAGAAATATTGTTCTTTCTTAGCCTGAATCCCTGCTATGATTTATAATCGTATGCCCAAGCCTAATGTGAAGCTTGGCTGATTCTTCATTTGAATAGAATTGTTTTTTGACACATCAGCTGTAGCTGACAAAACTAATAGTTCAATGCCTCATGGAACAAACCTCAAAGTTTGCCTTCCTCTTTCAAAGAGAGGAGACCTCTTTGGGGATAATCAGTGCATTGTGATACACGTATAAAATTGAGAATTTCAGTCAGTGAAGGACATACAGTCTGAGGCACTGAAGAAAAGGCTTTACATGTTTGATGAGGATTTCTATTTGTATTTATCATTTTTGTAGGAATTAATGGAGGAAGAGGAGAGAATGTTTTAGTTCCATTTTAAAGACTATGGCTTGAATCTTAGATCACTTTAAGAATGTTTAAGTAAGATTATATTCAATAGAATATTTATATAGTTACTCTCATCTCTGCTCTCTCACCTTTTTTCCAAGCTCTCTTCACCTGTGAATCTTGTTACTGAGTATGTGAAAATATATTTCTGCTTGTAATGCTTTCAGGCAACTGCTAAATTCCAGAATCACTAGATTAGCATTATTAGCACAGAATCTGAATATAACATGGCAATTTTGGATTAAGATTATTTTTTTTTTCTTCATGCTTTGTTGTCCATATACTTTCATGAATATACACTTAGGTCAGTTTTATCCCGAATTATTACATCAATAACTTACCAACATAAGCAGAGAGAAGAAATGAAGTTTAATGGGCAGTTATTAGTCCTTGGCTTTTTATGACATACCTAAGATAACACTTCAGTCTTGTAAATTGCCCTTCTGGTGGACAGTCGCAGCTCCAGGAAGCAAATATGTCAGTGAAACAGAAGTCTGATTTTTCTTTCATCTTCTCCATTCCTTCCTGCTTTTGACATTATCCATGTGAAGAAGAGAGATCTCCTGGCAGAGATGCCTCTGAGGAGAGAGGATATGCACGTGATAATTCCCCACTATTTCTCTCAACTTCTAACAATCTGCAGAGCAGCTCAGTATTGAGAATGCATCTTTTTGTTTGATACTCTTTAATAATTGCTTCTGTCATGGATTTTCCTAACAGCTTTTCAATACCGTTTCATTCTTCAACATCGTTCAGTGATGAGTCTCACAGTTTAATTACATATTGCATTAAAAAAAAAAAAAAAGTGTTAACCTGTGTTTGTCTAAAACTTGCAGCTGAAAATTCCATAGGATACTTGTCACTTCCTTTTTGAGTGATAGTTTCCAATTCCCTTCTGCATATCATCTTCCATGTGTCTATGGTATTCCCTCTGAGCCATTCTTATGCAAGCTAGTCTATTTAGTTTTTTCCAAATGGAAATAGTTTTTGATCTCTGATAATCCTTCCTACATCATGTTTAGTTCTGCTGTATCCTTCTTGAGATGGAGTGACCACAATTACATGAATGTCATGGATTTCTTTAATAGCAATAAAGCTTTCTCTGCTAAGCTCTTAATGCTTTCCAAATAATTCCTAATGTTCTTTTTAGCTGCTAAGCAGAGCTGACATTTTCATAGAAATACCATTGCAAGATATGTAATGACTTCAAGATCTCTATCCTGACAGGTTATAGGTAAATTAACATCCATCACAGGATAGACATAATAGGATTTTTTTTCACTTTTTGTATCTACTGTTTGTATCACTTTTAATTTATCAAATTAAATTTTATCCAGAATTTTATTATGCAATCAATCCATGTTGTGAGATACTTATGCAGTTCTTTGCTATCACTCTCTCCAATTCTATCTCTCCTTGTTTGTTTTTTGGGTTTTGGGGGTTGTTTTGTTTTGTTTTGTTTTTTGTGTGTTTGTGGTTTTCTTTTGTTGTTATAGAGTTCCACAGTTAACTTTTGTACATTGGGAAAATTGGCCATTAATTTCTGTCCTTTCCAGTCTCTGAAAGGTCGATACCTGGATACCTACTCTCCACTGATAAATGTTATCTTCTTTAGAGACACCTTCAAAACAGAGCCTTTGCCAGAAGGTTGTTAGGAGTTCAGGTGGAGAGTATATATCAACTGGATTACTCCTAGCAACAAATTCATTGACTCTTTCAAAAAAATGAATAGATTTGTGAGGGCTTGAATTGGTCTACAAAAATGTCTGGATTGCTGTCCACTACATCTTATTTACCTGCTTTTCTTCTTGGTCTACTCTTTATTATATTTCCACCAGCATGTCTGTTGCAGAAGTCAGATTTACTGCTCTTCAGCTCCTTAGAATCTCCTGGAACTTCTTACGAGAATTTGTTTCACCTTTATTGCCTTCCATTTCTTTGTTATCTGGTCGGATTTATGATAATGTCCAAAATAGGTGAAATTCGGACTTGTATAACTTTAGATCTCCTGGGTGAGTTCTGTCTGTTCAAGACAATTTAATTTTGCTCATTTCATGATTTTTCCCATTATCCTTCTGATTGGCTGTTCAGTATCAGACAAATCCTCTGGTTCATCCCTCATGAGAAAGGCTCCTCCAAGGCAACTTCTGCAGCTCCTGCCTTTTGCATTTTGGTACAAATAGCTGCTTTCAGTCTCTTGCTGCAGCCTAATATTTCTTAACTTGAGCTTGTTATACTTCTCATGTATAGGTCTTGACGAATATTTAAAATTGGGTTTTTTTTGAGAAGGATTTGAAATAATTCTATTAACAATTCTTGTAGCTTACACCCATTCTTTTCTAGTTTTTGCTGTGTTTGACCATTCCAGAATTTTCAGTAGGAATTACAATTTGATAAATCTCCATATTTCCCTTAAACCTCTATGATGACCTAAATAAATAGATTTTCTGATAGCCTTATAACTGTTTTCTTTATAATTTCTCTTTTTAACAAACTTTCCTTTTAAGAAACTTCCTCACTTTTACACAGCTTTCCTTTCTGAAATGAATACCTGCTGCAATAGATTTTTTGTTTAGGTGTTTTGCTGTTCTCTTACATCAGAAAAGCTTTCACAGCCTTCTAGGCAACACATAGGACTGAACTACTAAAGCAGATTCAGTCTCATAATCATGTATGAAAAATATTCATAATGATTGCTTTTGGAATATGTCATGACTTCTGGAGTATCTACCAACTCCTGATTCTGAATCTCCACCGTTTTGCAAGTTCTTTATATCCATAAAAATGAATGCATAACAGGAGCAATTCATTTGACACTATTTAGGGCTCATTGTTGGTGTGTGAAATGAGAGAATGTCAGGTGGTAGACAGCATAGAAAGGAAAGCCCGAAATTTGTTAAAAGAAAAATTTATTTAATATGGCTAGAAATGTGTTACATCAATTAAAAAAACCTAAATGACTGGCAGCCTCACTTTTCATTTTACATCTTGAACAGAGCCATTGCTGATTAAAAATCTGTCCTGGGCTTGTGTAACATTTCTATTTGTTTTGAGGGGAAAAGTATAATCATACTCCCTTCTCTAAGAATGGCTGTTTCATGAAATTTTGGACTTGTTTAGAACATATTTGAAACTTTCTTTTCTTTTCCTTTTTTTTTTTTTTTTTTAATAGAAAAGTACTCTAATTTCTCATTCTTTTTGTTCATAAGTATGTGTGTTTCTGGAGGGGTGGAATTTTGTAGGTCATGTTCTGGGCTTTTATGTTATTTTTTTAAAATAAGGTTTACAGAAGGTTTTATTTTTATTTGTGTATTTATTCTATCTAAAGATCTAATATATCAGTTTCTTTCTATTTTTAATTGGCCTTATTCTGAGGGCTATTTATTTGATCTTTGCTTTGCAGATAGAGGAAGAGTGCTAGTATTAAAGATATTATGCTATATAACTTTCTGTCACATTTTCAGAGAGAAAACACTCTAAACTGGAAAAGGAACACAAACGTGGACTGCTGAATTAATGAGAAGTGTTTTTTGAAAGTGTCTTAAAATGTACTTGCAATTTTTGCAGGTTCTCTTTTTATTTTCCAAGGGAGTTTAGCACATCTAGGAAGCAACAAAAAGATTTGTGGATATAATTGTAGTTATTTATATTGTTTTTTCCTCTTTCCTAATTTAAATAAGAAGCAGGTTTGCCAGGTACATGCAGTCATATAATTCACTGAATTCCCTTCACACACCCCTCTCATCTCCTGCCTTTCCCCATCTCTTATGGATGGGAGAAAAAGGGGTGTTTGATAAGAAAAATTATGAATCTGGGAAATAAAAAGGGTTATTGGATGGGGAAAGGATTGATTAATTAATTCAGGAAAGATTGTTAATGTGATCAGAGAAAACAGAATGAGTCCTGTGAGCAGTAGGGGCAGGCAAAGACAGCATCTGAAGGGTGGCCTAGAGAGTGGAATAAGCAAACGAATATCTGACTAATCCAAGGGTTGGGAGCTGTGTATCTGTCAGGATGTAGCTCTCTGTGGTTCTGACACTTTTTTCTGCTTTGTTTTTTGGGTTTTTAGGGGTTTTTCTGTTTGTTTGGAGGGGGTTGGTGGTTTTTTGGTGGGTTTTTTGTTGTTGCTGTTGGTTGGTTTGGGGGTTTGGGTTTTTTTTTTTTCTTCTAATGATGAAATGGATGCACAAAAATGTGCATGTTCACACCCATTTACAGTGGTAAAAGCAGAGGACTGTGATTACAGAAGTTTGTTTCTGTGTTCCCCATTCAAGAGCAGATACAGCAGTGCTGATGAGGTGCCTGTGTGGTTACAGGTACATATTGTGCCTGTCAGTGCTCATGCAAAGCAGCAGGAACTTCTCTGAGCTGATTGGTAAACTCTCTTGACAGTTCTGAAACACTGACAGGCATTTTAAATTCTTGGAGAAAAACTATAAGAGATTCAATGCAAAGTGTTCTTTTAAAGTGTTTTCTAAAAACAAATCCCCAAAATAACCTACAAGTATCATATTTTTATTTTTGCCCCCACTTAATATGACACTCCTTAATTTCCTGTTGGCAAGCCAGTTGTAATCTTTAGCTGGTAACTAATTTGGTCATAAAATACTGACCCAGATTTTTCTGGATAATTAACAAGTTGGGCAAATCAGCAGAAGCAGGTGTAGTATATTTTCAGTACCAGTGGAGAAAAGCAGTTAGCTGGTGTTTTAATTCTCATTTCCAGTAATGAACTATATAACATTCTGGCTGGCTAATGCAATTAGCATTGTCTCCTCCTCTCCTTACTTCCTCACTTTAAAAAAAAAAAAAAAAAAAAAGGAAACTCAAACCAGGAATTTATTAAAGGCCAAGAATTACTGACCCTTTTTGCACTCTTCTTACAATCACACTATTAACCTTCTGGATTGAGCCTTGTGTGGAACAGTAATAAAAAATTTATACAAATATGTATCATGTTACGAGCTGAGACAGAAAACAATGTTTCCATTCTTCAAGCAATTAATTATTGTGATTAATGTATTCCCCCTTCTCTAAGCACAATTCTGCCAGACAGAGTCAGCCCACTGACATATTGTAGAATTATAATGCATATCTAATTAAAGGTGACCTGAAAAGGCAGGGTGTTTAGCCTTCCCTGTCAGGACCAAGAAACTGTTAATCAGAAAGTGCTTGCTTTCCACACCACCCCACCCCTCCCTTTTTTTTATTTTTGTGCTAATTTCAAATCTTCTCCCTGCATCAGTGAGCAGATGAGATCTTCAGCCAGCTTTCATCTTTCAGAAAAATGAATAGTGCAGAAAGAACATTATCAAATGAGCTGTTGAAGAAGTCAGTGAATATGTCATTGAGTGTGACTGCTTCCAGAATGAATTTAGATTTATCTCTGTTATCTCCCCTCTCCCGACTCTCCCTCCACACTGTTTGCACTCAGTCCACACGTCAGGCAGGGTGGGTCATAATGAATCATAAGGGACAGTTACTTGTAGAATGGTGACAGCTCCAATTGTGATACAACTTCTTCTGGAATTAAGTTTGTTAACATTATAAATTGTCTCATTTGACCAGAGGTTTAAACACCTAGAAGCTTTTATGCATGCAATTTCTTAAAGTATTTCTTTTCCATTAGGCAGCTGCTGCTTTACAGTATTCCACAAATGAAATTGTTTTATCACATCAATAGCTGCACAAAACAACTGTGACAACAAGAAGACTGTTTTTGCCCCCATCTTGCTAACAAGTATCATTCAAATCAATAAACTCTGGCAACTGGATAACAGCAAGAGAAGATATTATTTAAATGCACTTTTTAAACACATTTTCAAATCCATACACTGAGGCAAGCCAAGGAATTTTCATACCATCTTGTTTGGTTTCTGTAGAAATAATCCACTGAGTTAACAACATCTTAAGTAGAAAACCAATAAATATTTTAGCTTTTCACTGCCAGTATTTTTTTCTATATGTGATGCAAAGTTGTTGTCATAGGATTTTTCTTTTTATTTTTGCATGTTATAGGAAATGGTGTGATTAAATTGCAGTGTTTCACCCACAGGGAAAAAAAGACTAATATTTTTCTCCAATTGTCAGTATTGCCATGTAACAGAATGAGATATCAAAAAACCTGCAAAGTCAGCACACCTTCAGAAACATTTGGTGTATTATGTAAACTCTTTGGGGCATTTGACTAGTTACTTCACAGTTGTGATCACGCTTCACTAGGCTAGTCCTACACAACAAATATCTCTTAGATGTTTTTCAGTAAAACAAAATTAATAAGTAGTGTCACTGATTGTTGAGAAATGTCTTTTACAGTTTATCAAAATAACCAGAATAACTGTTTCGTGCTCCTGATCTTTAATCTGTTTGGTTTTTTTTAATTATAAGCCTCTTTTATGTTCAGAAGTTAGGAAAAATTCTGTTTTCTTGCCGATTTTTCCACCAGCCTGCTGTTTTTTAGGTGGAAATTGGCAGGCTTATAGATGTAAGTTTTTCCTTGGGTATCTGTGGGGGCACCAGTGCACGTGTTTTTCCCTCTGGATTTTTGGATGGCGTATACAAGAAGGGGAAGAAGTTGCTGTGCAGCAGCAATTGTAGCCAGAGAAGAGAGGAGTGATGAGAATATGTGGGAGGAGCAGCCCTGTAGGACCTGTAGGCACCTGGGTCAGTGGAGGAGGAGGAGGAGATGCTCCAGGTGCCAGAGACAAGATTCCCCTGTAGCCCATGGAGGACCCCAAGGCAGAGCAGGAGGATGCCTGAAGGAGGCTGTGACCCCCATGGGCAGCCCGTGCTGCAGCAGGGACCTGGCAGGAGGGAGAGAGGCAACATGTGATGAATTTACTGCAGCCCAAATTTCCACCTCCCTGAGCTGCTGGGAGGGAAGGAGGCAGAGAAATGGGGAATAAAGTTAAGCCCAGGAAGAATAGAGAGGTGGAGAGTAGGTGTTTCCAAGATGAGGTTTTATTGCTCATTATCATAGTCTAATTTAAATGGTAATACATTAAATTAATTTCCCCAAGTGGAGCCTGCTTTGGCCCTGACAGTAACTGGTGATTGATCTCTCCCTGTCTCTATCTCAATCCATGAGCCTTTCTTTATATTTTCCCTCCTCTGTCCAGCTGAGGAGAGGGAGTGATAAAATGGCTTTACTAAGGACCTGACACTTTGCCAGGGTATTTGCCTGAAAAGACTTACTGAAAAAAAATCAAACATTTTTGGTTTTGAATTTTTGGTTTTGTTATAGTGTCTGGATCTCAATGCTTTTATAATGGTGTTATTGATTAAAGGGTAAAAGGTAATGAAAATTAAATGTTAAACAGTGAATTAAAGAAGGGTAGAAATTAAAGTCCATCTTAAAGCCAGTGGAAGCTTTGTTCCTAAAAGCTATCATGGTCATGGGCAAAATAGAAAGAAGCTACTACAATTTGAAAATATTACCATTTTGTTCATTGGAAATACGATTTATTTACAGTTCTCTTTATTTTTAAGCATTCCAAATTATATAGATTTTTTTTTTTAATTCAAGGTTGTAGTTGCAAAAATTATTTACAACCTCAGAACAAGGAAGACATTAACAGTTTATTCAGGATGTGCTATTTTGTAAAAGAGAAACTGAGGCTTGGGTCAAAGAAGCAATCTCATAAAAGACTTCGAGGAAATCCATGTCAGAATTGAGAGCTGAAATTCTTCCTCAACTGTGTCCATGGCCTTCATTAAAAAGACATCTTTTCCTTCTGTTCTTCTTGCTCCTAAGACTGTGAATGACTAAGAAACACAACAAAATTGACTAGTAAGTTAAAGATACTGAACCTTTTTTGCCACAGTATCTCCAATCACATAGAACTATGTGTGTATGTATACATATATATTATATATATATAAAATATATATTTTATTTTATATATATATATATATATATATATATATATATATATATATATATGTTCACATACATTTACCAGAAATTTCTGCCTGGTTTTTTCTGGCTCTTCATTTGTCTGAGACACACTGCTGGTATTATTTTCCTTAACGCTTTGAGGGTCTCTCTATTTCTGTATGACAGTAACTTTTCTCCCCATAATAGGCTCAAATATATTCTGAGGTATAAAGCAGTGTATAACCCTTAAGTCTTCACTGAGTTTTCCTGCATGTAAGATTCCTTTTAATTTCAGTGGTATTTTTCCTTGATTAAAGACTCAAGATTTCAGGATTCCATCGCCTCAGCCTCAGAAAATCTTGAATAAAAAGAATTAAGTTAGAAATAAAGCTTACAGGTAGCAAGCTCTTACAAGTATTGATAAATCACAGAACTGGAGTGCAACATTTGAATAGATCACAGGACACCTAAATAGGATCAGGTGAGGCTGCAATTGTTTTTGATGGGGTTCTGGTACAAGTGATTAATTTTATACAAATTATTTTACCTGAAGTGTCACAGGACATGAAAATTTACCACTGAAGGATGATAATGTTTTTTTGCTTGTGAAATATCTTTCTTGCATAATTATTGATATGTAAAAAATAAGAATGTTTCCAAGCTAAGTTATATTCCTGCTAAAGTAAAAAAATGGAAATGTTATTTAATTATTGGAGCATTTCATTGCAGAAATATTAGAAGTTATGTCCCAGAAGAGATTTAAAATATAAAAAAATGTAGTTTTCCTTCTTGTGTGATGAAGAATCCTTAAAATATTAATATAAACACAAAGAAAAGCTGATATTTTGCATTGGGTTAAAAAAAAACCTCTACAAGGGAAAATAAATATGAAGCAAATTCTTGGCTAACTTGTTCCAATGTGTGCATACTGCACCCACAAAACCTTTTACTCAAACTCCCTTTGTCCTGTGCAGGAACTTGTTACCCAAATGATGGACCTGTCCAGGTCAATGGGTGATTTCATGGAACATGAAACATGCACAGCTTGGGCTGTGTAATGCTGATTAGATCTGGGCTGGAGTCTCATTCCTTCCTGCGGTGTGTGTTACTTTCATCTATCATCACGGACCTTAAATCAGCACGGAATTAATGCACTAGAGCACCGTAGGCAAAGACCAAGCCTTCCCAATGCTTTCAGCTCAGGAATCGCCCCTTTGAATCCTGCATGCCAGCCCACACCTCAGCTCAGATACAAGACAGGGGCTGATCAGAGCTTGCAGAGGCACTCAGCTCTGAATCAGGTCCTCTGTCACTGCAACAAAAACTGAGGAGAGAGGAGTGGGGTTTGGTTTCAGTTGTGTGCATGGATATGTCAGTAATTCTATCTAATTTAGAGAAGTCACTCCAGATTTACACCAGTGCTACTGAAAATCAAAATCTGGCCCATTGTCTCAGCAAAATACACCAAGTCAATATCAGTTCATTACAGAGAGGAAGAGAGAAAGGGAATGAGAGAGAAAACAAGGATTTCGTTAGCAATGCATTCTGTAGTATAAAAGATAAAAAGGAATATCCAATTAACACACCACTATAATTGCTTGCAGACATTCTTTTTTATTTAAAGATGAAATAGCTAAGAGTTCTCATCAAAACTGGGGTCACAGCCTACATATTAAATGAAAGAAATTGATTGGGCTTTATTACACCCTGACTACTGCAAATGTGCCTCAATCACTGATTGCTATAAATTTATTCTTATAAACTACTAATTGCCCAAGTCATAATGGTAACAATGGTATAATGAAATTATCTTGATCAAGCTGATGCACAAATTTTGCTTGACAACATGAGCAGTGTGAGAAAAAAGGAAAGAAGACATGCATACAAATACATAATGTTTCATTAAAATTAAAACCAATGTTAAAACAACTGTTCTCTGAAGTATACAAAGTTCTGTATTAGAAGGGCTTCCTTTAGAAAAATCATTTAAGAAGACAGGCATTTACATTTATAATAAAATGATCTTGCATTTTTTATTTGTCTTGAAAATTAATGACTTACTTAATCACATTTGATCAAAGGAGATAAGTTGATGTAGTCATGTGTTTCTGATTGCATTAAGCCTGATCCAGAGTGGCATGATGGATATTTAATAGTCTTGCTGTCCCTCTACATCTTGTCACCATTTCTTGATATGCATGGATACTGTAGAGTACACCACAGCACAAAACTGTACTTTTAATAGAACAGACTAAGGTTAGAAAAAAGGAAATTCTGTTGGAGCTTACATGGTGGAGCTTTTAGAAGTAGATTTTCCACCATCAAAATATATTTATTTAAAAGATAAACATCTCAGGTAACTCTATATATAGATGTATAGCTTGAAGCATTTTCCCCTTTTAAAAGTGCATTTTACTTCTATGCTGCCTCTGTTAAAAGATATTGCTAAAATAGGTTTCAAGGGCTAGGCAGAGTGAAAGCATGCAGAAACAAAGATAGCCATCCAGAAAATGTAGGAAATTTCTAGAAGCTGGAATGCAGAGCATTGTGTGAAATGCATAAATTGGTGCTATTTATGTTGTGCTAATAGCTGTTTCTACAAGTGTCAGCTGAGCCATTCATAGGGAATATTGGTATGTATGAGAAATTATTTCTGAGTAGTTCAAATGTAGTTCCAACTCTTTCCAAATTAATCTCACCAAAAATTTTCATTTAAATTGATGCCTAATTCTTTCTCACCGGAGTATTTCTTCAGCATGAAGCTGTCCTTTATTTCCATGAGTATGTCTTGCTTTCCTCTCTCAAAAGAGAGGTCCAAACTTTTATACTGGGGTACAGTAATTGCATTCTTCAGACTGAATTGCTCCCAAAATTGCTTTAGTTGAGGCCATCCTATAGGAACATAAAAAATTCAGAGACAACCAATCTGGAAGGGCTTCAGGAAGCTTTAGCTTAGCTGGCATGCCCCACCCCACTTGGGCTGTGCATTCGCTAGGCTGCCCCACATTTTAAGTTTCCAACTGCTGCAGTCTCTGTTTGTCCTATTGCCAGAAAGCTTTTCAACAGGGGCTGATCTCAATCCTTTTTTGCTGCAGTTTATACTTAGTGACACTTGTTTCATGTGTAAGGGGCATGGAAAATGGTTTATCTCTCTAGTCTATGCAATATTTTTAGATATGGGAAGTTCTGACTCTGCCTCTTCCCTCCTCTTTACACATTCCACTCTTCCCACTTCCTTACTATTGCTCTTTAAGCCCTAACATGGCAAGAGCTGTTCTGAAAAGAAATATATCTGTATTTGGGAAAACATACAGGAGTTTAGGACAGAAATAATAAAAAACCCCTTCAGCCTCTCAGGAATAAGTAACCTCCAGGAGAGCACACCTACAGCACCCAGTAGGGCAGGGGTAGAGGAGTAACCCAGACACAGCCATTTCTCACCCCTGTATTCATAATCCTGTGGCACCTATTCTATTCTAATTAAGTGTGTGGTAGTAGGTAATGAGATTTTTCTGAGACATATTTGTGTGTTTAGTGAAGTATTGGGATTCTGGTGTGGTGTAGGTAGACAGGTTTTGTTTGGTTTAGATTGCTATATCATCATTATTATTATTATTTAGAATTAAATTCAGTTAGCATTTTCTTCAACACTGTTAGATTCTCTGAAAAAAAAAATCCAAAATGGAATATTTTTCACACCTGGAAACATTTATTTTTATTATATTTTATTTTACCTCCATTGAATTTTTCCTTATGTTGTTGATTTTAGCTGCTGGTTTTGGGTGGACTTGTCCTACGACTGGCTAGCTTTTGAAAAGGTTTATGTTTCTACAAGTGGATGTGTTTGTAGATTCAGACTAAGAAAGAGAAACTGGCCTGGACAGGACGGAAGTAAAAATAAGAAATTCCCAAAAATGTGTCTGAGAAAGAGAAATAGTGTAATATTTACAAGAGAATGGTGGAGTTTTTAATCTAAGGTGAGTGAGTTCCTTAATATTATTACTGTAGTCAGTAAATAGTACCTGGAATGTTATTTTGTGCAGTATCTCTAGTATTTCTGAAATTTGTACAACAAGAATGCCCAAGTTGAGTTTTCCAAATGGCCTGTTCACATAATGCTGTAACACTTGTTGTCTGTCTTACTCATCCATTCCTTTATCCATCTATCTCTGTCTCTATCGTGAAATGACAATCCTAACTTACTTTAAACTCTCCAAAGGTATATTCTTAAATTTTAATGTTGGAAAAGCTTCCTGACGACTGGTACTTTGGCTTAATGTGGTATAGCTTCTGACAGCTGCCTCTGTAAGAAAAGCAAAGGATGACTGCATTACTGTCACTTTCTGTCACATTCTGGTTGCCAAACTCTTGCAGGGATGATGACAGTGAACCAAACAAGAGTGACAAAGGGAGTCAAAGCTGTGATTTTGAATAAGGAAGAGTGGACACTTGAATTGCATTTTGTTCGTGCCATTCATTCTGTTCTGCTTGTGGACTTTGTGGCATGGTGCTTGCTCCCATTTTTTAAATTATATGTTCTTTGGGAATTTCACCTGCTTTTGGCACTCTCAAAACTCCCCCCAAAAATAAATGTTAACAAGCCCAGAGTAAGAGTATGAACAGAAAAATAGCTGTAACTGTGGAATGTACTTGAAGGAGAAGGCAAACTCAGGGGCATGATGCTCACTTAAATTGTCTGAAAAGCAGCTTGCACTTGTCAGGGCAATGAAAGTGTGACCTTATTTTCAAGACAAAAAAAAAAAAAAAAAAAACAACATAGAATTGCACATATTAAATTAGCACTTTTTATTCCCCCCCCCCCCCCCCAAACTAATTTCTATATCTTCATTTATCTGAAGACTGTTTGCTGGATGAGTCTCTAAATAAAAGATCCAGTAACTTCTGCATGCTAGATTAAAATATTGCTGCAGGTGCCATTTAAACACAGCACCACTGTCCAAGCTTTCCCACTGCACAGTGACAAAGCTGCAGAGCAAAGGCACAGAACCCTTGTCTCAGGGACAGGTTCCACCCAGCAGCCTGGTGTCCTCTCTGGGGTCTTGTGAGGAGCTGCTGTGAGAGGGGGATTGACCCAGGACAGCCTCAGCCTTATCGCTCCCACTCCCTAGAGAGCAGCTCCCTGCCTGAATTTCCAGCAATGACCTGTGATGACCCAGGGCAGGGGGGTCACAGATTTCTGTGGAGTTTTCCAGGATTTTTCCTTCCAGTACTGGAAGGGAGCCAACAGAAATGAAGGAAAAAGACCATTTACAAGAGCACGTAGTGACAGGACATTTCTCATTTGATGGCTTCAAACTGAAAGAGAGTAGGTTTAGATTAGATATTAGGGGGAAAAAAATAATCTTTCTTGTGAGAGTGGTGAGACACTGGAAGTAATTTCCCAGAGAAGTTGTGGATGCCCCATCCCTGGAACTGTTCAAGGCCAGGCTGGATGGAGCTCTGGGAAATCTGGTCTGGTGAAAGGTGTCCCTGCCTATGGAAGGGGCTTGGAACTGGATGATCTTAAACGTCTCTCCTAAACCAGACCATTCTATGATTCTATGAAACAACCTGGTTTCGCCTATTAATTTTTTGTATTGAAGCTTAATAGGGTGACACTGCCTCAGTTTGAAACTAACTGCAAATTCCTACAAGTGCCAGTAATTAAGGCTGGAGCAGAGACTGTTGCCTGGATCCAGGTGACAGAAGTCCAAATGATGCAGTGAATTTCTTCTGCCTGATTGCATTTCCCTGCTTTCCCCAGCGAAATGCCACTAGTGCCTGACCTTTCCACCAGTTCTTGACCCTACAGCTGTGATGATGAGGCTGGGTAAGTGATTATGACACACACATACATATATATATATATTTATATATGTATATACATATATATATGTACACACACTTATATATACTCACATGCATACATATATATATATACATATATAAATATGTTTTGTTGACATGAGTTCTAAACAACTTTACTGTGCTCTAATAAGAAAGGGAGATTTCTGAACTGGTAGACATTCAACTCGAGCTATAAGAAAGCTCAATGCATAGTGTTAACTCCTTTATGGAGAGATAAACCAGGAGGGACCAAGTGGAAATGAAAATAAATCAGTGGGCAAATCCTGTGACTAGTAAAAGGAAACAGAAACTGCTTTGATAGTTATTTTCCACATGATCTGAACTAAGATAGCATTATTACTTCAGTACTCTATCAAATGTTAGTGAGAGTTGTTACCTGTGGCGGATTTACTAAGTATCTATGAGAAATATGGCTCTACCAAACCCACTGTATGTTTTGTATTTTGTGTCATAATTCTTCAAAGAGGAGATTCCCTATTTCCTGAATGTTGTCTGGTATGGTCAGCTGAAACGTGCTGCAGCAGTCACAGGAGGGAATGAATGGTGTGACAGATTGCAAACCAGTGCTGCTTATGCTTCCAGTTCCATTAGGAATGAGCTGGTTTAGAAATCATATCAGCATTTGGTATTTCAAATCCTGGGAAAGGTTTTTCCAAGGGCCTTGTACAGGGAGGTAATGAAAGATTTGTTTAGTTTGCTTAGTTTTAAACTAGAGAGAATTTCATTACATTTAAAGTGGAGCCTGGGTGAACCGCAAGTCTGATCCAGATTGCTGGTGTCTGTGTTCCTAGTTCTAGAGCAGCATTCAAATATCTTTAGTAACAGGCCTTTAATGAGAATATTCCTTGCTATTTATTTTAGGAAGCTACTGGGGGTTTTCTCAGCAATGTAGATTCAGAGTGTTGCTTTGTATTCCCAGGAAAGATACCGATAGTGCTGACAGAGTTCCACAGAAATCTTGCACATGAAGGATATTTCTCTTCCCTTCACTTTCCTTCCTCTTCCCCTTCCACTTTTTTTTTTTTTTTTTTTTTTTTAACATTTTAAAAATTTCTTTTAAGACTGATTTTGGTTTATCAGAGCTCAAAATTTGCAATCAAAACGGCTGTGTGTGGTGCGTGATTAGTTTGTTTTATATTACTCTGACTATTGTAGTTACAGAAAAAACTGTCCAGAAGAACCATGTTTTAAACTCAGAGTTTAGATATGTTCCCAGTGTTTTATGAATCAGTCATGTCCTTGTATGTTAGAGTTATGAAAAAGCTTTGTGATACAGTTTTTAACATCTGACCATTTAATGTAGGAAACTATATGACTACAAAGTATGCCGTGGATATTATTTCAAAGACACATACTCTCACTTTTAAACTTTATTCACACTAAAAATAGGTGCTTCTAGTCCTAAAAAGAAGAGCATGGTTGAAGGTCACGTAGTAATTAACTCTTGGATTCAATTCATTGGCATTAGAAGGGTATTCTTCACTTGTTTTGTGGTGCAGAACAGACGCTCCATTAATCAGAAACCTATCAACCTGAGATTGAAAACTAATAAAATCAAGTGCTATGGTTCGACATTGCTGGGGACACCTTTTAATACACGTATTTCTTCTTGCAATTTTCAGCATAAGTTCTGCATTTGCTTCTTGATTGGGAGGATTTTAGAAGACTTTTAATAAACCAGCTCTTGTGAGAAGATAAAAGGACCAAAGCTTTCTTTTCACAAACAAGAAAAGAAGGGATGAAGATTTTTCTATAAAACATCTAGACTTTTCATTTCTCACACAAATTGTGGCCATTATAATCTCTTCAATACTGTGGGAGGGAAAGAAAAAGGCATTTATAAAAGCCCATAATGAGCTATGAAAATGCTGGTTACATTTTTTTGCTCTAGTGAAAAATCTCCATGTACTCCAGTTCTGAATATTTTGTTTTCTTCTCTTCTGAAAGGAAGGATGAAAAAATGAGTATGAGGCATAACTGTCTCCTTCAGTAGTGGAGTAGAATTTGAGGAACAGGCACTTGTCACCTTGCTATTAGCCATGGGCTCTAAACATATGAGGTTTAAGAGAGTGATGAAAATCTTGTTGGCTTTTGTGGGTTTTTGGTTTTAATTCTTACTTTGAAGCCTGAGATTTTTCTGAGACAGATGATTTTATTAATTATATTTTGTGATTTCTCTGTGTTTTATAATTTTAGCATGCATCAGAGGTTTAAAGGAAAAAGAGCATAGATAGTAAGGGGAAGAGTCTACATATTATTCACTTGGAAAATTCTTAAGATTGCTTTTTTCATCACTGTAAAAATCATGTTATTGATTTTTTGAAATAAATTGTTGACAACTATTCCACTTTAAAAATAAAATTTTCCCAGCTAGCATTGGGAGAAAAATGCAGAGGCAGAGCAGAAAGTTCAGCTGTCATAAATAGGTGATAGGATATAGGGCATTACAAAATCACAATATGTCATTTTATAGTTTTTTGGTTGCTACTTTGCCATTTTGATGGCTGTCTCTTGACTATGTTACCATTCAAATATAACACCAAAGCAGAGACCCTCGATATTACAATCTGACTAATTTCTGTGTTCCTTTACTGTAATCCAAGTACTTTCAAAGAACAGATTGTTATGACTGTCACTGTCACATTGTTTTCAGCTTTTTCCTGGCTGAAACAGTGGTAGAAACAGATTATATTTTATAGGTAGATGCATGGTTAAGATATTTTATAAAATAAATATTCAAGCTTCTATTCTGTTTCAGCTATTTGAATATTTCTTTTGGTATTTATCATCTGAGTTTAAAAGAATTTAAACTCTACAATATAATCAGGGTCTTCCAGCCATTTCTAAAATTTATTTTTAGAAGTATATTTAACCTGGAAGAAAAAAGTTTGGACAGTGGCAGTAGTTTTATTTGCAGAGCTTCTTTGTATTATACAGGTCAGCTGATGAAAAATAATAAATTGAAGGCAGAGCCAACCCAGGCTTCAAGGGTTTGGTTTTTTAAAAATTCACAAGGTGTGATTATTGGGGTGTCTTGTGCAGGGCCAGGAGTTGTACTCTGATGATCTTTAGGGTCTCTTTCAATTCAGGACATTTTAGGTTTCTATGCTCAGAGTAAAATTTATTTAAAATTGCAGCAGGTGTCTTTCCAACTCAACTGACTGCTGCCCTGTCCTTTCTCTGGAAAAGGTGAGATCACTCTTAAAAGGAAAATTTTGGTTGAGTTAGAACCCAGATCTGTGATCTTCACTGTTACTTCAGTTACCTCTCTGCAGAACAAAATATTCAGCTTTAAGGAGAAAGAAGAGCTTCTATTCCCTGTGAAGATTTTCTAAAAAATAGTAGACTTGATAGGATGTCTGAAAATTTCCTTATGTAATAGATGGAATGGATGACTTTTAAATGAGGTTTCAGACCTATGAATTCCTAAAAAGAGATAAAGAGAACTTTGAAACTCTAGAACAAATTGCTGTAAAAACTAGAAGAAAGGGTACTGATTATAAATGTTTGTGCAGGTACTTCTGATAGAAGCACACTGCAAGGAAGATACAGAAAGAAGTGGAGTGAAAAGTACATAACAAATGCTAGAAAGGCACTTTTATTTTTGCCAAATATGTGGCAGAATACGTTTTTAAGAAATGTGGGAGAAGAGAACCAGAGTATTATATGACAAAATGAAATGTAGGGGGAGAAAGGTCCCTTGATACAGAAGGGCCAAAAGACAAGATTTGTTAATTTTGTTGCTGTATGCTGCAAATTGTAACAGCATTGATAACAGGATTACTCCTAATGATCATTCTTTTTTTGCTGTCATTGTGTCTAGCAATCTTGATACATCTTGAAAACATCTCTCATTCCCAAATGACAAATTCACTTCATTCCACCAGCACAGAGTTCTAGGATGAAACTGGACTAATTTCACTCCATTAATAGAGAATCTTGGCCTCCAGTTAAATGTCAAGACTTGGAAGTCTGAACTCTGATTTGCTCCCACCAGCATATGCACCTGTGAAGGGTGTTGGCAGGAGGAGCATCTGTTACATCCTTTGTCTTACACAGTCAGTCTTTTGTGCAGAGAACTTCACAAGCAAGCAGTTTTTCCCTTTATATTGTTATCTGTCCCTTCATCCTCCTAATCTCTCAGTGCTGAACCCAGCCATCATGTGCTTCAATAGTTTTAACAGTCCATAAATTATAGACAGTAAAATGCCCGTGCATTTGCCCCCTTTGTGTCCTTCTTCGCCTTTGTGTTCTCTTCTTTGCCTCCTCCTGCACAGAGAACTCTGTCTTGGTGGGTTTTACTTCTGTTTTTCTGACTCTTCGGTGTGTGAATTTCCGTCAGGCAAACCTCTGCAGGGCTGACTCGGCAGTCAGTGGCATTTGTCAATTCATTGATCACCCTCCACCAGCAGTAGGAAGGGGAAACTCGCCGAGTCAGCAGCGAGCAGCCGGCCTTTGCGAGGATTAGGCTGTGAGAACCTCCAAATTAAAAATAAAGAGCTTTCTGATTTCTCTGCAGTGGGACTTTCAAAATGAATTAGAAAAAAGTCTCTCAACCCTCTCGCTTCATTCAACTGTAATTTTCCTTATTAATTCCTTCTCATTTTCCAAAAGACGGCTCTCCTGTGGAAAAGGAGATTGTGCTTTACATGTTTAAAGGATTTTACATTTTATTCTATTTCTTGTTATATATTCACATAAGTCAAACAAGAAAGCACTTCACATACTGGAATATGTCCCTGTTCCAGTTTTCAGTGGGGCATGATCCAAGTTTAAAGATATATTTTCACTACTGGCCCTCTTCCCCATCTTTCTTTTACTTGCATCATCTCTGTGATCCTTATGGGAGCATGCTGGTTTGGGAGAAAGAACAAATGGTTGAGTTGGGGATAAATAAGGTTCCTTCTTTACTCTCTGAGAAAAGAAGTTATTTCATTTCAACTGAAGGAAAACTATAGCATTTCCACTGCTACAATTTCTCCCTAGGCTAAAACTATTTTCTTAGAGGATCTAAATTTTTTGAAGCGTCGTCTTTTCTAAATAGCTCTTCAGTGAGCATTTCCATGGGACCTGGACTGAACATTCTTTTCTTGCCTCCCTCTCTTTTCTTTCTCTCCCTATATATGCTCTAGACTCTTATCTCTCTGTCAGGAAATGGATATGCACGTTCTCCTTAAAAGTCTCATAATTCTGTCACAGATAGAGGAGATAAAGGTTTGCACAGTGGGCACTCATCTAGCAATATCTTATATTTTCACTTCCTGAATGTTACTGCACTGACTATTCCATGGGAACCAAAAGCAATTGTTTGTAGACAGAGCATAGACTGTGTGCATTCCATTCTCCTCCCCGTTGTTCTTTTTTTTCCTCCTTTGCTATTTAATGGGACTTGTACATGAAAAGGAGCGGAGTCCAGGTTTGGGATTTTGCGAGCCTTGTTTTTATGACTAATTTTGTACAATGAAGTTTTGAAACAAAAGAATTCCATCCTTAGCAATGATATTTTGAATTATTTAAAAGCTCACTTGGAGAGTATTTTCCAGTGTTCTTTCTAAAGACACCATAAGCCTCAAGCCTGCTACCCTATGTTCAGGGACCTGAATGTAAATATAATTGTTTTTGTTACTGAACTAAAGAGTCATGAAGATTCTGTGCTTCATGGATGATCAGCACACCATATTGGTCTCTTTCCTTTCCTTCAAATAATAGAAGAGTTTTTAGGAGGATCACGCTGGCAAAGGTTAATTTATTGATGATCCACAGCAGGCTCAGGGTGGATAGAAGTGGTGACAGTTTTTAAGACAACATTATTGCTGTGGTTGTTCTAGGAACAAATGAGAGGAGGAGTCATTTAAAATGTAGCATCTCTCTGAACCCCCTGACTGAAATAAAAACTCCTTTCCTTTCACATTAAATTGTTGTCTGCATATAAAAATATTTTAAAAACCCATTAATTTTGTTTTGAAGATAATAAAAAGTGTCTTTCAGTCCATAATGTGGATAATAATTATTAACCCAGAAAAGAAACACAGGCTCAGAAAAATCTTACTGTGTTGCTTAATTTTAACAAAACTTTAGCTACTGGTTCTTTTTAGGGCAGTTTTAGAAAAAAGTCTTTTCTAAAAATATAGATTGTCTACTATAGTGTTTACCTGATCAATAATCTGTGAACATCTGTAAAGGTGCCTGCACCTTTGAAGAATTGAATACCATTTAATCCACATTTCGAGGGTTGCTTATCTCCTTTAATCATTGTGTTTCTACATATCACAAAGGTAGAAATGTAACAACAATAATACTAATTATATAATTTTACTCTTCCAAATGGCAGGAGAAACTTGCTATTAAAAGTTTATATATATATATATGTACAAACAAACAGCACATTTGTCCTGTGTTTTGTGTCTCAAGAGACTTCAGAAGGAAGAATGTGCATTGCAATCAGTATGGTTGTCAGGATGCTGAGCTCCAAGTCTGAAGTTTATGTACCAGATCCAGCTTCTGTAGAATGCTTTGTTTACCTTAGTTTAGTATTTGTTTCAATGGAATGTAACACATTTGGGAAGCTGAGGTCCCAAGGGAAATTTGAAGGAAGCTATGGTGCTCAGTGTGTGTGAAAATAATGCCATGTACTCTGAGTAAACATGAGATTGTTTAGAGCTTTGTCACAAATCAGATAATTATAAGTAATAGATGCTCACTAAAGTTCAAAACTGGGGTATGCATTTTCTTTTTTAATGTTGAAAATAGACTCTTGAATCTATCAGAAAACCAAACATTTGTAATGGTATTTGAAATGTGAATTTCAGAGTCCCATTTTTTTCTTTTTCAAAGTTTGTCTTTTGCTGTGTGAAATTATTTCTTTGAAATTATTTCTTTAATTAAATTCTTTCTTAGTACTTGTTGCAATGTCCAAATTTTCAATGATGTGTGGTTATTCACCAGTGATTAGACAACAATATCACCTTGACTATACACCTCATTTTAGTTTTTTATTAATCCCCATTTCTATACATTTCCTGAATGACAAACAGAGATCCCTGCCGTGGCTTAAAGTTGTAGGGAGCTGGTTTGTTGAATTGGTGTGCTGGGTAGGAATGTTTGGATATTCTGCTGCTATTAAAATTGAATGAAAATGCAATTTGATCTGTTCCAAATATTGTTTTTAGTGAATGTCCTTCTGCTTAAGGGAAATTTAACACAACTCTTGAGTGATAAATATAATTTACCTACAGATTAACAAGAAGATTTGGTCTCTTTTTTAATAGAACTTCTGCTTGTGTGCTGTGCCTACAATCTGCCCATGTCTTGTGCTTGAATGTGCGTTGGATGTTGTCAGATTCTAATCTGACTCAGCAGTCACAGAAACATGAACATAATCTGCTTCTATGACAATTTACTGAACATGTGATTTTTATTATATGATTCATTGTAAAGAGCCAGATTATGGCTGGATCTTGTGGATACTAAACAGCAGGAGAACTGAAGTGGCCTACAAAGAAAAGTTTATAGGAGAAAAGCTTCTGGAGAACCAGTGTAAGAAAACAAACAAATAAACAAAACCATAAAAATATGCAAAGCACTGCACAGTTTTTAGCTCCTTCCCCTGCTTTCTCTCTTTCTCTCTCTCTTTCTCTCTCTCTTTCTCTCTCTCTTTCTCTCTCTCTTTCTCTCTCTCTTTCTCTCTCTCTTTCTCTCTCTCTTTCTCTCTCTCTTTCTCTCTCTCTTTCTCTCTCTCTTTCTCTCTCTCTTTCTCTCTCTCTTTCTCTCTCTCTTTCTCTCTCTCTTTCTCTCTCTCTTCTCTCTCTCTTTCTCTCTCTCTTTCTCTCTCTCTTTCTCTCTCTCTGTCTCTCTCTCTTTCTCTCTCTCTTTCTCTCTCTCTCTCTCTCTCTCTTTCTCTCTCTCTTTCTCTCTCTCTTTCTCTCTCTCTTTCTCTCTCTCTTTCTCTCTCTCTTTCTCTCTCTCTCTCTCTCTCTCTTCTCTCTCTCTTTCTCTCTCTCTTTCTCTCTCTCTTTCTCTCTCTCTTTCTCTCTCTCTTTCTCTCTCTCTTTCTCTCTCTCTTTCTCTCTCTCTTTCTCTCTCTCTTTCTCTCTCTCTTTCTCTCTCTCTTTCTCTCTCTCTTTCTCTCTCTCTTTCTCTCTCTCTTTCTCTCTCTCTTTCTCTCTCTCTTTCTCTCTCTCTTTCTCTCTCTCTTTCTCTCTCTCTTTCTCTCTCTCTTTCTCTCTCTCTTTCTCTCTCTCTTTCTCTCTCTCTTTCTCTCTCTCTTTCTTCTTTTCCTTTCTTATTTTCCTCCCCTTTCCACTTTGTAATTTTTTTTTTTTATGGCTAAAATCGTGTTAGTGTAATCTGGCAATGAGCAGCACAGAATGTAAGAATAATTCCGACACAAGTTATATGCTTCACAAATTCAGGCTTGGCTGATGAAGCTAAAGAACCTGTGGTACCCAAGAGACTAAAATTCTCATTAGAGGTTGTGGCCTTTAGCTTTTTCTTCAGTTGTTTCTCTAGAATTCTGATGCATTCAGTACTGAGAATTATTTCTTTGGTATATTAGGTACTCATTGCAACTGGGTGGAAGGAAGAAGAGTTGCTGAGCTGTAGAAACTGGATGAGGCATGTGCCTTTTGTTGGTCCCTTGTCTATGATGTTTTTGCACTTTTACTCTCCCTGCCCTAAGGAAATGTGCCTCCTGTCATGTCTAGGAATTTTTGCACTTCTAGCAGTAGATTGTTGGTTGTCTTTCTTGGTTTATGAATCTAATGTCCCTACATAGTAAAATCTCAGGGAAATGACAGATGATCTCTCAACCATGACGAGAGTTCTCCCAGATCCTTCCCCACAGAAACCTTTGGAGAACAAACCTTCCAAGAACACAAAAAATAGTATATGTTCTGTTCCATGAATGTTTGCATTAAGGTTGAAAGTTTGCTAAATATTTGCTACTTGCCTTGGTTTACAGAAAAGAATCCACTGTACTTTTATTTTTGGGGGGTCTTGGGGTGTGTGTGCGCATGCGCTTGTTAGTTTGGTTTTGTTTGTTTTGTTTTCCTGAATAATTTAATTAACTGTCAGAACTGAAAGCACAGGAAGTTTCTGCTGCAAGGTTCAACTGCTTTTTTTGTAATCAGGTTCTAAGTTATTTGAGTAACACTAATGTGAATCAGAAAACAGCTGAACAGGCATTAAAATTAGGAATTTCAGGTGAGTAATTCACCTGAGTCCTACAGAGTTCAGTCCTCAGCTTTCTTCCAATGCAGTGGGTGGCCAAAATGTCTGGGACTACTGAGACCAGTCCCAGATGTGTCCACACTGTGTTACTGCAATGCTTCCTTCTGATGGTGAGTGGTAGGAAGTGCAAAGCTTGATGCGATGACATCCTGAAGGACGTGCAGAGAGAGGAATAAAGGAAGGTGGATGCTGTACCCTGGGAACTACAAGGACAGCAGAGTGTGATGGTGGAAACAAATGGTCAGTGAGAACAAAGAGAAATACAGTGTGAAGTTTTTTGCTCAAATAATTTTATTCTGTGACAAAAAAGCAGTAGCTGCAAGAGACCTCTAAGGTCCTGTGGGGCTCCAGATTGAAAGTTAAGTTCACCATTGCCTCAATCCACACTTACTCAAGTATGAAACTGGAAGAATGGAGTTATAGCTGGAATTGAATCCTGTGGTACAGGACGAATGACTCGGTGCAAATCTCACTCAGTAACCCTAAGGGACCTTGGTTGGTTTTGGCCAAGCAATTTGTGTCAAATGTTGCAATTCTATAATAATGAGAGTCTGAAAAAGCTACTGATGCAGGATTTCTGAAAAATTGTTTTAAACATGCAGGAAAAAAAAAATCCACAAAATCTCCTGGTTCACAAAGATGAATATTTGTCTAAATGACTGAATGGAATTTGGGATTTTCAAAGCCACGGATTTCTGGCAGTTTGCTCATTTTAATCCCACTAGAGTAGTGCTCAGCCCTAATAAAGAATAAAGCAGCTATAGAAGGGAGGGGAAGTAACATTGCATTTTACAGGTTAGTTTTTTTACTCATAAATTAGTAAATTAATAGCAGAAAATGGAGAGAGATGTGATGTCTAATCACACCTGGACACTCTGTGGGTCTCCACTTACTGTTTTAGTAGGATGTCTTCCATAGCTCCCAAATCTGAAAATGCCAGTCACTTTCTGGGCATGACCAAGACTTGTATGAGGAATTTTTCCAAAGAGATTTACAGTTCTGTTACTTGTACCGAGTACCTGTTATTCATATGAGCTATAAAATAAATAAGATTAAATACGAATCTTTAAAAACTGTCAATTATCTTTGATTAATAGAGAAACTTGCAGTCTTTTATGAATTTGTCTTTTCTCTTAAAGCACAAATTGTGCAATGCAATACCTTGTGGCTGTGTCGGCTGTCAGAGTTGGATTCCCACAAACCTGGGTGTTTTCATTGACTTTAAGGCTCTTAAAGAATCCTCTTTCATGACAGCAAAATAAATGTGGAGTTAAAACTGTTTTAGGGCTCAGTTTGGGCTTTATTCTCCTTCTTGCCCTACTCAAGGCGTGCAGAATTGAGACAATCGTTCTCAGATAAAACCTTTTCTTTCTTTCTCATGTGGGACAGAGAAAATGATGCCCACGAGTGAGTACAATGCCTATAAGTGTTACAGATCCAAACCTATACATCTAAGTACATATTTCCAGTTGATTTCTTAATGAAAAGTTGGGTTTTTTGTACAAAGAAGCCTTTTCACACATTTAAATAATATTCAAATACTCTTAATATTGTGGAGAGTTAAACAGAGGTTGAAATGCTGCTCTTCTTACGAATTTAAATAATGATAATATAAAAAAAATCTGCTGACACAAATGTATTAGAAGCAAACCTATATAAAGGAACAGTTAACCTAGAACTATTGTGAGATATATATTGTTTGACATACTTTCATATGAGCAAGCAGAAGTACCCCATCCTTTAGACTGTGGTAATGTGCCTTATTGTTAAATTCAATAGGAAAAGCTATTCATACTGTAGTATGATTGAAAAGAAAATTGAATCCTTTTGATGTTATAAATGTCTCTATTACTGCATGTGCACACAAATTTTCCATGGAAATTATGGTGAAAGTAGTGGTTCTCCTAGAAAAATGCATTAGTGTTGACATGTTCAATTTTAGCCACATCAGAATATAAATACCTTTTAACCATGGTAAAATTGTTGGGAATGTATATAGTGTATCTACATAAGTCAGTTGTCTGTCTAAAAATATGTGTTCCTATGGTCCAGTTATGTTCTCTGTTTCAGCTGAAAGGGAAATTAAAAACAGTGACTCACACATCTCACTCTTTTCTTACAATATTGTGTTTAAAATATTTCAGTATGTGGAGTATATTTTATATAGCTGTTCATGATTATGTTTAATTTTGAAAAACCACAAAACACTTAACAGGTTTCTGGCTATGAAGCAAATTATATGTGAGAGGTTGACTGTCCATTCACTTGCATGGCAATGGGTTCTGTGTACTAAATTTTCCTGGTAATGGAGATAGTCTGGGCTTCTTTGCAATGACAAATGAATAAAAAAGAAAAAGGAATGTATCCAACAGCCAAAAATTTATGACAGTGGCATTTCCAAAATTTGCAGTTTGTCCAGGATCATAACTAGAAAAGGAAAGTGGTTTTGATTTTCTCTCTGTGAAGCCTGATGTATGCTGTCAACTAAAATTACACACAGTTTTAAAATGTATCACTCAGTGCACTTTGTACATTAAGGCACATTAAGTTACACAGTATAACGCAATAAGAACTAACCTGACAACAGCAGACGTGAAGCACTGTGTGTACTGCACTGTAATTATATAAAAGCACCAATGTCTTTAGGAGGAAAAACTTTAATTCTTCAGAGCTTACTGGGATGTAGCTGTGGCAGGAATATTTCCTGTTGTTTGAACCCAGTCAAATATACAATATATGTTGCTTGCTTGTTTTTTGGTTTCTTTGGATGGTATTTTTGTTAGTTCTGGTTTCTTGCATGATTTTTTTTCAGGCTTAGACAGATTTAATTGGCAGAGTAGTCTAGATATCTTGATAAAATAAGCCTAAAAGACACCTCTGAAGGGCTTGCAGTTTCAGGTTTAGATGACAGTTTTATTTAACACCTGATTTGTTTTTTTCCTTGAAACTGGATCTGAAGGAGCAACCAATGGTCATTTCGGTATTTTTAGAAAACAGAAGTCCAGATCTTTAACTGAGACACACATAGGGTATTTCAGAGTGACAATTACTTTATACCCATCTAATTTCTCCTGATACACTGAGTTTGTGAGGCTCTCAGAGCAGCAGAAATACTCGGTGACCATTTTGAAATATTATTACTTTTCCAACTGAATGAGAACTTCAAAATCATCTTTGTCTACAGTGAGTCATCTAATAGATAAGGTTTCTGTGGCAGAATCTGCACACCTTTTGTGAAAATTAAACATATGAACCTATGTCTTTTAACTCAGCTGGATGAACCATAACATTATTACCATCCTTTGAATGTAAAATGTATTGATGGGTGTGAATCACATAAAGCATGAGATTGCTGCTATTTTGGGAAAGAATTATGTACTTTGTTCCCATCCTTTGACTCCTTCTGCCCTGTCCTTCCCTCCACTCTCCTTTCAGACTCATCAGCTAGGGTTACTGTATCTTCTCTCAATTGCTCAAAATTGAGTGGGAATATTTACACAGAGTGAATTATGGCTGGATGCAATCCTATGTCAACATGTACCACGTTGATTTCTTATAAAGTAGATCATTACTCTGTGTGGCATAAATAGTATTACCAGACTGATATGATTAAAGCCAGGGAGTCAGTAATTAGCATCTAATTAAAAGAGACTAGTAACGTGTCCGTGTACAAGTGTTATTGTGTTGTTTTTCCTTTATAGGAAAAAGTCATTCAAGCTTGCAGGATAATGTTCAACTTGTCTTAAATGGTGTATAATATAATAGAGGAGAGGGGGATGAGTCCAAGTATGATTTCTCAATTTTGCTGGGAAATTCTGTGTTATATTTGAAGAAACGAAACCCTAAGTTATAGGAAAGTTGTGCTTTGGGAAGGGATATCTAAAAACGTAAAAACCATTTTTCTGGAAACATTCAAGGTTGATGTTTTATCGTTGTGTGACTATACTAACACACATAAGTGATTTAGCTGTTAATTCACATGGAAGAGAAAGTCTTTTTTTGTGAATTCACTGTGGGGAAGAAGAAAGAACTGTGAGGTGTGTACGGTGAATATGTTTTAGCATAGACTAACTCCTTAGTTTCCTCTTCTCATTGCCAATTGACTATTAACAATTCATATTGGTGTCTTGGTGGTGGCTATTCAGAAGAATCTTATGTGAATGACTCACAAGGCATGGAGACAAGGGCTCAAGAAAATCCATAAACTGTGGGTGAAATCTGTCCTAGGCCAGGCAGAATATTTCATTTTGACAGGTTTACTTGCACATGAATTATTTACAGTTTTACAGAATTGCATGATACACACTCATAGATTCTTAATGAATAATTTGATTTTTTTCTTTGTTAAAACGCATTATTAATGGACTTATAGCACCATATAAATGAAACTGCAATCAAAATATTTTTAGCATTGAAAAATTCTTCATCCAGCATTCAGACTCCTTTAAACTTGGTTTTGTCTTTCATGTTTGCAGCCCATACTTGACACATCGTAAAGGTCAGTGTGAAAACTGGAAGACTTTTTGCTAATACAGATTTCGGAGAAGCTCTAATAAATAAGGATTTCTACCAGTTTTACAACTGGTAGAAAAAATGATGAATCAAAAAGGCTTTTGTGAAAAGAAAATTGTCCCCTGTTCAAAGCTGAATATGAGTGTATTCTGCATCACCATTCAAGTTTTCAGAAAGGACATCAGAATCTTGCCTAGAGATTCATAGGTGAAGAAAAAAAATTAAAAATTGAACAGCTAAGATTTGCATAAACTAAATTATGTGAGTTCCCACACTTTAAACACTTCATGTTGTTTGGTCTTTTAAAGTTTTAATTCTTTTTTTCTTTTAAGTCTTTAAAACCCTTTTGGAGTTTCGTGGTTATCTTTGTCCATCTTTGTCCAAAGTTTTTTCTATTAGTGATTTAGATAGTCTAATACAATACATATAAAAATTGGAGTGGGAGTCAACCTTTCAAGGACAGTGAAGAGAATTAACAAGACTAAGATTTTGCTGTTTCTTCAGGGCTTTGAAATGGTTTTTGGGGCTGCAATGAGTTACAGCTGCACCCAGTGTTAACTCGTAGAAGACAAAAGAGGAGAGCCACTCTCTGGACAGAGGGATAACTGAAGGTCAATTACTTCTGCAGTCTGAGGTTCTTCAATCCAGGCTTTTTGTCACTAAAACAAGGTCTCCCCTTCACAGGCTGCAGGCTGAGCTCAGGAGCCTTCTCAGGAGTCTTTCCACACTGCACTAGCAAGAGCAGGAAGTCTGCTGGGACAAAGAGCACAGGAAACTGTGATAGTCTCAATGGTCCAAGAGCTGTTTCTGTGGTTTTTATAAAAAAGAGTTTGTTGTCCCATATCTATGTGGCCAATCTTCTACTTACATGAAAATAGGAGTACAACCACAGCACTACTGTAAAATGAGTAGGAGAAAATGAATTTTCTAAGTATCTTGTCCAGGTTTACTAGAAGCTCAGAGGATACTTGGTGTGTCTTAATCCTCAGTAAGGCCTTGTTTCTGGTTCCAAACCACATTCAAGTATGTGGTAGGCAACCGAAACAGTGTCTGTGTTTTAAAACGGAAGAAAGATGCATTTCTTTTAATTAAGACATCTACAGAGTTAATTGTGAAAGTATTGAGTTTTTTTTTTTTTTGGTTTCTTGGTCCCTATGGGAACACTACCTTTAAACAATTAAATTCTGCTCATTCACTGATCAGTGACATAGCCTTAATTCTAAAATTGTTTTTAAAAAGCAGAACAAGATTAGATACAAAAGTGATGCTGTATTGATCTCTTAAAACTTTTTCAAAAATCACTGGAATATTTTCATTCAAAGTCCTTAATTCTCATCTTCAATAACTACACTGTTGTAGTTTCTCTCTGAATAAATATTTCTGATTATGGAGATTATGGCTGTGATCTCTCAGATGCCAGTTAGGCAGAGTTCCCTAACTCATACCCCTGTTCTTATGCCTTTCCCAAGAAAACAATAGTTCCATTGTAAGCAGAATCGTAAATTTGTTCTTCTCTGTGGTTCTGGTTTTCTTGATCTGAAACCTTGGAATGAAATGGCTCTTCTGACTTCACATTCCAGCTCTTTAGCTTAACCCACTGCAGCAATGTTTTCACTCTGTCATCTGAAAAACATTATCATTGGCCAAAGCTAAGCTCTTCCACGTTCAAGAGACTCTGAAGGTCCTAAAGGTAGTGGGAAACTCGACAAATGAGATGAAACCTTAACTTCGACAAATTTGGAATTCAAATGTTCTTGTCTATGTGGAGGGTGGGGAGGAGACTTGGAAAATGTGTAGCTGAACCACTAAGTGAAAGATTTGACTGTGTCCAAACATGCAGCTGTTTTAACTGAGCTGCAAAATGCATTGTTTTGGTTTCAGAAGAAAATTAGCTAATTCTTATGGTAAGTCATCAGACAAATACATTTACCATCCCCAAATGAGCCTTCAAATCAAATAGAAGTCATTGCTTGTTATAAATATTATCTTTTTTCATATTGATCTTTACTTCCTAAACCAGACAGATGAAAGCAGCCACGAAGGATGCAAACCACAGAAAGAAAATTTGCAGTCTTCATAAAGATGCAGTTCTCCACTTCTGGGATGCATTTCAGGGAAACAGTAGCCTTGGAAGTACTGCCAAGGTAGGCTTTCAAGTAGGTATGTATATATCTGCAGAAAGAAAAAAAAAAAAAAAAAAGTGGAATGAAAAACACAGAAAAAAAAATTGAATGGAAAAAATGAATGAAAACCACAGGAAAATGTTTTAAATATGGTATTTTAAAATTTCTGTAGAATAGTATTAGATTCTGTCAGCTCTTTAGTTGTGTCAGAAGAGTAAGTTTCTGTGGACTAACAAGCATTAAGCATCCTAAATTAATGTCTGCATATATTACATCCCTGGTATGCTCCTGGTATTCCTACAGTACCTGTAGAGTAGCTCTGCCTCTTTCGCTGTGAGATTACATGGTTTGAATTATTTCACATTAATTGTGAATGCACAGGACAGGAGAGCAGTGACTGAGGTATGGAGCAGTCTTCTTTGCTTGCAAAACCTTGCACTCAGTGCACTTATTAATGTTTTCTAATGATCATTCTCTTATTAAGTAAGTGTTACTGAGTGTGAGGACAGCTGAACACAGCTCAGTGTGCACAAATAGCACCCAGGTAAACTGATATCTAAAATGTTTAATCAATTTCTCACAGCTGTTGTTGTTATATCAACAGTTTGAATATTCAACCAGAAGTTAAAGCAGCTACTCCTGCTGTCATTTACCCTGAGGTAGGGCTAAGTCTGAAAAGCTATATAATAGGTTACATTTGTTCACAGGTCTGCATAAAACCGATGTGTGAATTTAATTAGGCCCAAAGTATCACTAGAGGGAGGAATCTAAGTGGAAATATACATCTCCTGTTGCTGAGATGTAAGAAAATTAATCTTCTTAAGTGTCTTTTTACACCGGGTTTGGGAAACAAATTATAGTCAATAAGATCAGTAATAAAACATAGTTGTATTCTAGGTGTTTCAAGATGCCACAAAAATGTATTTCAGGGATATATTTGATAATAATCATACAGATGCGGTTTTTCCATTGAAATCCACAGAGCTGTGGGCACTCAGCATCACAGAAGGAACTGCACTGCCACCTCACAGCAGAGGGTGCCTAATTGCCTCTCATCTTACTTAAGTTTTAAATAGAAGGTACAAATTACTTTGTTTCTCATCAGTCAGCAAGCTGTTTATTGCAGCAAATGAGTCATGCCCCTGTATTTCTGCCATACTAGTTCAGAGGTCTACAGGTGTGATACCAACAATCAGAGATCTTATTACAGCCCGTAGGTGTAAAATTATTTTTCTTTCTTTGCATTCCTGCATAGATTTCATTTGCATTTTCTCCAGCACGCTTTCATATCCATCACCAGAAGTTCTCAGTAGTGATTACCAGCTTTTGTTGTTTTATGTTGCTTTTCTGCTATTTGGTAGAGTCTATTTTTAATATTGCTTCTGACTACTGCATGTGCAGGCTTGTCTCAGCAGTTCAATCCTGAGTGTCAGGCATTCAATTAAACAGGGTATTTTATTCAAGGAGACTGCAGTGTGTCTAGCCCAGTAACTATCTGAGCAAGAAGGAAGGCAGGCAAATATTCCCCTTGAATGTGGCAAAACATCTGCAGCCAGAGGTGAAAAGATCGCAGCATTTACTTTTCTTTAACATTATTATTTCCTTTAAACAGGGTGTACAATTTTGAGGGGTGAAGTTTAATATTGGGTGTTGCTGCAATATAATTGGGGTTGCATGTGTGACATAGCAGCAATAAATTTGTATATAAATTTTGGATAATGTCACTCTGGCATATGATTTTTGAGGGTTTTTTGTGAGTTCTTATACAAGACCATTTTAAGGCATGCTTTATCAGGTGTGTACACACTGATCTATATGTGATATTTTGAAACTTTTACATTTCAAGCATTTTTCCCCCCATGCTTTTGAAGCAGTTGACTTGGATACTGAAATTTGAATGTAAAAGAATTATTCACATGTGATTAAAAAGAATTAAACATTCTGTGCTTTATACTACAAGATTGTTATTAACAAAATATGTCCACATGAGTAATTATTACGTAAACTGCAAATTTCTAAGAAGCACCATGTGAATTTGTAACTAGTGACCTATTTTCAAAAACAGCTTGATACATTTAAGCATAGATATATTTCCTTTTTAACTTCACCTAAACCATAGTTCTAAGGGTCATCATTGGCATTAGCTATTGTCTTGCCAGCATTATCAACCCACTGAAGTAAAAAATATTTATTTAAAATCTTTAAGTATAGCTGTATATTTAAATATAACTGTATATTTAAATAACTGTGTTTAAAATAACTAAAAATAAGGTTTTGTAAGGCTGAGTCATGAAACTGGTTCTTGAGTGCTCCCAGGAGTAATCAATTGCTGTAGCAGAGGGGGCAGAGAGATTACACACGAGTGTGTTAAGTAGCTGAGGACTCAAGTTTTTGCCCCTTCATTTCCCTCACCTAAAGATGGGGGATTGCATGTGCCCGTGCCATAAAATACATTTGATTTACTAGACACCTAAAAAAAAATTAAAGTCGCTGGTGAACACAGGATTTGGATATTTTTACCACAAGAAATAGTCTTGGTAAATGTATTTTTTATACATATATTGTTACATATATTCAAATTTAAAGTTTAAATGTAAAATATCAAATGATCTATTAATAGTTTCACTAATAGTTTACAAGTTATTAGAATATTGACAACTGTGACTGTACATTTAGATAACATGCAGAGTGATAACTACACTCACAATCTGAGCCTGCATTTGATTGACATTCAATTGGAATATTTTTCTTGGAATTTATTTGCAGTTCAAATGGCAGGAACTGATGATATAAAGTTCATAGGTCCAAAAAATTTAAACAGAATGAGACAAGTTTAATGTGTACGTTCAGTACGTGAATTCTCGACAGTCAGTTGAACATTTTTTATATGAACAACTTAAATATAATGATTTCTGAGTGAAATTTCATCAAATAGTTGCAGCCCTACCAGCATCCAACTTCCAAAGACAGAAATACAGCGAGTCATCTCTGATGATAACTTCTTACTTCTGTAGATGCACTTCATTTTACAACTATTATAGGAAGAAGTCAAAAAGATTGACTTTTTTTTTTTTTTTTTTTCCTCAGTAACAGACTGCTGCCTTCTCTTTTCTCTCTGGTAAGGAAAATGCATTGTCAAGAGTTGAGCTAACTCCTGCTGGTGTATTAATTAATACCACCACCTGGATCTATCAACAGCAAGACAGCCAGATTCACGCCAGGGGATAAAAAACAATCTGCACCTTGTCAGCCCTGCCACACTGGGAGTAGTCACAGGTCTGCAGCCCCTGGTAATTACTCACCCGGGTCTTCACACTGCCTGCATTTCCATTTTGATTGTTGACATTGCACAGTACTGCCTCATCTGCCTAAAAAGGTGGGAAAAAGTGAACAAAGTATGTCAGGCCTGGTAATTACACCACTGTTACCTCTGCCAGCCCTTGGACCCCATCAGTAAAATGATAGTTGTCAGTCTCCTCTTAACTGTTTCATTAAAAGGGAATGATTATGTTGAGTGAATGAGTTGACACTAAGAATCAACACCTGAGCAGCTGTGAAAACATTTAGAAAGATTCAGGTACCAAGAGCCTAAGTGAAATTAGAAAGAACAACCATAGGTCAAACAAATTAATAAAAATGGGAAGAATATTAATTTAAATTAATTTTGTGTAGTCGAGAGTATAGATTTGAATTCCTGAAAAGAAAATAAAACTGTATTTTTGAGGGTCTGCATATATATAAAAGAAAGAACTCATAAAGTTTTGAACTAAACTCCATTGAGAGGGATTCTCTGCATTGTGTCAGCAAACTTACATTTTCAATGTATTGCACTCTTCTTTTTTAAGTGTTTGTGGTCTTTATCTGTTGATATCAAACAGATCATTTCTTTCAGGACAAGAGAAGGAAACATCAGTGAGTTCTGCACAAAACACAAAAATAGGCAAAGAGTACATCAATTATTCTGACCTGTATTTCAGCACTGACAATACAGCTCAGTTCAGGCTCTTTCTCAAGATTCCAAAGGATGAATCCACAAGGTTTGCTAAATGTCTCTCATTCAGACTTTTTTAATATAGAAAATACCATATAAAAACTTATTTACAGTGTGGTTGACAAACTGATTTTGGATAATGTGCCAGTGATACGATTAGAGAATTTCAGATACTTCAAATTTGTCTCCTGAAGCCTTTTCCATCAGGTAATAGAGAAGGAATTTGTTAACAGTGTTGATAAATGGAATGATAAAGCACACATGGACAGAGAGAGATTAAAAGAGGATCCTGTTTTAAGGTTATGAACATCATCATTATCATCACTCTTGTGCATGTTGGAGGAGATAGGGAAGGAGGTTTTTGTGAGTCAGAAATCTGGGATAAGACTGTTAAGCTTGGTGCTATTTATTTTCCATTTCTGAACAGAACCAATTGCCAGGTGCAGATCAACTATGAGTAGTTTAGCTATATGTGGGAATTGCAGCCTTGCATGCATCATAAAGATAATGACCACTAAATGCTACTTAACAATGGTGTTTGTGCCTCAAACTGATCACCTGCTATTGCAAGACAGAAGAGAATTCCGACTCTGTAGTCATCTTGAAGTCCTAACTATCTCCTGCTCATACCAGTAGCCAATAGGAGTTGTGTATTTGTTGTATTTTATCAGATAAAAGGTAATATTGATATTTGTTGCCAGTTCAGAGTAAAAAGATTCTCTCTACTTCTGCTATCAAGGACAACCACCTCAGCAACCAGACAGTTCCTGTGAGCTCCAGAACAGAGCCCTGTAATGTCCATTTCTCCTACGTGACTTTATAATTAATGTTGCTATTCTTAATGCCACCATGAATTATGGATATTTAAAATTTCCATGTGGACTGTCCCTATCCATGGCCAAAATTCAAGCTTGTTGAATCACAACATTTCAAATAAATTCAAAGAGAATACATAGCTTTGATGAAGGGATAGCACTTTCTGGTGATTTATTTTTCTGAATCATTGTTACAGCAACACTGATATTCCCATTTTGAGCTGTCGTTCTCATAAGTAGAGTCAGTTGAATAATGTCTGTATATGGAGATGTGCAGGAAACAGCTAGACAGAAACACCTGCAGGGTTTGCTCCAAAATATTCCAAGTAGCAAAGAAATCCTTCCTCTGATACATTCATCTGGTATGAATGGGTTCATTGTGCAGATAAAATAGGGTTTTTTTACTTTACAGCACTTCTCTTGTCTATTCTACAAAGCATTTTGTAGATGTTTTAGTCACCAAGGACAATGGTTGTGAACAAAATAGAATTTGCAGTCAAACAGAATCATTTTATCCATACAAAGATCCCCTGAACAGTCTTACTGGTATATGCCAAGGAGTAGAGAATGCCAAAACACTTTATTTGTTTCTGTGGGAATTTATGTATTTAAGTACAAATTTGAGAGTTTTGGTCCCTCTTTGAGAAACCTGTCAGCTTAAAGACCAACAATAATGGGGTTCACAGTGTAACTCCCAGAAATAGTAAGACGTATTTATTTGTTGGTTAAGCAGAAGAGGTTAAAGGGTATTAACTGCATAATCTTCATTTAATCTGTTAAAGATCCTCTAGCCTTCAGTATTACCTGCCAACTCTGTTCCAGGATAAGTGTATGGAGTGGGATGGACTGAAGAGGGGGCCAAATGTGTAGTTCTCCACTGTTTTGCAGGTGGAATACTTCTCTGGAGTTGGAAATGAGGCTTGTGGTGCTCCTTATACCATACTTTTCAAGTTGCTCAGGAGGGCCAGGAGGGTTTGGTTTTGCTTTGAAAGACTGTAAATTTTGTACTTCAAAATACCGTTTGTTATTATATCTCTGTTAATTTGGAGGATAACGACCAAGCCAAGGAATCAGGACCTCTCCTATTGGTTTATTCCTATATTTACTCCTAGTATACTTATATCTTTCTTGCACCTGCTGCCAAAACAACCAGCTGTGTATTACTTTATGTAGTGCCACACCAGGGAATTCAGAAAAATGCCATAAATAATAGTTAAACAAAACAATTCAGCCAAAAATGGTTGACGCGAAATAAATAATTGAATTGTAAACCACAGCAACATGCCAGAGGCAGTAAAATTACTGCATCACGATACTGCAAGCAATTTTAAATACAAAGGTATGACTTTTATTTTGTTTTGCCTTGATACCTATTAAGGTTAATGAGTGGAGTCTCATCTCATCTTCTCTCATCTTGTAATTGCTGTGGCAGGTCACAAACCCTCTCTATATAAGTCATGTAAGAGTAATAAAAAAAGCTCTCAGCTTGAACCAAATGAGTCCATATTTCTACTGTAACAGAGCATAGGAGCTGGGATTTTTCAACCCAGTGGGTAATATATCAAAATGCTCAGAAGGAAAAAAAAAAAAGAAAAAAAGAGGAATATGTCCTTTTCATCACATATAATTCATTGCTAGGCATAACCCAGTCCACACATAAACTCATCTTTGTTATTGTGTATTCCTCTTATTCTTTACTCCCATCAGAGTTCAGAAATGCAGGACTGCAACATTGTCCCCCTGTCCTTGGCAATGGTACTTATGGACAAAAACAAATTAACATGGAGAGGGATTAATCTACTATAGAAAATTGTCATGAAACTCTTTTTAAAAAGGGATTATTCGCATTTCCAACATAACATTTTTGACATATGCCATTCTCTTGGTATATTGTTTTGAGTTAAATGTAGTCTGCAGGGTTTTTGTTCTAAGTTTGTTTTGTCATGATAAAACTTCCATTGATCTCCTGCATATCTCCTCTGACTTTTAAACTTTTAATCTATTATTAAAGTGCTCATTTAAATTGAAGGCTAAAGTCAGAAACTGTTTTACTGTATTAAATGTTTTGGAATATACAGGCAGGTATCTATCCAGAAGAACTGCCTAGCTGAGGAATATTCACCTGAAAACACAGAGAAATTAGATGTAGAGAGAAGCCTAGAAATTCTGGTTTGTTAATTCATGAATTCTCCTAATAGAAATTATCCAAGTAAACAATTAGAGCTCATTTAAGTGATCAAAATTTTGACCTTGTACTTTATGCATCTACTCTTCTGATCCTTTTAATACTTCATCTTCTGGATTTCTTCCTTAAAATGTAAAATATTTCTGATGTTAAAGGCAATTATGCCTTTAGTCCAACATATGCTTAAATAAGGCAACAATCAACAGATGCTGACTTGTAGGCCCAAGATTCCCAAATTGAACATACTTTGTTAGCTGCTTTAGACTTTATATGTTCATACACTCAAAAAAAAAAATAAAAAATACTACAACTACTTCTAACCACTTTAAATGGTTTTAAGTGTATTTTAGGTTCCCTGAAGTAATAAATGGTGTATAAAATATTGTGTATAACAAAGACCAGATTCTGGGCCTGATAAATTCTGATGTTTTTGCCCCTCTCAGAATATTCAGTCTTTGATTTTATAATTTTACTGTTTCTGCAATTTTTTTCTGTGATGGTTCTGTGCATTCTTTTTTCAAAGTATGTGCGCTGCATGTTTTTTTGAGTAAGAGGAGATTAGCATTTGATTTACCTCTGAACGGGAAACAGCTACAAGGAAGAGCCTAAAACTGTATTCCTGCTGCAAAAATGTATCTTTCAGTGGTTTGTTTTGTTTTCAGAATGTTCCATTGGATAAGACTAGGAAAAGAGGCGGGCTTAAAACCATTCTTGAGTATTTTGGTTATCAGAAAAGGGTCACAGAGTTTTGACAGGAGTAATTGTTCTCTGTCCTGCCACCCACCCCCCTGCCCCCAGGATACTGTAGAAAATCCTCCTTATATTTGAGAGACTTTACTGAAAATTGTTAAGATGAAATATGACAACCTGAAAGAAATTACTTTTTTTGAAAATTGCAAGGGAATGGAAATAGACATTTTAAAAGAACAAGCTTCAACAAGAAGTACTTATGATGTAGTTCTGGCAGACAAACCAAGACGTCCTCAGCTCAGATTTCTCAAGATCTGAGGGAGTAAATCTATGAATGGCTCAAAATATTCTAAAAATTCTGGACCCTGTTCTGCAGTTTCTAGGTATGGAACTGCTGCAGTTCGGTTCTGTGGACTTCTCAGTTCTGGAGAAAGTAGAATGCATTAAATCTCTGGGTATAAAATTAGAGAGATTCTCCTATCAGCTGAGCCTCGTGCCTCACTGTATCTGGATAAATGTGTTATATATGGCCTTCCATAAATTTTGTACTCTTTCTTCTTCACTAGCAGATCTCAGAGTTGGAAATATGTAGAAGTAGAATGAGCAGCTGGCAAGGTGCTAACAAATGAAAAAAATACTTATTTTGGCAGGTTTTTTCCTAATTTATTGTATGTTTCACTACAATTATATGGAAACCAGCCACACAAAAACCAGCATATGGGCACAGAAAACTGACATGCCTATTTTTAGAGGTCCTAATTTTTTAGCAAATCAGACAATATGCAACAAAAGCTGCACGTATGCAAGCACATTTCTACACAGTGCTGAAATATGTCTTTCTTTGAACAATGTTACTTTCCATATTGTTTCAATTCCCAGTTTCTTTCCTTACTTGAGGTCTTCAGTCCAGCTGTGTAAAGTCCATTTGTGAATTGTATAGTAAAAAGGAGGCTCCCTTGAGTAAGAGAAGCTCTTTTATTCCTTGTTCTTATGGAGGATTCAAAGTGAAGTGAGATAATGGCTTCATAGTGTCATCTTTCCAGTGATTTAAAATTTTAAAAAATAATAAATAAAAGGCAATTGTTGATTTACAAGAACAATGCTCCTTCACTGCTAATAATAGGGATTTCCATGATCTGTTTTGCTCCATTTAAAAAGGCAAAACTAAAAAACCTTCCAAAATTAATCAAAACTAAGTCAAGACAATTGACAGAAACTGTCTTAGAAAAAGCAGTTGCTTTGCTGCACACCATAGATGTGTATTCTGTTTTTATTCCCCTCCAGACTTCTTAAAATCACATTGTTATCTTAGTCTTTGAAATGTAAAAATGCTGGCACATCAAAGAAATATTGTGATGGTCAAAGAAATTTAGAAGGAGAGTGTATATAATGAATACTTAACACCAGAGCTTTACTTATTTTTTCTTTTTTTTGTGCAGATATCCATTGTAGCAACTTAGAGCTGGAAAATGAGGCATGAAATTGTTTGTAGAAGGTTCAGTAAATTGAATCTTAAGCATTTGTATGTTTGCTGCAAAACTAAGCTTGCAATTTTAGTCATGACATGGGTGTCTATGCATTTGTTCTGTAGCTTGTTAAACAAAAAAGCAGATAAGAAAAACAGTCAGAGGAAAACATTTTGAGGATTATGAGGAGCATGCAAAAACCAACAAGACATCAGGAGACAGAGATGAGGAATAAAGAGGTGTTTTAGTCATGCTGGGGATATGAAAAGTGTAATGAATTAACCTTCTCTAAACTTCTGCAATTGGATTCAACCCCTCCATGTGATTTAGAGGCAGACAGACTGTCCTTACACCACACAAAGCTTTCCTTTTTCCTTTCTGCTACCATTTTTATCCAGCCTGCAATATTTGGGGTTGCTTGTTCAAAGCTTGCTTTGCCCCCTTTACCAGTGCTCTTCTTTCCAGCAGCACTTGCCCTTTAGGAGCATCCTGCCTGCAGAAGTCTGAAATCTTGTTTCCTTGTTCTGCTGCCTTCAGGAAAGATTGTCACTTGAATAAAACTTTTCCTTGGGTCATTGGGTGGCCTGGTAAAACTATTTGTGCCACTTCTGTGCTTCTGTCTAATGCAAAACACATCAACTTCTTGTCATTTGGAATATGGGTTTGTAGAGGAATACTAGCTGAAAAGGTAAGACTTAGAAAATAGTAGAAATCATTAAAGCTAGTGTACTTTACACATACAGAATCTCCATCTCTGAGACTTTTTAAATAAATCTGTATGTTCCTAATTTAGGGATTAAAAGAAAGACAAAGACAATGCCTTACTTGAAAGAGAGGATGGGCTATGCAGGACGTCTCTTCCTTAGGTTACATTTGCTTTCTAAATATTTGTGCTCATATTAGGCTTAATTTTACATATTTCCTGTTTATTTTACTGTCGAGAAGGTGAGTTGGCCTCATCTAAACTTTAAGTATTTACTTCCAGCAGAAGTAAATCGAAGTAATAAATAGATAGTTACAGAAGCTTAGCTGCTGCATCCATGGACCAGTTCAGTGTGTGCTGTTTCACCCCATCAGGCCCAGTGCAGTTTGGTCCTCCATTTACCTCAAGACATCTTCAAACAGAGTCCTTCTGGGGTATCATACCTGGGGAAAACATGAGAGAACATTGAGAAAGCTGCTCTTTATTTTGTAGTAAATTTTGTAGTAAATGGTTTTCAGAAAGCTACATTAGATAAAATTTTGAAGTAAATTTTGTAAAATTTTGTAGGAAAAATAATTTTGTAGTAAATTTACAACCCATTTAATCATCATAATATTTTCATGAAGCTGTGATTCGAAATAAATTGTCAGGTGGGTTAAAAAATTCTACCAGTGAATTGAGATGGGCAGGAATACTCAGATTATCAAAAGAAATCTGACTCCTTCCCTACACACATCTTTGACTGAGAATAGTTTTATCAAAATGGAAGACTCACAGTATTAAGCAGAGTTGATGAAAAATGAACTGTTATCATTGTACTTGTTTGTTCTTTTCTAGAAAGTGCACGTATTTTTTTAAAGATAAAACAAAGGGAAATTCTGCTGCTGTGCATGAATTCCTTCAGCCGCCAGGTCTATTCTTCTGCCTGAATTAGGAGTGGCAAAGATCTCATGTGTCATTGTTTGTTCAATGGTCATAACTCAGACACCAGCTTTATATGAAGTTTAATAGTGTTATGAACCAGATATAAAATAAATGTGTGTACTTATATACATATAATTCTCTATTATCATCTCTCTGTAGATGCATTTTTTAGGATACTAAGTACATACTTTAAAGAGTCACTTGTAATTTCAGTCTTCAATACAATACTTGAGAGGGCAGTTAAAGAAAATCTATTATCCCTTTCTCCCTCAGGAAAGATAAGTGGGGAAAATTAGTTCCTGTTGTCATATTACACTTTCTCCTGGAGGAGCAGCTCCTTCCATTCTTATGACATCCATCCTTACTTTCTTCATTCACTGAGAAGTTCCTGGTTTACACAGGATGAAAGAACAGGAAAGGTACTGTCCAATCAGCTACTCTTTCATTTTCATGCTCATCCATATATTATTATGCTGATTAATTTCATCCTTAGGTTCATTCAGTTCAGCATATGAGATGGGTCTGGGCTCCTCTTGCTTTTATCCTAAGGGGGGAAATGCCAAAGGTACACGTCTGCCCTGTATGGTTATGCAGAACTTTTGTTTCTTTAGGCTATTTGATTAAAGTCAATGCCAATTCCAGAAGCTTCAGAGTTTGAGGACAGAATTAACATATCCCATATGAACAATCATGTCCTATATGAGCAGCCAGAAAATGCAAAGGTTTTTATTTCCTTTTTTCACCTGGATGGTCGTGACTAAAGCATTATGTTCTATAATTTTTAGCTCTTTACAGCTCAGTAGTTTAAACCTCTGCAACAGAATGAATGGAAGATTTACTCCTAATTTTTGCTTTCACTGTGCAGTGGTGACAGTTATTGTATAATATACCTAAACACAGGGAACCTAACCCAAGGTATTCATTTCTGTCCACTCACATTTATATAATTTATAGTATAGTATAATACTTTATAATTATTTATTGATATTCTAGATATGTTATTATATTCTATAATACTTTTAGAGATTTATGGCTGCCCTCATCCCTAATGTAGGGACTAAGAATGTGGTTTCATTTGATACATGAAGGTAAAAAACTTCTGTATAAAAAAAGTTTAAATTATAGAAGGGTGAGGGTGTGTAGGTAAATCAAGTCTATGGTGGATTTGACACTCAGCAAGGGAAATGGGGTAGGACAAATGACCATGAATGGCACATAAACTCAGAATTGAGCAAACTAATCTGCACTAGTCCCATCTGGAGTCTGCAGCAGTGTGCTCCTGTGGCAAACGCCATCCTGGGATGCATTAGGAGGAATCTTGCCAGCAGGTCAACAGAGGTGATCCTTCCTCTCTTCTCACACAGGTGAGGCTGCACCTGGAATAATCTCCAGTTCAGGGCTTCCCACTACAAAAGAGAGTTGGAGCTGCTTCTTAATGGCCAAAGCCAAGTAAAATAATGGACTGGAATATCTCTCATCCAAGGAAAAGCTGAGAGAGCTAAGATCATGCAGCCTAGAAGAGGTAAGGTTTTTGTGCTTATATATATATTTTGAGAAGTTTTATATACTTGTGTATTGTATATATATTTATACTTGATGTGTATAAATACCTGAGGGTATAAAAAGGTATAGCCAGACTCTTTCCAGTAGTGCCCAGTGATAGGTCAAGAGGTAATGGACATAAACTGAAACATGGGAGATTTCATCTTAACATCAGGAAATTATTTTTTCTACAGTCGGGCTCACTGAACACTGATTTATGTTTCCAAGAAACTTTATGGAGTCTCTTCCATCCTTGCAGATATTAAAAAAGGTCTGGATATGGTCCTGAGCAGTCCACTCTAGGTGGGTTGGAGAAAATGACCTCCAGAGGTCTCTTTTAACTTCAGCCATGGTGTGAGTCTGTAAAGACAGAAGAAAAATTGCAACTGCAAGGGCAAAACCAATTTTCGTTCTCAGAGGAAAATAGTGGCTACAGCTGTTCTGATTTCAGAGACTCCACTATATGCAATATTTACTGTTCTTCTAAGCATATATTTCTTAATCAATGATTTAGTTTGAGCTCCTCTTTTGGTCAGCAGTATTTTGGAATGAATCTGAGATCAATAAGTCTGGGGTGCTGAAGGAAAGAAAATTCATGACAACCTATTTTATGTACTTCATTAACAAATTTAAACAGAAGAAGTTAATTCTAATAATGAAGGAATAACAGAAGTTTCTCTTTTAAGATTTACTCACTTTGTAAATGTACCACTCCTTTATTTCTTGTACTCATGGGAAAGAAAAGAACTTCAAAGCACTTCGCTATTTGATTCTGAGAAATATATAGTCTCTTAGCCTGTCTGCCTCCAAAATCAGAGGAGATGCCTCCCTTACTGGTGAGTACTACGCCTGGCTGCTTTTTGCTGCCCAACCATTTTGCCTCTGTGGTGTGTTCCTCTTTTCAGCATTAACATTTTCCAGCTGCACTTAAATCTCGGTGGTGGCTGGGGTTCTGCTGTGCTAAGTGCTTTGTGGACACTTGCCTCAAAAAACATAGAAAATGAGGAGGAAAAACAGTAGTTCAGGAAGTCAGTGGTAGGGATAGAAGTGGAGTCCAGGCCTATGTTTTGGACTGATACTGTGTGTATGGGATTGTGCTGGATGCCTCTGTGTCCATCTTCACATCCCACTACCTCCCATAAACTTAGACAATCCAGTCCAGCTCTGGAAAGCAGGAAAAAAAACCCAAAACCAACCAAACCTATGGCAAAAAGTTTTCATGTTATCCTTTAAAAAATCCAGGAAATGCAATGCTGCCACGAGTTACATAACCTGTGCTTCTTGAAGTAACTTTGGAGGAGCAGCCATAGGAAGCCACATACCATGTTTTGTGGAGACCTGTCAGGAAAAGAAATCCTGGAGAATCCAAAAAGACTGTGGAGTCTTTTACTAGAATGAATAGGACCTTGATTCAAATTTTGTTTCCTGCCTGTTGCATGTGCTTGTGCAGAGAAAAATATTTTACATGATTATTTTGTAAGACTTCAGAAAGACCTCCAAAGAAATACAGTGGGATTAATATTAATAATATAATTCTATTTAAAAGAAGTATCAAATAATTTCACAAATACCTCTACAGCATATATAATATAAATGACTTTTTTTTTTTTATTTTTTATTTAAAATGTTTTCTCCTACTACCAGATACCTTTGTTTTACATAATAAGAAAGAAGCCTTAGGGAAAAAAAACCCTTCTGTAATATGGAATCTAGAGGTCCAGGAAGAAACTTGTTATTCTGGATTTCATGGTACAGCTCAGATTGATATAAAATTTGTTTTAAAGTAATTTAGGGGTTCTATTTGGATATTTTAGAGTCAGTTTGTGAATATTTTATGTTCACTGTAGAGCTCCTATCCCTGGTGAATGCCACAGACTTAGTGAAATTACTCCTGTGAGTAACTCCTCAGCAACAAGAGGTTGTTTCAGAACTCAGCCTATATCTGGAGGAGAGATGGGATGGTATGAGCACTTTGACATGGGTTTATTCAGGTTTTGATTTTATAATAAAATATTTAAATATTTCATTAATATTTTTCCTGTTTTTCAATATGTGCTTTAAATTTTTTGAAAAATCCTACCTTTAGGTCTTATCAAAATCTGAAGATTTTAATCCAAAATCTGAAAATTGATTGGGATATTTTGATGTCCTAATAGTGCTTAACTCCATTAGAGATTACATCACCTTTACATCTCTGTACTGAGCTGTACATATTTATCAGCTGTCATTTATCACTCTGAACAGAAATAGAGAAAATCTAAATCCCTTAGAGATCACACTGTGTAGGTATGAATGGATGAATTATTTAAAGAAACACCCTCTTATTTACTTACAAGTCTAACAAGGGAGCATGTGGAGGTTTTCTTTTTCTTTGTTTTAAAGAGAGATCAATTATTCTGTGCTGCTCCAGGAAATTTTTCTGCAATTAGAAAGCAGCAATATGTTATACTATTCAGATACCTTTAGGCCCTATAGTATAGAAAACATATTGATAATTTGTTATTTCTTTCTGGATACTTCCTATCTGTATTTTAAGTGAGGTTTTGTTGTTCCTTTTGACAGCAACAAAAACCTCAGCTGTATTCTCAGCTACTTGGTAACAATGGCCCAATTTTCATCTTCACATCCTTTCATTTCAAAATTGCCTGTGCAGGTGGTTGCTGTACAGCTCTTTTCCCTTGACATGGCTACAAAGCCTGTGATTTGTTATCAGTCTGGCTTTAGCCTGGGACACTTTGCAGGGGTTGCACTGGCAGGAGTCAGACATTGTTGATTCCTTGCTGACTACTTCCAGCATCCCCCAGCTCCATTCTCAGTGCCTGAGTGGCCTGACTGTCCTCTTGAACCACCTGAAGCCTGTTCTCTGCAGCTTTCTTGGTGCCAGTGTTCAAATACTTTACCTTGTTAGCTCTGTAGCAAGTAGCTGTCCAAATGAATTCACAGGAAATTTCCTCCAAACTGGAAAAACCCTTTATTCCCCACTAGTTCTATGTCTTGTGTGTTACCTTTTTCCTGTGTCTCTATGCCTTTCCTTCCCTTCTAGTGTCTTTCATGTGTGTGATTAAAAACTGATCATCAAAAGATCTCACATTCCAAAGCACTATATCTGACTAGAGTTTTTAGATTTTTTTTTCCCCATAACTATCCTGTTTTTTGACAGGAAAATGACAGGAAAAATTGGAATGTTTCTGGTTAGGAAATCATATTCTGCTTTCAAGACAAGTGAGAAAAAATTATGTCTGTCCTCCCTAACAATGCATTAACAGGTACATTTCTACCTGAGCCATTACATCAATTAGCAATGAAACACAAAGCCTGCCAGACTTTTACAGCAATACACCCCAATATCCTGATCAAAACTGGAGGGTTCTGATCTCACTGAATTCTCTTGTGAACACACACAACACATCTGTGTTCTTTGAGATAGAAACACAGCACTGCTTCCAGGAGATGGAGAAAAAACACTCTCTTCTTACAGTACTTTACTAAGTTGTAGTTGTGTGGGCTAGACAAGAGAAAACTATAGAAATTTTCAAACTAATTCTGTATCTGAGTCACTTTCTCAGCACTCACTCACAGGAATGCTTTGTTTTTATTTTGGCTTTTTTGTGTGAAGACAAAATGATTCTCATAATGTAACCTTACACTTGAGAATTCATCTTCCTTTGGTTTAAATCCTTTTGATAGTGAATGGTGATTGCAGGTGTGTTGTGAGCTGCATTTTCTGTAATATTATTAAGATAGAGCAATCAGACAGCACCAATGTACACTAGAAAGGGAAGGATAAAATAAAGAGAAGACAACTCTGGACAACAGGAATACGACTAAAATGCATTTTGTTTTCCCAAATCCATCATAGACCTTGCACCACGAATTTTACACAAGTTAACACCTGCTCATGGCAAAGCTGAGCTCCTGTCAGGTGTTTTAAGTCCTCTTTTTTGTTGTTGTTGTTGTTGTTGTGATTTTTTGCTTTGTTTTTTGTTTGTTGGGCTTTTTTGGTGTTTTTTTAGGGGGGGTTGTGTTTGTTTGTTTTGGGGCTTTTTTGGTTTGGTTTGGGTTTTGGTTTTTTGGGTGTTTTTTGGTTTTGTTGGTTTTTTGTTTGTTTGTTGGGTTTTTTTTGTTTTGTTTGATTGGTTTGGTTTGTGGTTTTTTGTTTGTTCGTTTGTGGAGTTTTTTGTGGTTTCTTGTTTTGTTCTGAAAACATTAAGTACTGGACTCCTTTCATCTGAAGAAGTTTAATGGAGTTATTGTCCTATAGGATTCAGTAGGTCTACAGTGACAACCTGTTTGCTGGCCATCTCTTGGTCTTTTCTTTCACTAGTGGTTACAGGTCACCAAATGGATAGCACTAGAAAAGATTTTCAACACAAGGAGTTCAGGCATACTCCTTCCAGTACAGGGCATTGATTCTTGAGCATATAAGCCTCAATTCTTTGGGAATAATGTTACTAGCAGGAGATAATCATGGCAACAAATCTTTTCCCCACTGTACAGATCCAGAAATGAGGATTGTCATATTTGTAACCATGTTTTCACTTATGTCTTCTTTATCTCCCTGAGAACAGGAGAAAGAGTTATTTTCTTTTTCAGCTGTCCACATGCAATATAAGGAATCCATATACCATAAGAATTTATAGCAAGTGCCAATGGTAAGCCAAAGAGAACATTTTTGAGGACAAGTGTAATTCAGAGAACAGGAGTATAAGAGAAAACACTGCTTGGTGTATATATATGTGCCCAGTAAAAATTGTGACCTAGCAATGGAGCAGCCTGCATGGAAGATGACAGGAATGGGGTGTGTGAAGAAATGTCTTTAGGGTCATTAAAATAGAAATTATTCTTTATATAATTAAAACAGCCTCCCTCAATGATTCTAAGTGAGTAGAGTTATAAGATCTGGGCGCAAGAAAATGCGTACCCTTAACAAACAGAAACATGTCATTAGGAGCTAGCTGATGACCTGGTGTGACAGAGTGATTGGTGACAGCACTGAAGTTGTGGGCCGTGGTCTCACTGTCTACCCTGTTCCTGCTCCTGCATTCCCCTAACAAGCAATTCTTCCAAATGTTGAGCACTGCTTGCAGACCTTCTGTCATAACGCCAAGGTGAGAGTCAGTGGGAAGAAATAACCCTGTTCAATAGGTATTTTGGGAGAAGCTCACAGTGGAAGACGATGCCAATTCACTCTCTTTCACCCAAGCAGTCTTTTTCCAAAGGTAACAGGGGCAGGAAAATGTCCATGGGGACGATATCATTGATCAGCATACATTTCTTTGGTGTCCACAAGAGATGTGGGGATATTTTCCTGCAGGAATGTTTAGTTTTATAGGCCTGTTTCCTTATGCAAGTAAGTGACTGTGTGATCTAGCAACCTGAGTTGAATAGCCAGTCCTTTAGGTCTTTCACAGGCTATGAATACAGTAAGAGCACTCAACCCTTCTGAAGATATGCAAATGTAGGCATTTAAAAGATTTACATTCATCTTTCACAGGCCTCAGAAATATAAATATGAAATATCCAGAACCTTGTCACTTCAGTAATAATTAAGCTGATGGCCTATTATGTTCGATTGCAAATCAATATAGTATCTTTTGGTGCCACTTGAGTTCTTGAGGGTTGGCTTGGGGCCAGCACTAGTTATACAATTGAAGAGCTGCAGCTGCATCGAAAACTTCTCTGCCATTTCCATTCAGAAAGAATAGACTGGTAACAATGGTGGCCAGCCTCTTCATAGTAATTGTGTGCAAGTACACATTTTGAAATAGTGTTTTTGTTCAGCAGGTGCTGTTATTTTAGTTTAATTTGAATTTTGAAATATGGAGGAGAGAAGGGGCCTAATCTTAACAGCATCTAACCTACAGCTGTTCAGAACAGGACAGCAAACAGCATATGTTGCTTAGATGAAAATCATAATTGCTTATTCTTCCTGGCATATTAGCAGACCAGTGCTGAGCCTCTGAAATTATCTAGCATTTTCAGGCTTTTACTTTACAAAGTGATCCACAATACTCTGGAAGAACAATTCTAGAACATCTGACAGTGAGTTTTCCCACACACAGCTACTTGGTTTTACATCAGAAAACACAGACTGGGTAGAGATAATTTGCCAAGGCAGTGTCAGAAGCACTGATCTCCAGAAATATTAATGCAGTGCAAAGTCTATGTTATTTCAGCCTACTGCAAAAACTGAAGAAATAGTTTGTAAAAAATATGATTTCTTGGGAACAATCTGTCTGTTTGTTTTCCTCTTCTCCTTTCAGGCTTATATCTATCCCTAGGGTCTGAGTAGGATAGAAAGGTCACCAAGTTTTTGAGTGCATACATTAGTCAAAAATATTTACTGAGATTATTGTCCAGATTTTTTTAATGGCCTATTATTTGGTGATTTACTATCTGAGATAGATAACTTCCGTTTCTTCAAAAATGTGTCCGAGTGTTAGAAAACAGGAGATATTAGAAAAGGCAAAAAAAGAAAGGTGTAGAAAAGGTGTGATTAGAATCAAAGTTCAAAACTTTAAATTCCTTTTGTCATAAGTCTGACTCAAAAATTTGACGAAAAGTGTTTAATTAAAGAAAGGTGTTGGTAATGAAACTTACCTTGAAAACTAGTGGATATATATTTTAAGCATTTCGTATAATTTGACAAAACTTGTATAATCTAAACTAAAGTGTCTCATTTTTAAGATCAGTGCTTAAATGAGAATTTCAGGTGAATGGACATCTTTGGAATCTGAACACTGTCATTTAGATGCCTTCAATCTGATCCTTTTTCTTGCCAGTACCTGCTTATGCCTGGGTCTTCTAAATGGTCATTGCAGAATTAATAACATGTAACAATTCAGGTGTGGCTCAAGCAAATTCATTAAACCTCAATGACCAATCTATATATATATTTATATGTAACTGTTTACTTATTTCTACTTCAGGGTATGTAAAAACAACAAGAGTTTTTTCCACAACTAATATCCTGTCAGTTTCAAATATTTTCTAGCTGCAATTTCATTTAGATCAAGATCCTGAGGGAAGGAGAGGCAAAAACACGTATCATTGTGCTGCTTGTCAGCCCCACTGAAGATGCTGGCTTTGCACTAACCCCAAAGGGAAAAATAAAATAATGCACTCATAATTCAACATGCAAATCAAAACAAAGAATGAAGTTTCTTCATGAAATATTTCCCTGGAAACCCAGAGGTTTATATTGTTGAAAATATTAAAGTAAAAAGGAAAAGTATGATACATGAGACAATCACTGTCTGGTTTGGGCAAAATCACTTATTTAAAAAATGAGGTGCTTTTATTCTTTATGCTTTTCAAAGGAAGACAGAAAGTGAAAAAATTACTGAGTAATGTATAAATTTTGTGGGTTTTTTTTAATACACCTGGAAAGGCTGGCTAGGTGAGGTGCTCTTCTAGCTCTGCCACTCAGGAATAAAGAACTAGTTGAGATGAGAGTCTGTTACAAACCACCCCCACAGAAGTCACAGTAACCCAGGTTCTTGTTATGGACCCTTGGGGCAGATTAGGGGAAAAAGACACTGAAAGGTGGTGTCTGTAAATACATATATACCTGTAAGGTTTATTTCAGAAAAATTTGGTTGCAATGGAAAGCAGGTGTGTAGCTATTTTGGTTGTCGTTGTCTATAGTAATATAGCACTTAAATGACATTTAAGAAAAAATATAAGGAAAAAAAAAAGAGAAGGGAAGAAAGGATGAAAATAGATCTTACCACTCACTGACCTCGCAACAAGATTTGGTTGTTGTAATTTTGAAGTAGTTTGAAGCTGAAGAGGTTATTTTTTGTCACCAGATCCTCAGTTTGACTTAATAAAAACTGAAACACAAAAATATTCTTGAAATTTTCTACAGTAACATATACTAGTAAGAAATTATATTGATGTAATTAATTTGATTCCTGTCCAGTACTCCAGTCCTGGAGTTCTTGTGTCCCTTCTGTAGTTCATTAGAGTTGTCCAGGCAGTGCAGTAATATATTTCTAATATCTCCTATTTCTGCATGTGAGCCTGGATCTCATTGTACTTTTCATTTCTGCTTTCCACTGCTGTTGAAAACTACATTGGAAAAGATTCCTTGTATTTTCACATTTAGTATTTCAAACCCTCTTCTGAAAACTTCTGGCTCATTAGAGAAATCATCACAAGGTATATTGAGTAAATATCCTTTCATAGCAATTATAATTCCTTAGAGACTAGGGATATACTATGGAGAACAGAAGAAATGTTGAAAGTCATGTTATTCATCAACTTTAAAAAAAAATCAATTCTTCTAGGACAACAAAACAAATCAGTCATAAATTATTTCAGCTAGCAATTAAGAAGCAGTAGACTGAAGATAGGCAGCAGATTTCAGCATCAATGATATAATTTGTTGATGACAAGTTGTTGGGATTTTTTGGTGTTTCTATTTTAATTTTATTTTTGCACAAATATTTTACAAAATCTTTTCTCTAATAAAACAGATTCTACTCTCCATTTCCTTTCTCTTTTTCACTAACAGGTCTCCAGCTGGCCTGGGAGGCTTATCACCTCTATCTAGTTATTAACAGTCCATTTGCTTAAGTACCTACCATAATTACTTTGTATGGTTCCTCCGAGAGATGCTTCATTTAAGGAACTCCAGGAAAAGTTCTGGTCTGACTGACAACCACACAGTCACATATCTGCCACCTGCTAGCATCTCTTAAGCCAAAATAAGTTTGTGGGAGAGAGAGCCTGCACTTGTCTGTATTTTGAAGATTTTATTTCCCATCTCTCTTTTCACATTCCCTAATCCCATTTTAAACTGCCTCTTTTTCCCCCAGCTTTAGCTCTTTGTGTAGTATCAGCCCTCAGTTTCCACACCAGTGGCTGCTCTAAATTTTGTAGGCAGGATACTGTACAATACATGTAAGCCAGAGGGATTGCAAGAACCGAATTTAGCAGGTGCCTTGTTTCACTTTGACATGTTAACAGAGTTTTGTTGTCCCTTCTGACTCCTGCAACCCCATAGTCTGGGGAATAACCTTAAAAGCTATTTTTCAGAATACCGAAAAGTTAGAGTAAAATATACTCTTTAGCATGTCCTGTTAGCGATTTTATTTTCTGGTTGCTTATTTTAGTTTCATTCTCTTTGGGTTCACGGGCCCCCATTTTCTTTAAACCTTACCTAAAATGTTAAAATGAAATAAGAGAATGATTTTCTTTATTTTAACACCTTTTACATTGCTTTCATCAAAAGGCTGCATCAACTTCTTTGATAAAATTAGGACCAGGTCAACTCAACCTCTGTCCACGTTTTTTCACACGTTTGCCCTGGGTTTCAGGTCTGTAGCAGACTCTGAACTACAACTGAGCTAGGAGAACTCAGTTGTGGCCAGACACAAATTGCCCTGAAGTAATGTTGCCCAGAATTTCAGGCTTTTTAAGCTCAAATGATTACAACAGAAGGGACGAGATTGAAAACTGTATTTGAAATAGTAAATATGCCTATAAGGAATGACAGGTATCCTTTCCCTTTTTGAATAAGAGGTTAAAGCAGTGAAATGATTTCTATCTCTTGCGAGTCTCTTCTTGAGTAACAATGCCACACTAAGTCTGTCAAAGACAAAAGAAAGACTCAGTGAATCTGGGTAAAAATACTTCATGTGTCCTTTATTTTGTGCTGGTGTGCCTAAAAATAAATAGAAAAACCAAACCAGAAAACCAAATAACAAAAAAACCCCCAACACAAATAAAAAAAGAGCAAAAACCCAAACCCCCATAAATCCAAAGCAAGACACTGCCATGTTATGTTTACTTTAATAGATACACACAAAGATTTCTGAATGTTATTCAACTGCAGTTTTATATAGGGGAGCAGCAATAGTATATTTATCCACCAGATGTGACTGTAATCACTACAACCATTAAAAAAAAAAAAAAAAGGCAAAGTGTCATTATGCATAGGTTAGCCAATAAAAAACCTGATGAAGGCTTTGTTCATTTTAATGCGGCACCGTGTAAATGCTGTGGATTTTAGTCCTGTGGCCAGCAGAACTGTACCTTCACATTTATGTCTTAAATATATCAGTCAAATAAGTGTAGCACACTGAAGACATATTTTGGACCCATGGACAAGGCAATAGCACAGCTGTCAAAACCCAAAGGTGCCATAAAAATGGCCTTCAGCAGTGCCTTGTATAATTTGTACTTCTTTTGTAAACCTATTCTTGATAGTTCTAGAAGCAGGAATTTATACGGAAGAATGACAGAAGTTGAGCTGGGGAGGTGTGACCACCATCACTATGGCAACACTGAATGCTGGGTATGTGAAGAGGCAGGTAAGACCCCCGTGGATCATCAAATGCCAACCTGGCTATTATAATGAATGGTAATTGGTTAAATTATTAAGCATTCTATTGCTTATCCCACAGTAACTAAATGGCCTCGCAGTTGCTATATAATTAATGGATGACTGATGGTCTGTTTTCTCCTTGTGGTTTTTGTAGTTTCTTGTCTGTCATGATAACAAGACAGTCTAAATCTTTCTTACCAATCATAGGTCCTGTAAGGTGCTAAATGCCTTCGAGTCATCAATTTTATAATGAAGTTGGCACGTTCATCTCTCTTGAGGGTTGGTTGTCAGGGTACTGTAAAACAAAGTATCGCTGCCCACAGGAAACAGGTGTTTTGGTTAGGGTACTGCTCTGAGATTTAAACTTTATGTCCTCTGCTAAACCCAGCAGAAAGGCAGAGTTTGTGCTCTAACTCTCAAGTATTCGGATTACCTAAGCTCTCGTTACAGATTTTACCTGCACGGGTCCCCTGGCGAGGGGTAAGTTTGTCCACTTCATTCAGCTCTGTTCTACTCTTTGAACAGCTGCTGAGCTGCAGCCAAGAGTCACGTTTGAGAGAGGCTCTTAATTGCCTCTGAGCCATCAGGTGCCACTCCTCAGCTGAAACCAGAGCCAAGAGCACACATCTCCTCTCCTTCATCGCCGAAGTGGCAAATTCCCAGCTCCCCTGGGGAAGGAATGCCGCTGGCCGTGGCCTCCCTGGACATGAGGCAGGAATGCAGCCCTGTGCCCACAGGCTTATGAAGTTCCAGCTGACAGCCACAATGTCCCCTCGGAGAATGGAGCTGTGCTCTGCCCCCCTCCCATCCATTATGGTGAGGCAAAATCCAGTAGGAGCTGAGGAGCATTTCCTTAACTCTCTCTGCTCGGTGCTGCCAGGATCTGACTCCCAATAAAGGAAAACAAAAGGAGAATTTTTTACACATCAATCCAAGTTCCCATGTCAGCTACAGCCTCACCCAGCTGGGTGAGGAAGTTTCCAGGCACCCAAATCTGACTTTGAAAACAAAAGGACATTAGATTTTCTAGGTCAAACTGGATTAGACATACTACAAACACAGAGCGATGCAATATGTATCTGCTTTTGAGTTTGGTCACTAATCCAGCACATGGACCTGAAAAAACTCTTTCTTTGCTTACACATTCCAGTTGTAAATCTTGCATATCACTTTTGTCATCCTTCATCTGATTAGTCTGTTTAAAATTAGAGATGTCAGTGTCACCGTGGGATGGTTTTTGTTGTGTACTTCTGCCAGTCTGGACTCATGAGATTGTCTGTTTAGGGTGGCTCAAGTAGCATCATAATCTGTTGAATTTTGGTGTGAGGACACACAGCTCATTCTGGTAGACTGCTTTGATCCTCTTTACTCTTAGCTGTAGTAACTGCACAATGAGAAGGGCTGAATGGATTTGCGTGATACAAGAATTATGTCAGATATGCCAATTAACTGAAATGTCTTTATAATCAGTTGTAAAAAGTGACCACGAGTTTTCTTTTGGACAAACTCAGAGTCCTTTGCCAAAAGGGCCTAAAACCCCTGGGTTCTCTAATAAATGTGAAGTACATTTATAGTTCTCTAATACAAATATGAAGGGTCAAGCATCCTTGAGATAAACTGGCAACAGGGTAGAATAGACTATTTCACAAAAAACACAGAGGTGAGGGTAAACATGCCCTGAAAAATAATGCCAAAATTCAGTGCCCTCCTTTCAAATGGTACTTCTGATCTTTTAAAACTCTGCATCTCCCAAATATAAGTGCTGAAGGTACACCTCTATCACGTCTTTGTAGCTGAGGATGGGATTTGGGCTTGTATTCTAGAGAATCTGGCAAGTTACACGGAAGATGATTGGCGTGGGTTTAAATGTCTAATTAATAAAAGGGATATGTCTACTAAATATGTGAGTACTCCAGCTGGGAGTAAGGCTTATTGTTAAGCAGTTTTGGGATTGTAGAGCATGGGCTGATTCCTAATTTCAGCAGTGTTTGAAGATGACTGTGCAGATATTAAGAATGGGATAACTTATTTTAACATTTTGGATAGCCTGGATGGTTATTCCATGCAGAATTACCACACCTCTGAATTACTAAAGTAATTTGAAAGGTTCTGTGTTTTAAATTGAGGTCTTGACATCAACAGATATGCATATCTGATTCTTAATTACTGTGATGAATTCCTAGCTTTATGTTTTTGGGGACAAGGAGATGGGCATTAGGGTGAGGAAGAGTCAGGAATGTAGAGGGAGGGTGGTGTTTATTATTTTTTTAAATCAAACTGAGGTAGTTGCATCAATTGATATAACTTTTCTCCTTCAGTTTCCAAAGGCTGGAACTCGTAGGTTTTTCAGTCAAGCATGGTATTGGAGCTCAGCAAGTTCGTGTCCACTGTGCATGTACTTTTGATGACTTCAGCAACATCCAGATCCATAAAGTGTGAATGGTTATCAATTGATATGAAAACCCATTTTTTAAGTTGCAGGCATCATGGTGTTCACAGTCTTTAGGGAAGACTGGGTTTAAGGAAGGAAAAGCTGCAGAACCAAAGTAATTTGTGTAGTTTGGCAGCTCTGCTAAAGGAAACTGAGAGTTTTCAATAGATGTGAACAGTGTCTTTTCTCCCTTGGGGCTGTGCCTGTGCTGAAATGAGGCAAACTCAGATACAAAGCACAGTCTGTTGGTGATTTCAGGCAAAACACTCACTTGAGCTTGGAGTAACTAACAGGAGTTTTGGATAGAATTAATTGTCTTGGGAAATGCTAAGATTAATGATGAGATTTGGCCTTTTGGACCCCAGGTGTCTCCCAGTTGAAACAGTAGTTAAATTTCTGAATGTGCTGTGAAGTAAGTGCTGCCTTGTGTAGCTGTGTTAGTTTTTCAGGCATTTGTGGGTGCTTATTTTGTATTGAAGGAGCATTGTTCAGTGTGGGTTAGGATCTTAGACAAGGAGAGCAAGGGTACAGAACAGAGATTCAGAGTAAAATTCAGAAGGTCCTGTAAGAGATACCAGTGCTTTTTCTAGAAGTAGTGGATTCCCCCCACTGAGTGTAGGCTTAGAATGTAGCTTAGGTTGCAGCAAGCAGAGGAGCAGAGATGTGGATTGTCAGCTGTTTTAAGGCAAGCAAGGAGACTGAAGCTAAAGTCCATAGTAAACTTCAAGATTCTGTTCTTGCATTTCACTCTAGTCTTGTGTCCCTCATGTCTGGAATTGCAGATGGAGAACAGGATAACATCTGGGAGTAGGATTTTTTTCAAACAAAGCCCTATGTAGTTTCCTGTACGTCAAAATATTCCCTCACTGTTGTAAAAGCAACAAGATTTCCTGTTCCTTGAAGGTGGCTAAGGTTGGAGTGATGTTGTTTAGAATGATTACTGTATTTTTTTATATGGTTTGGTCTTTTTTTTCTTTTTAAAGAATTAATAATTTTGAATCAGAGACAAGGATTTTAAAAATAGTACCAGGATTTATAGACCTGCACTTCTAAAATCAAGCTTAAAGCTCATAAGCTTATACTTGATGGTCGTGGATTTCAGTTGATTACCATCAGTACTTCTAACATAAACTGAGTTAAGCATCAGTATTTTTGAGCATTTTATATTCTTTACTTTCTTCTTTTAATTGGACATTTGGAATGTGCTCTTCACATTTGAATAAGCCTGAGAGGACTGTAGTTTTTGCAGAGAATCAGGTTACAGTTAAGGTAGATTTTTTTCCCATCGTTCTGTTCCAAGAAAAGGTTATTTTCAGATCTTGGCCTGAGCAAAATCTAAGGTTGTGAAAACTTTACCATTAATTATTTCAATCACACTAAGAGACAAAAACTAAGAAAATCTCCCATGAATTTGAAATCTCATATTTCTGATGATAATTATACAAAAAGAAATATATGTTTTCAAGCAGTATTGATAGTTTAGTTTTAGAAAAATTGAAATTTTTAGTATATGATTTCTCCTGATTTCTGTTAGATCTGCTGATTTTACCTGAGATAGCTGTGATTTAGTTTATTCTTGATAGATCTTCTAGAAGTGGTTTCCTAAAGTTTTTCATTTTGGGGGTGGTATAAGATTTCAGAGAGAAAATACAATATCAATGGCGTGATCTCTTTTTTTTCTTCTTTTTCTTTAGTCCATCATTAATACATGTGAATAGCTAGTTTTCAATTTTGGGAAGCATTTGGTTGTGCAGGCACTAACAACACAAGGGGTGTGTGGTGCAGTGATGCATATATTACTTCCTGATGGAGTTTGGCTCCTTCACTTTTGTCTGCCATGTGAGACTTCTAAGAAGCAGTTTATAAGGCAGGGATGTGTTCTGTTACCATGAAATAATTAAATATTCATTCAAGCGAAAAAGTAAACAGGAATGAAATTTATGATCCGTCGGTTGGGATAACAGTGTGGAATATAAGGTGAGTGAATGCTCTACCTGTTGCTGCGCTGAATAGTTTATATGAAATACTCCGCTATTTTAGGGAGCAGGAACTGTAGCACTTCCTCTGCCTTCCATTATGACTTTTCTAACCAGAGGATGATGGAGTGTACTTTCTTTTGCCTATTATTTCATGGAAATGGGAAATAAATTGAAGTAATCACGTCATGTAATCTGCACCTTCATAGAAATATCCCATGATTTGGACTTTAAGATTCTATCTGCTGAGACAGAGACATAATTATCAGTAAGAAATCCTCAGGCTCCTACATCCTGAGGACAAACTGCCAGGACAAACACTATTTTGTTCAGTCACAGGCAGTTACATGGATATGGTGGGGTTTTGGAAAGTTTAAATAGGTTTGGAGAATGCCCACCTCAAGAGAGCCTACAGACAGAATGATTAGAGGAATATCTACTGCATTAATCCTTGCAAGACATGGACATGTTAGACTGTTGATTGTTGCAGGCAGTGTTAACATGCCCAAGAGAAGGTTATTTTTAGAGCCTTAGCTACAGAATTATAAGGATCTATAATTCTAGAGCACTGAGGTGGCAGCTACATAGAATATTTTTTTAAAAACTAGTTTCCTCTACTCTTTATGCCCATCTGCATAATAGCAATTATGATAGAATCATAGAATTCTGAAGACATATGCACACCACCACAGCTCTAACTATATTTCATAGAATTGTAGAATGGTTTGGTTTGAAAGGGACTTTGAAGACCATCTAGTTCCAAACCCCTGCTGTTGGCAGGGACGCTTTTCACTAGATCAGGTTGCTCAGCACTCCAATTAACCTGTCCTTGAACATTTGCATGGAAGCTCCCATAAAACAGCTTCTCAAGCTTGTCCAGGTCCCTCTGGATGAAATCCCACTAATCCTAGATTAGACTGACTTTTCAAATTGTGTCAGGGTTTGTTTCTTAAAGAAAAAAAGCAAAAAAAAAAAAAAAAAAAAAAAAAAGCCAAATGAATCATAAGAGCCACAGTATAGCTTAAAAATTACTGGGGAAAATCATGGGGGGTTTTTTGTTGGTTTTTTTTGTTGTTGTTGTTGTTTGTTTAGTTGTTTTGTTGTTGTTGTTGTTGTTGTTGTGTTTTTGTTTGTTTTTTTTCTTAAGCATTTATAAAATGTATAAGTAGAAAGTTATCCTACTTTTCTGTGTTAAACTTGTTTCATCCTGTAGGGAATCTACCAAACATGCTTCTAATAAAAACAGGAAATTTGAGACAGCTGTTAGGTTATTTAGGGGATGCTAGTGAAGAACCCCAGTTATCAACATTGCTAGATTTTAGCCTGTTAAGGTAATTATGGAAATGTCTTCAAACTGTGATTGCGCATTGAAAAGATGAGTCAACCAAATTAGCAAACAAGTTAAAAAGGCATAGCAAAGTGTTGAACCTGTTTTCTTCATTTTTACCTCAGTTTGTGGCCATTTGTTTGATGTTTTGAATAAGAATATATTTTCTTCTTCCCATACTGATTAAATGTAGATGTAACAAAGATATTTCCAGTGTTTCATGCAAATCTTGCATGATAGCATTTGGCATGCTATCAATGGAAGAAGAAAATATAAAATGGCTGAAGTAATGATGCTTCAGCATTAGATGAAAAATACATATGCTCATGATAGGGCTTGTTTTTAGAAAGTGGAGAAGCATTTGAATTAAATTCTTGATGTAGAGATGTTTCTGAAAAAAGCATACTCAGAAACAGCAAACTACATATCCTGACCTATTTGAAGTCAAAAAACTTTCATTTGGCATCTATTAGTAAGCATAAGAGGATGTCCTGGTGTTAAAGTCCATTCTAAGAAATAATAACAAAAAAATTGAAAAGCATTTTTAATTAAAACTAAAATCTGTATAATAAAATCCTCTTGTCTTCAATATAAAAATTTCCAATGCTAATGATTAAATGAGACTGCTGTTTAGTATTAACTAAAATATCTGGTTTATGCATTAAATGAGATTTAAACAGAAACATTTAAACAGAATGAGATTTCTTGAACTTAATTTAAAAAAATATTTTCATATATATACATATGTGCACATATATATATATATAAAATAGCTGCTATGAATTATTTTTTTTATATTTCTGTACAGATATTTTTACATTTCTGTAAAGATGCATAAGTCCAAAAAGTTAAGATTGTTAGCCTCTGGAAGTTGAAAATACATTCCTTTCTAAGCAAGTGTCCACCTAAGAAATAAGAGATTGAGCATTTTAAATTTTATAAGATGCAGGCAAAATCTCCAAAGAAACTCCACAAGATCTTGTTTGTTTATGGTGTTGGTTTTTTTTAAGCAAATATATTTATGGAATGGAGATGGCGAAAGTTTTGCTCACAGATTTGTGTTTTTGAAAAAGAAGCCAACTTTTTCTCACTGTCAATATTGTGCATTGCAGACTGTGAAAATCAAAAGATCCGATTTTCCAGAGCGATTCAATTGACATTTCCTTTCCACACTCTAGACTTCCAAAATGTTAAGAGTATTGATTAAACATCTGGTATTTTGGTAGGTTTCCCATATCTTTAAAAGAACAGCTCTCAAATGATTTGGAAACTCCAAAGGCTCAAAAGAGGAGCGTGCTGTTTCTCATTTTAGTGTAATTGAACAGATTTTGGAGGGAGAAAAACTTACTTAAAGTTTTATATATGTTGCGTTCTATAGATGCATGCATATAAATGAAATAAATACTTCAAGTGGCATCTCCTTTCATTTTGGATTGTCACCCTTGTATTAATTAACTATGGCTAAAAAGGGAGGCTGTCTTTGTCATCTATTTGAGGAAACAGCAATAATTAAAAATATGCCCATAATCTGCAGGTTTAAGTGATTAGGTTTATGGCCAGGCAACCATTCTGAAGTCTCTAAGCATGGACAATAGTAGCCACCTATAAAATATTTACAGTAAAGGACCATTGAGGAGCCATCCTTTTGTTGCTACAGCATCCCAGCTGCAGCAAGCAGATGCCCTGCCCCACAATTCCTGCCTGATTTATAAGTGGAATTATCCTCCATCAACTTGTCCAATCTTTTTTTGAATGTGTTTGTCTGTGTGACCTCCATAAAATCCCATGGCAATGAGTTTTGCAGCATGGCAAAGTGCCTTATGTACCCTGACTTATTTTAAGTCTCCCACTTGGTTATATTCTGGGCTGTTTCCTTATTCATTTGTTTTTTGAAAGAAAAGTCAATTGTTTCCTCTCCACTTTCTCCTTTTAATTCCTGTTTCTATAAACCTTTCTTATGTCTTTTTCAAACTGAGAAACTATTTATACCCTTATATAGTATGGAAACTGTTTTAATCTGTCCTGTACACAACCTTAGTGACCCCCTGTTTCTACAGAACTTTCAATTTTCTATGCATCTATGTATATTTTTAGTTTGTTCTTTTAAATAAGAATTCATGAGAAAAGTGAAAAAAGGAGTGAAGTAAAAAAGGAAAGACTCTCCCAGCTTCCATTTTCCTACTTTTCACTCACTCATGGGACTATTTTTTTAATTTTTAGAAAGTAATTTATTTGCTTATCCCTGAAATTATTTTCATGAGTTAAAAAAAAAAAAAAAAAAAAAAGAGAGAAAAATATGTAAACAAATTTAAAAATCCAAATTTTCTGTAATTTTATGCCATGAGCAGACTGGATTATATTGCAAATGCAGGGAATTTTTTTTTCAAGTTAAAACAATGTTGTTTTTAAAATTGGCTTCAATGGGACCAGATAGATCTTAATCTCAGAAATAAATAAACGGGAAATACATTAAAAAATTCAGTTTCCAGCATTGCAAATTGGTTGAGTGAAATTTGGGCAATGTTTAAGTTGCTGATGTGTTACTGCAGCTTTCTTGTCATCACTCAGATTTATCTGTTGTATTTCTTGGTTTGGACTGCAGATACTTGTTTGAATTAGATGATGCAATCTAAGCATGGAACTTTGGAGAAGGAAAAATTGAATTTTTTTAATTGTTTTTTTTTGTCAGAATATAAAACTTCAGGGTTTAGATTATACTCTAATAATTTCTAATCTTCTGACCAGAGTCTTATGTTCTCAGGAAGGTAAGATTCCCCTCCGTAAAAATTCCCTCTCCCCTTGAATGTTTAGCATTCACTTTGCATGCTTTCCCAACTGTGAAATGTGTAACTTTATTTATGGATGAAAGCCACCACTGCAATGTTCTTCAGCTGCTCTTAAACTCCGAGGGCTGAATGAATTTCAAAAATGATGCATCTCACGTGCCTGAGTGCCAAGTCACAATTTTTAACTCCAGATTCATTTCTCAGCAAACCTCTGCCCACTCAGCTCTCTGGTTTCTGTCTCAGCACACAGGTCAGGAAGCAGGAAATGGACAGGTCGGGTGCACAAGCTGGACTGCTCCAAATACAAACTCTCTCCCCATTTTTTTCAGCTAATGTAGCTCAGTAGCCAGCAATGGAAACAGATTCCAAGATGGGCAACGAAGGTGTGGAATTCCCTCTGACACTTTTTATTCAATAGGATTTTTTGGTTTTTTACTGTCTTTCTAGGTCGACACCATGAAGTGTGAGACAGGGAGCTGGCAGAAGCTAGAAGGAATTTGGTAACAGCAAAGTAATTTTTTATATTCTTAATGATCCTAGTATTGCTTATGGGATCAATTAGATTAATAAAAGCTAGTTGAAAATGTTTCCTCTGATAATTTTTCATCCAAAATTATATTTTTATTTAAAAAAATTGCTAGAAGAGAAATATATCAGTTCAGCTAATAATGAAAAGTCCAAATAAGGAATTTTTGGTTTCTTTTTTCCTGATGAAAATAAAAAACTTCTGTGATTTTGCACTTCATTTCACATCGCTGTTCCTGTATTTTTTAAAATCTGTATTCACACAATTATGCTGTTCTGTCCATTATTTAATAATTGAACTGTAGTTGCTATTGTGATGGCAACATCATTACATGGACAAAGGTGCCTTGCTGAAAAATTGATGATCCAAAACACAAAAAGTATTCCTAGAAAGTCAGGTGTGTCTTTTTAAAGTCTGTGGTTTTATTCCTGATTTGTTACATTTTGACATGATTCTCAGTCCTGGTGAGGGAAAGCAAATCAGAGATTTTATTAGCAGGAGCAATCACGTACCTTATATACTGATGTTGCCACACATATTTCTGAAATGCTGCAGTACAGCTCACTGAGAAGCTCAAGAACAATCTGCAGCCAAAACCAACATTAAGCCAAAGTTTGAAACATTTTGAAAAAAACGCTGGTAAAATGTAGGTAATTCATGCAGAGTAAAATGAGCATGCAATTTAGAGAAGAATAAATTCTTTCTGACAGAGCTGAGCAGTGATAACAGTGCTGAAAAGGCTCAGGTTGAGTAGTCGTTTCCCACTTTTTCAGGCTGATTCCAAAGCTCATTAATTTTTTCCCCTCTACTGTCTCCAAAGAGGTTTGGATGGAGTTCTTCCTGAGAAGGGGCTGAAAAAAAGAGTTTTGGGATAGCAAAGAAATTCAAGTGGAGTTTTGATTTTTTTGCCTGCTCAATTCCAACTAATTTTTCTCCTCTAGATGCTGCATTCAGAAAAGGTAATGGAAAACTAGCATGACTCAGCTTAATAGGAAAAGTGAGAGTGGTTAAGGCAGTTAAAAGAAATGTGGAGTATTATTACTACCAGTGGACTGTTCTCTTGTTCTTTCAATTTCACTCCAAGAACTAAATGGATCCTTCAAAATCTGGCTAACTACCAAGGACACAATCAAACATCTGTGCACCAGATGCACAGAGCATTATATCCAGCTGTGTTACTGCAGCTACATCTGCAGAACACAGCATTTGTCAACTTCCATGGCCAGCAGCCTTTGGAAATACTATCTATAGGAATTAAAGCTTGAAGCAGAAGTTAAAGTGTATGTTTTGCTTTCAACGTTTTTATGTCTTCTTTTACCTCTCTGCATTCCTCAACTGAGTTGCTTGTAAGTTTGAAATACCGGAGGGAAATGGCAAGTGAGTTTTCAGCCTTGGAGACCTGGTTTCAGGTTATGGTAAAGAAAAGAAAATGACTTTCATCCAGTATTTTAGTTTTAAATTTTCACTCTTCTCTTAGAAAATATCATAATCAAAGTGCTCAGAAAAATAACCTTTGCTTTTTATGGAGCTGACGATGCCCTGTATTGCAGCTGAGGAAAATTGAGAAGAGCATTTCTCCTAGAGGCCACTAGAGCAAACTGCCAGAAGAATTTGAGAATTTCTGTTTAACTTGCTGAGGTAATCAGGTTTTATCAGGAGGAGGACATACTGTAGGTTTCTCCTACCAAATACTGAGAAGCAAATGGAAGTTCTCTTGTTACATAAATTAGCAAAGTTCTGTCATTCATTGCAATATTTGTTTTACATATTACCCTCTCCTTTTCTATTCCCCTCAAGGAACTGTTGCAGTCACCATGTGACTCTGCCTTTTTAGAGTTATACATTAGCAAGTTCGTAAAAGGAAATTAAAACATTTTCTTTTTGCACAAAAAGGAGAAGCACCAGCAGCATTTGGTGGATGCAGATTGGTAACACTGGTCACGCTATTGAACTGGCAGTATTCTTTGTAGTAATTTCTCACAAGCAAAGTGTTAATATGACATTACTGAATGCATAAAGCATTTTTCGTGCTGGTATGTTTACATACCTAAACTTGCTGTATTTTTATTTTAAAATGTCTTTTATATTTTTAAAATTTATTTATTTACCTTTTCAGTTTTACCTCACTGAATCATTCTATCCAAAATTCATCTTCAGTAAAAATTCATACTTGATCAGTCATATTCAAACTTGTGATTTTATTTAAACATGATACATCTTCAAAATTTGACCACATGCAAATATATATTGCATTTGCTTATTGAAGTTAAAAAAAAAAATAGGGGAATTATTTTATACGAATAGAGAAAATGTTTAAGCGAAAATACCTAAAACAATGCAATCATGTTATGAAAAAAGAACAGACATTTGTAAGAAGAAGTTAGTATAAAACCAGAATGTGTAATTTCATTAATGTTTACTTGTACCACACCCCTTATACAGCTGCAAATGCTAAATATTGACCTCATCTTACATAAAATTCTCTTTAGCTTTGATTCAGTGTTCTCTCTGTTTATTTTTGAACCTTCTTCCTCTCTGTGTCCTGCTCTTCCAGTAGTAATAGCTGGGTTTTGGACACATCTTGCCCTGCATATTTGCCTCTTATGACACTGTCAAGAGCAGAACTGTGTTGTGGTAGCAGGAGACATAAACAAGATGAAGAACATTAATTTTCTCTGACTTAAATCATAGGCAGTGTTATCTCAGCTCTGAACTTAGCTTGTATCCAGATAATAATGGGAAGCAGGACGAAACATTTTTGTTTCCATTCCAGGCCTTTTAATAGCAAATATTTCTCCTTGGAAGAAATGTTTTTCTAATGGGACATTTTTTCTCCAAAAATAGAAGTTCCACTCTACTAGTAAGTAATTCATATGAAAGCTACTGGCTGTTTTTCTGCTGTTTGTAACTGGAACCAGAATAAAGGTTACAGATTGTGATTCACAGCATGGGTCTGCTGATGTGGTTAAAATGACTCATAAATTAAGGCGACGGCAAAATCAACTGCACTAATGCGATCTAGAAGAAAATTAAGTAGTTGTGTGATGTTCTTGATTAAATGGCATAAAGTTGTTAAGGTAACTGAGTTTAAGGAGAAGGGGAACTGATACTGTTAGTCATAGATATTTCCAGTTGTTTTACAGCAGTGAATGTTTAATTTTTGTATTTTGTTTTCTGTGATGTTAAAAAAAAAACCCACTAAAATACTTTGCTGATTAAAACATACTCCACATCTTATGCAAAACACATCTGAGATAAAATTACTCCAGTCGGTATGTGGGAGAACAGAATTTTATTCCAAGATTACAGTGTTCTCACTAACATTCTCAACTACCTATGCACTTCCAGAATATTTTGTAATGCTTTAAAATATTCTCACTGCACTTTTGAAGTCAGCTATATCAGTCACAGTTACGTTCTGTCTGGGGTAGGGTATTTTTACCTCATTTTTTTCATTGCCTTTGTCTTCTTCTGCAAGGAAAAGTGTGGAATTACATGAGTGTATTTCCTGTATTGCTGAAAAATGCTGTTCCTTTGACATGACAAGTGCATTCCCATGGGGTAAATAACAGTATATTTACAAAGCTCTGGAATTAATGTCCTCTCTCACATATGAGATGTGATGAGATGAGATACAAATGAAAGAATAGGGGGGGATATTTAAATGAACAGAGAAAATAAGGGTGAGGTAGAAGGTCCTAAAATGTATGCAATATCAAATACTGATGTTCTGGAAAGTGGTGTCTTTCCAGAAAATATATAAACATGGAAAGAATAAGGAAGAAATAGCCTGACAGCTGCAGTGAATGTTGAAGTTCATAAGGAGCACAAACCTTGCTGGTACATCTGGAGAGACATGGAAAACAAAAGTAGTAAAAGGAGCTGTTTTGATAGATTGTGAAGTAGACAAAAGAAAGCCAGAAACAGTTGAACATTCAAAGGAGCTTTCAATTGCTGTATTGTTGTTCTCTATTCTAAATTAAAAACTATTCTCATTAATATTTTGAGAAAAAAATCTTCCTTATTTAAACTTTTATCAAATCTAATAGAATCAAACAAATACGGTTTTATTTTTATGTGCTTTTTGAACAATACTTGTTTGAAAGTATTCAATAGATGTCAGATGTTTCATAGATATTAGAAATGTTTATGTGTGACCCAGTCATCATAAATAAAAAGTACTTTGGAAGCCAAACTGAACTGAACCAAACTCAACTGAAAATAATATTGATAATTTCATGCTGAAATGCTCAGGAGTGACAAATTTCAGTTCTATGATTTACTTTGGTAGTACAGTCTCGCCTCATGATGTTACTGTTGGTTGGGGGTATTTGTTACTATCGTAATGTCCTCAAATAGGTCACCTAGCACTTTACTGACAGGCAAAAGGGAATATGAAAGGCATCTTAGAGTCTTTGGGCACTGTCCCTTGAGTACCTATGATAAGAAAGCCTCCTCTTTTTGTTTATCCTGCTCATAGTAGACTGTTGTTTCAGATCTGAATCCATTTAGGAAGATAGGTAATATTTTTATTAGAATTTTCGTATTTAGTGATAAGAAGCAGATGGAAAGAGGATGGGCTCTTGTGTCAGTAATATCAGAGAGCAATGAAGTATTCACTAGTACATGATGTACTAACCAGTTTCCTACAAGGAATTGTTATGAGCTCTACTGTCATCTTACACTGACAGAGAAGGCAGGAGTTTAGGAAAGCATCATTAACTTTCCTGCAGAACAATTGTGAACAGTTCCCAGAATATTTGATTGCATTTTTATGCAGCAGCTTTGTCAGCCCACCTAGAACAGCTGTAGCTGCTTTTTTTTTTTTTTTTTTTTTTTTTTTTTTTTTTTTTCCTCCTCATTACCTACTTTCCTTTTGGAGCACTGATGTTGCCAAGTTTTAAACTACCAGGTTATTTTTCATCCTTCCTTGAAAATTTGGAAACAATGATTTTCCACAAGTCAGTACCTTATTATAACTTGGCAAATGGCCACAATCATAAAATTTTCAAATCCAAAATATTTATATGACTAGAATACATTTTTTTTTAAATTTTATGATTTTTTTTTCTTTTTATGTATGGATGCTGCCATTTATAAAATGAAGTCCAGGACACATTTTCTCTGAAGGGACGTACAAAGAAATTATTTAAAGTCAAAATAGGAGTTCAGAAAGAATCTCACCTGGAAGATTTCCATTAAGATCTGGCAACAATTTTGCTGTGAGTTTGGGTGAGGAGGAATTTTCAACCAAGGGTCTTAGCAAACTATTTCTTAAAAATATTATTTAAGTGTTTTTAGAAAGTTAACCTGTGATACTGTAAATTCTCTTTGTTTTCTGTATCCATGGATATTCTGTGCCATGTTTTCTTCTCTTTCAGATTTGCGGCCATTTTAAATAATCTGGTCAACACTCAAAAGGGATTCTTGGTGTCTCACAGAATTTTCATTCATTCAATGAAATTCCATTTAATTTTCTGTTCACACATGAAATATCTATGCCAAAGGAAGGAAGGAGTCATAAATCTGATGTGCTGACAGGTTTATTTTCAGAGGAAGTAAATATCTAGCTCATTTTAGTTCTAAACTTTGTAATAACCCTTTTTTCACATGTAAAACTACTAAACCATTGTCATTTGCTTATTATTTTTTTCTGGTATAATAGCTTGGAAAAGCTATGCTATTTTCAGGTGTGAAGATAAGGAATTTGAAACCAAAGGTCACAGAGAATTTCTAGTGTTTGCATTTTTTAATTCTTCACTCTCCATATTATTTTTTTAATGAGAACAAGTTTTATGTTATTTTAATTTTGTTTTTCAAGGTAAGCTTCTTGTGACTAAACACAGAATAATTTTATTTCTCACTCATGAAAGTAGTTACAGTTTATACCTTCCAAAATAAATCTAAATTGTAATTTAACAAAGATATTACAATTATTTATTTTTAATTGCACTTTTTCAGTTCTAGAAATATTAGTCAGGCTGCTAAGTCATGGGTAATGTTTCTCTACTTTTCCTTTCCTACTTGTTACTTGTTCACATTATCATGAATATTTCTGAGCTATTGTTAAAGATAGGCATTCTGCCACAGATTTTTAAAAAGAGACTGATCTTCATATTAAATAATTTCATTTGCCAACGGTCTTTGCACAGTGTTTTATATAATAAGTGTTAGAGGTCACTTACCAGAAGTTCTTTGTGTCTAATACATCAGTCTCATCCTGCTGTAAGCGTGGGAGTTCTATTTTAAATCATGGTACATGTTTCTCCTTGTCTTTGCTGCTTTTATTTTTGTCTCTGCCATAGCACTGTGATCTGCTATGATTAACATCATGCCCTTGAAATCCAACATTCTCGCTATATGCATGATATTTTCCTTTAACACATTTCATAGAAGGGCAAGTTCTACTTTGCAGCAAGCATCACTTATTCAGAACTGGAAAAAATTAATTTATTTGGTCGAAGGTTCCAAGGTCTTCAATCAAGGGCAGATAATTTCCTAGCATCCAAATCCTTTTGTTGCAAAGATTTCAAGTATTGGCCTATCGTTATTCTTTGCTCCATTTTATTTATGTATTTGGGATTTTTTCTATGTCCCTCATAAATGGACAGTGAGTAAATAAAACATTAAACATCATACTAATAATGATTAAGCTCGACAAGTTCTGCCATCTTAAAGCAATTGCAAATTGTCCCCTTGCAGCCTGGGAGACTCTAAATATGGAAGCTCTCTGATGGAAGCTCAACACACTGACCAGTGTGTCCGTGTTGACTGTTTCAATGCAGCTCTTGACAGACATAAACAGGCAAAGGCACAATGGTAGTCATAGCAAAGCCATGACTCAGTCTTTTAGATTAAGTAGTTCCCCTTTCTCCTCAGTTGCCTCGGCCCTTTGTCTTCTTTTTCTAGCCTAGATCGATCGCCTGAGCTACCTCAGAACAGTTCCACTACGAGTTTTAGAACCACAGCTCAGAAGTGGGATAAAAATGGTGCACAGGAACCATTTCAGTTGGTATTGCTCCCATCAGCTTCGCAGTGTCAAACCATGTCCTCAGTCATGGTGACTGCATAAAAAAAGAACAAATTAATTGGATATATTTGAAGCGAGAAAAATATAAGACCGATCTTTTCAGGAAATTCAGAAATATCACTTTTTTTTAGAGTTTGAGTGTAATTTTAATATAAATTAAATAAATTAGGAAATTTTTTTTAAAATCTTACATCATTGTTCAAGTGCTATATGAATGGGCCTTCTTATATTGCCAATGGATATTATTCTAACAGTAATTCAAAATTCAACCTGCAATGAATGATCAACACAGAAGCATGTGTGGTCTAGAGAAAAACAATATTTTTCAAGCAAAATGACTAGGTGCTTCAGTGGAAAATGCAGTACTACTGCAACCAGCAAACTAGAGGAATTGCATTCTGAGGAAATGCCAACATTTTTCTTCTCTTTTAGCTAGGATTTTGAAGTGTTCTGGATTTACTAAATGTTTTTGGTTGAGTAATATCTGCATATTTTATTTCACTGTTATTGTTCCAATTCATGTCACTGTATTATATCAAAATAGCATTAACATCCAAATTATTTCTGATGGCCTTATAATTCAGTTAAGGCATCAGAGAAACTGTTTCTATTACTAGATCATTTTTAGTGAATCACATCTTGACATTTGTCCCCTAAGCCATGTTTTAATCTGAGTCATCTGAGAGGAGCCCACTTTCCCAAGCATATTTCCACAAATGAAAATCTGCCATCTTGATGGCTTTGCAAAACTGCTTCAATCCTGATGTTGGACAAGGCATTAATGACCAAAATGCTTTCTTCCTCAGCTCTTTGATTAACACACATTTCTAAATGTGGTTCAACACTGAGCTATTCTTTTTCTTCTTCAAAATGAGTGATGCATATAAACATCAGTTATTTGCAGGACTCAAAACATCAAGTCTCTCATATGCATAGAGAGTGAAAAAAAATTGCCTGTATTTTTTAGTTGCTGTCCAGGCTTTTTCTGTAGCTGCTGCTTTGATTGTTGTGAATCTTTGCTATGAATTAGAATTTTGTTTTGGCTGCCAGGATAATGTTTCTGATGCGCTATAGCAAGGCACACTGGTCTTACCACAAGTTGGTCACTTTTCCCAATGCACTCTTCAGAGGTAATACTAATTCTCTTTCTGTAATTTGTTTTTCTACCTGACCCAAATTACCCAATGAACTTGTCTTCTGATGTTTACTCATATGTCAGACTGAAGGTTTCATGGTTCTAAAAACATTCTACCACACTGTAGGGGCTGCAGTAAGTTAGAGTTGTCTGCCCAGTCTGTTTAAGTTTTTTAAATTAAGTCCTTTTTCTCACTGTTTTTGACCTTTTTACCCTTCTCTAATGAAAGTAGATCCACAACTGGAAATTGCTAATATTTCAGCAGAATTGGTGAATATGCTATTAAAAAGTCTTGGTGATCTTGCTGCTTGTTTTTTGTCAAAGGAGCTGCATGCCAGCAGTGGGGTTTTTTAATCTTAGACTTTTTAATTTTTTTTTGTTGTTGTTGTTATTTGAGCTTTTTAATTTCTCTCTTGCTCTTCTCAAGAGTGCTCTTGTGTTTTCTTTGTTCTAAGGACTGGTCTTAAGGAATCTTGATGTTGCCTGATTATTTGCGGCTTGGCTTTCTCTCTCTGGGCTTGTGCTCCATTCAAGCCACTAAACCAACTGGCAGCAAGCTTCTCTCTGGCTTTTCACGTACTGCTGGGAGGCAGGAAAACCAGTTTTATCCAGACAGCACTGTGAGGATGAGTTGCATGAAATTACTTATCCAGTCTGCTTGCAAAAAATTTGCATTTTTTGTAAGCATATGCATTGTCTGCTATTAAAGGCATTTCTAGGACTTAAAAATGCCACACCACATGACAGTATGGCTTGCTATGTGGCACAGCAAACTGTAGGTCTGTTCAAAAAAGTCAGGTTTGAATGTGTTACCATTTTAAAATACATCCTTAAATGGATGAAGTGGCATATATCTTCCTACAGGAAACCAGAATAAATAGGTTATATTGAGCAGTCATTCCCATCTAGAAATGGGAAGTAAAATGTTTTCTTTAGATTTTCTTCAGAGTCTTCATATGGATTTTTTTTTTTTACTTCACACCAAATATCATTAAGCTGCTAGTAGCTGAAAATCTTGTCTGTGAGAACAGAAGATAGCTTTTCCCCATCCGTGAAGGCAGTTTTGTTTAATAACAACTTTGATCCTTCTACTGTTGGCAATGGTCATTGAGAAATCCTGACATAAAGAAGGTATCTGCAAGATAAAGTTCTACAAGGGATGATTAGCAGCACTTAAGTTTTCTTTTTGTTGAAAGGAAGAATCCCTGATTGAACAGTGCATTGAATGATATGACAAGCAAGTACTTGATCCCTGTCCAGCTGGAAAGGAATTGTATTCATCAGCAGCTTTTTAGCTAAGGATGTCTTTATATTTTCACTCTTTGTTTGAGTCTCTCCAGATCCTCCCTTTACTTCATGTCAGCACTATATAGTAGGTATGCCAAGTGGTTTTGAAATTTAAATTACAGTCTCTTTTTCAGATGTTATTGGAAAGAACATGTAATTTATAACCACGTGTTAGGAGTACAGGATGTTCATGGTTCACTGCCAATTCTTCTTTTGTAAAGTTAATAAAACTTTCATAAAACACTTATACACTTGTCTATTTCATGGTAAAGATTTTTTTATCTCATAGGCTAATGTAAAGATTTATTAAAAACATTTTTTTGTTAAGAGGAGTGTCAATAGTTTGCAGCTGAGTGTAATTTTGAATTCCCAGTAGATGACAGTCTGACTGAAAATGACACTAACAGCTTTGTTGATTTAGCACTAAAAATAAAGGATTCTTTCAAATGATATAAAGCTCTAATACCCTGAGTGTGCTGAAATACACTTGAGACCCTTAAGTAGAGTTTCAGCGAGATGTTCGCCAGCACTCTGGATTCCGGTGAACAAGCACTCGCGTGCTTCCTGGCACTGACCCACTGGGCTCCCACCTAGAAACTAATGGCAAGGATCAGCACACTGCACTGAGGAGAGAAACGGGCCTGTCTAAATATGGGAGCCATCAGAGCTTTGGATAATGTCATGCACTTTTAGCAAGACCTTGTGACATCATTGTGACTTGAGTTTTTCTTTTCTTTTTCCTCAAAAAAAAAAGGAGAGCCTGAAATATTTAATTCAGTGGCAACCCAAAACTACTACCATCTGATAGCTATGAAGAGGTATGTGAAAAGAGCTGATGGTTTCATGCCAGCTTCTGCAGGATGGTTGTTCACTCTCTTTTTGTGATGTGATAATTGATAGCTTTGCTGGCGATCTTGGCAAAGATGCTGAGGATTAAATAGCCCAAGAGATGGAACTTTCCTAGTCTCCTAAGTGAGAAACAGACATGTTGGCCAGGCAGCATGGAAGAGTCTACAGTGCTCCTGCTGTACTGTACTGTACTAAATAAAAATACTGCAAAAGGGTTTCCTCCATCTTTGAACAGCTTTTATTCAAACTAAGAGTATTTAGAGCCATATTCTCATCTTTATCTCATTTGAACCTATTTTCTCCTTGTAGTCTGGAACAGGTCAGGTAATACAGTGACAAAAATATTTTCCACAACTTTACAGCCACCTACCCTAAGCATCTGCATCAGTGGAACCGGAATAGAAAGCTCTACATTTCCTAAAATGATTGCATAAAGAAAAGTGATGAGGTGTAGACAGTGACTTGGGTGTAGAGTTGGTAACAAGTGCTAGAGGGCACTGATAAATTTGTCATATATAGATCCTATTTTTTTAATAAGAAATCTGCAAAGTAACTCTCAGTCTGGTAAAAAAAAAATAAAAATCACTATTTACTTTGAGCCTGCCAACTTTTATTATTTCATCCATATGTTGCGACTACTGCAGTACATTTTTACTTTCTTTAGTGTTTTTCCTAAACAATTCACTCCTGATAGACAAGTAGCTACACTTGGAGAAGGGCTACATTTACAGATCCATAAATGGCAGTAATAATAATATCTACAAATGGTAGTTTGTGCTCTAATATAAGTAGCACTGAATACTGTAGAAAGCAGAGAGAGATCTAGGAAAAACTAAGGATTTGTTGTTTTATCTTGCCTATGTGATAAAATAGAAATGGGGATCCTTAGAGAATCAATTAGTGTGCATAGAAATAAGGCGGAGGTAATTATATAGAGGGAGTTAAAGACAAAATGGTTGAAAACTTAATGTGTTTATAAGAAAATGTTGAGTGGCTGCTGATTCTTGACCTAGATTGCACAGTGATCACAAATTTGACTCAAATAAAAACACTTTTTTAATGCAAATTAAACAAAGCTCATCTAATAGAGCAGCTTTTACTCAGATTGACCTCCCAGTATAATGTGTGGGATGTATACACACAAATTATGAGAACATAAGCTGCCTTTCTGAGTATAGCTTGGCAAAGTGGCTGTTCTGTGCTTTTTCTTCTACAAGGATGGCTTTCCAGATTCAGAGAAATAATGGAGAGGATCTTCACACTTGTTGTAAGGGTCCTTACAAAGTCCACATCACTAATCAAAGAACATCCAGACCATTTTGGTCCTATGTAAATGTCGCATAAAAAACATTCTGAGATTTTTAAGAAGCAATAGCATCTATATATTTATATATAAAACAGATGAAGAAAAAGGTGGGTATTCTCTGCAAGGAGCTCTGCTGTACCAGTTGTGTTATCTCACTGAAGTAATTCTACCCATTCTGAATGTCAGATGAAAAACGTGGTGAGATTCAGGTTATTTCTGGGGTGCAAGGCTAATTTGGCACCCTTCCTTAGTGAGGCTTGTGGGGAAAGAACATACCCTTTATTTAATTACCTGAAAAAGCCTGAAGACAAGAAAGCAGCTTTTAAGCACACAGGCCTTTCAAAACGATTTTTATGTGAATTTTCCAGATCTGACAGAACTGACCACCATGTTCTTTCATTTCCACAGTAAATTCTCTTCTAAATTTCTAATGGGCTAAATTTGTCTGGGGTAGTTTTTGAGTTTTTCATCCCATCCCATCAACCTTATTGAGACACATTTTCTGGGGAAGTGTTTTGTATTGTATGAAGATTACTTTGCAAAGGAAATAGAATCACACTGGTTCCATTACCACTAATCTCCCTTAAGATGATTAGAAAGTAGGCAAGACATATGTTAAACAGCTTGGAAAAGATGAACAATACGTATAGAGGTCTTTAACACCTTCTAATTGGAAATAAATATTTTTTTACAGTTATTTTATTCTGTATGAAATTTACAAACATTTAACTTGTTTGACCATAATTTTAATATAACATTCTTGAAATATGAAAGTCCTCTAAATAACTACAGTCAGTATATTTGTCTTTAAATGTTCTTCTACTGTAGATAAGAAAAATATGAAAATAATAAAGAATGTGATTACAAAGTAGGGATTAGAACTGAGTGGGGGAAAAAGTGATTTGTATTTCCCTCTGTTTTTCATTCTACTATTATTAGCAAAGATTAAGAGATGAGAAAAATTTGGATCAGCTGGTTTGTGGGCGGGATAGAGCTGCTTCAATAGTGTCCTGTGAATGATGAAGTGTAAGTTAGATCAGATATTTCACGACTATTTTATTAAACTCCGTAGAGGAGTGGGCCTTGCAGTGACAAGGGAAGGTGGCACAAGGGAAGGTGTTTTCTCTTTGGGATGTGACCCAGCCCCTCGCCCAAGCACAGAGATAAACCTGCACTCATGCAGGAGTCTGCTGCTTTCTGAAATGGTGTTTTCATTCTTCAAAGGGCCGAGTGGACAAAGTTCTGCTCTCCTGAATCCACAGTGAAGGCTTCCTCATCTCCTTTATCTCATTCCATTTCCCTTGATTGCTGGAGCTCTTCAGCAAGGAGTCTGCCACTGGAACAGCATCGATGCTTCTCTTCCCTGACATTCTTGCAGCACCCCTTCCAACCCAGACCTGGAGAAAGCTGCATCCTGTGTTATTTTCATGCAGATGTAGCCTCTTCACAACTGACATTTTTTTTCTATATAAATACCAGACCATTGTCTGCTAACAAAACCAGTGGCATTTCAATAAAAAGGATAAAGCAAAGACATTAGGCATAATGCTTTCAGTGGTGCAAACTTGTTTGTGCTAGTACAGACTTAGTTAAATATTCACCAAATATATCTTAAGGTGTTTTGATTTTTTTTTTCTGTTATAAAATATATGTTAAAAGATTAAAGCATGTACAGAACATTCCTCCTTCTCATTCATGTCAAAATGAAATTGATAATTGCCAGTTTTTAACCAGCTCAAAAGATGCTTTCACAGCCTTCCCTTTGCAGGAGATTACTTATTGTTGCCTTTGATGTTGACATTATTTAATAGAGATCTTTTTTTTTCTTTATGAATTGTTTCAACTTGCTCATGCTGTCTTCAATTTAATGAAGCTGTTGAGAAGAAAACTGTAAACAAATGAGATAGGATGGTTTAGGAAGAATGTGAATTGTATTCTTTAGCAAGAATTGTTTATGAGGATGGTTTCATAATATGTAAAACATATGGACCACCAGAAATCTAAATGTCAGAATTTAGGTCTTTGATTTATTATTTCACGTAATTTACATTTTATCCACTTTTTTCTCCTCTCTTTTCCATTTTAACTTATCATTTTTGTAGCAATAGAGCTGAACAAGATATACTCCTGTTACAGGACTGTACCATTCATTGGAACACATCAAAAATGCTGAATGTCACAAATGTTATGATTTTAAAGCTTACTAAAAATCCGGAGGTATTGCACTTGAAAGAGGCAATAAAATTGATTTTACTTTTCTAGTTATTTCCTTCTACAAATGTATATTGTTGGTTCCATCCACAGTACAGGTTTCCTGAGTCTGTTTTCAGTGCTTGTTTATACTTGCATTACCCCTGTAAAAGCTGCTTTCTCACCTAATGCCCATCCAGAACCACCACATTTTGGTGCAAGAGAACCAGAACCAAATCAGTTTTCAATTTTTTTTTTCTTACTGAAGCAATAAATCCATTTTTCTGCACTTTAATTGTGAGTGCATAAGCATGTGAAAATAAAGACCATTTCATTGTAAAGTGACTGCTTGTCTCTAACTTCATTTAACCTACATATTTTGCATTCCAATAGAGGAAAACATTTCAAAAACATGTACAACCAGTAAAAAATTACAGCCATGTGAGATGAAACCTGTTTTAACAATGCCAACACAAAATAGTGGAATTCAGATTAATAAGATTCATTTGCCTTTGAGAGCTTCATTTCTCAGGAGTTTACTTGAATTTTAACATTGTTGGAAAATTTAAACGTGTTGCTTAGTTTTCTCTACACCTGTAGAACATTTTGCTAATTAGAATCAAAAATTCAGATCAGGTGTTGACTAGTACAAAATAATTTGCTGCCCAACAGGAAGAAAATAAAAAAAGGGGGGGAAAAAAAAAGAAGCTGGTATGGAATTGTCATCAGGGAAAACAGGAAAAGAAAAAAAGTTGAGTAATCTTTGATCCTACTTTCAGCAAACCTCTGCTGTACAAGTGAACGGGACATCAAACGTGAACAGATTTTTTGTGCTGTACTGCTATAGGAATCCAATACTCCGAGAATCCAATGTAAGTAAAAATATGAAATCTGCCAAGAACATTATAATTACCTAAAAATTATTACTGAGAAATACAAAAATGTGGTTTGTGTATATTCCTGAACTGATGGAATTCAGCTGAAGGTGTGACAGGGCTATTGTCAGTCAATTACATCTATGCAGGAGATTAGACCTTTGAAGGACATGGTACACAGGTAGAGCATTGCTAACGTTTTTCTGAGCGTGGGTTTGTGAAATTTGCCTCTTCCTGAGTATTTCATAACCTGTGTGATTATTGGTCTCTCTAGAGCTGTGGTTTGACTTTTTATTATTACATTATTCCTTTGTAGAGGTCTTCTGTAAAAAAAAAAAAATATAGTGGGTTTTATTTTTTCCTGTATTATTTTCTAATGGAATTTAATTTGTTCCTCATTTTTAACTGAACTTTTCCTGGCAAATGGCATTTTATTGGCTTTAGGATGCGTATCTTCTCACACATAATTTTATCTGCCTTAAGGTGGTGTGTGCACATTGTATTCTGGTATAGCTAGTTAGGGTTACAGTTGGATGTTTCAGGTTTGATTCTTTTTGGAGATATCAAATGTAATAATTCATGTCTCTGAATGTAGATATGTCACTGGCAGGGGTTTGTTCCCATTTGGCATGAAGCTAGACTGATGAAAGTGTATGTACAGAGGAAGTGTGTCTATACACTGAGGAAGAGGGGGTTTACACCTTTTACACATCAGTATCACTGGGGAATAGAGTTTTTGTGTGTAGACAAACACTGTAAAGCCTTAAACGAAGAGCTTCAAGGCACACTGTGTCTTAAAGTGAGTAGCTGACAAATGAGAAAGTGACTGAAAACAGTAGAAGGATGTTTTAGCTGAAACTCTGGAGCAGATGAACCTGTAATGCTGCTTTTTAGTTTTATTTTTTGATTGTGATTTTATGTTGCTTAGGGTAGAAAAGCTTCGTTGATCTGAGTTTAATAGCTGACAAAAAAGGTTGTGATTTTACTCTTCAGCAGTCAGCTTGCTCACAGAGCTCTTAGTAAGGTCCTTCTGTATGTTTTGGAACAACACCTGTGCCAGCAGCTTTTTTTACAGCCTCATGTGCCTGCTGTGCATTGTCTGTGTGTCTGTGTGCGTCTGTCAGCTGGGCCAGGGTGGAGAGAGGTAATTTCAATGAAATGGAACAAAGTCTAAATGCCTGGTTTAGGTGGCATCCACCCAATGACTGCTTCAACTCCTTTTCCTGCTCTCTCCATCCCACGCCTTCAATAAAAATTACATTTTCTTTAAAAACCTTCTATACATTTGAAAGAACTCTAAATATCGAAGCATCTGGATGGGAACTATTTAGGGGCCTAGTGAGCTCCCTTCTTCCTTGTATAATTCTTCATCATTGTCACTCCACCCTACTAAGGGCTACCCACCCAGGCCTAATTTTGTTCCTTTCACTTGTTCCATACTGCAAATATTCATTTTTTTATGCCTCCTGTGATTTCAAATCGTGCATTAAATATACTTTGCAGGGATTTAAAAGAAATAATTTACTCTGTCATTTTAATTTACAAGTTTATGGGAGTTTTCTTTTTTTTTTTTCCTCTGCAGTGAGCCATCTTGCTGTAATAGATATTTTTATATGTAAAGCTGGAATGCATAGTGTCTTTGATATTACAAAATTTGTTCATAAGATGCTGTAGCAGATTGCTTAATGGTACCAATCTTATTTTTAAGTCAAAGCAGAACTCCTGATTCCTTTTTTCTTTCTCTAGGTATTTACCTATCTTGTTCTTTCAGGCATTGCTCTTCCATGTTGCTTTTCCAATATTATCTCTTTAATCTCTGTTCTCCCTCCTATGATAATTAGCTCTTCTCTTTTTGACTCAGCCCACCAGGCAGCAACAGAGCCTAGATCATAATAATAATAATAATAATTTTCAGCTTTCCACATACTCAAGAAAACAGGCCCATGCTGATTTTGGATAACAAGGGAATGGAAAACTCTCTTTTATGGACTAAAGAGTAGATTTTGCTCTTATATGAAAGCTCCGGTAGTTTCAGTTCTTAAAACCAGCTACAGCAGGGTTGGGAACTCTACACCTGCTGTATTTGAAGGTCTGGTATGGTAGTAAGAGAATAACATTTGGAGAAGGCCCAGCTGCCTGCCAAGAAAGATAAAGCAGGCTACTGTGTGCTTAATTCTCACTCCTGCAGCCTGTGCTGGCTTAAATGTGATCTCTGCTGCTGGGAGGTGTCGTGTTAGACCATCATCTGTCATATTGTGGTAAGGAAAAAGCAAAATATTTCTCATTCCAAATGATGGTGGCACTGTTTTCCAATATTTTTACAGTAGTTCAGTGTGATGGAATCATTTTAGAATGTGACCTGTCTGTTCAGTCCTGAATTGCTGCTGAATATAATCAGGTTTTCACAGTGCCCTGCTTTGTTGTGTGGGTCAGAGTAAGTCTTTGGTGCTCTTTTGCAACTGTGCTTTGGTGTCTCTCAGTGTGAACCTTGGCATATGAAAATTTCTTTGTGGCTTTAAATGCCATAAAGTTGGATTTTTTCGGCACCAGTGACCAAGAGGAGAAGTAATTATATGTGGCTTGGACTTATCTCAATTCAGAAATAAACATGTAATTAGGAGATAATTATAGCTATGAGATAATTTGATATAAGGAAGATGTAAATGTATATTTTGAATAACTTTCACTACATAAAAATCTTATTTACCTGTGGTTTTGTTCACATTGTAAGAACAGCTCTTTCAGTTCAGTGCTTGTGATAGGAGGAACTAATTAATTACAGAGATATTATTCCTGATGATTCACAGCTTTTTAAACACTTTGCTGAAGTTTCTTTGACAAATCTGTATGTTCTGCCCTTGTTGCTGAAATGTCCATACAATATTTTCCTGAGGTAGAAGCAGTTGGATCACTCCTCCATACCAACAGAAAGCACAGGGAAAATGCTTGAGTGTGGAGGCATAGGAACTGACATCCCCATCCAGGGAAGACACAGGCTGTTCTCTGGAGCTGTGCAAGGAAAGGGGAGGCACACCTTGCTGAGGAACAAGGCTTTGGGCTGCCAGGAGAAGAACTGGAGAGCAGGATTTCGGGATAATTGGCTCTGGTGCGGAGCTGAGTGTGAGACAATATCTCACTTCCTGAGCTGTTCTTTGCCCCTGGCAACCCCTGAAACAAAGGGACTGGACAGTCTAAGTCCTCTGCTGAAGATAGTTAGGCACCTTGCTGTCAGCTGATTGAAATGTCTGTAACAGCTTTAACTTGTGTGTTGCTGCTGCCAGCTCTGCTGTAGTTGTCTGTCTGTCCTTCCAGGGCCACCTCTGTAAGTTCTTTCAAGCTATTTTCAGAAAGTGGTATTTAAGGAGCAGAAGGGAAGACGGACTTTTTATGTTACCTCTTACTGTCAAAGCATCTCTGTAGCTGCTAGACCCTACCCTCACCACAGCATTTGTGGTATGAAATCCTTCCACTCTTAAGTAGTTCAAAACACTGGTTTGAAAGAAAAGTCAGAAGCCTTAGAATACAAATGGTGCTCTATGTATAATTTAGTGTCTCTATTTTATTTCAGAAATGCCAAATCAAATGAAACCAATAATATTGATTCTCTCACTGATGTAAGACAGTGCTGGAAATTTTGAAATAAACAGTGCATAGCTTTTGGGGAGTTATGCTGGGAAAGCTGAAAGACCAGTTCAGAAAACCAAAGTTTACTTCCAGCCAAAACCTTTCTTTTGCAGTTATAGAGATATCTTTATACTCTGGGCAAACCAGTAGAAAATAAGACCAGTAAGAAAGGCAAGGAGAGGGCTCCTAACTCACTGTTGTGGCCACTCTGTGTTGGCTTTCACATGCTCACAGACACACCTTGCTCATGCCAGACTGGAGCCTATTTCAGCATAAGTAACTGTAGCTCTTAAGATCCCTTGGACTGTGAAAATTCCATTTCTACAAAGTAAAAGAACATATTCACCTGCAAAATATTTTCCCTGGTGGATAATGTTTTGGGAGCTTTCATGTCAGTGGATTATTGCAGCTCCTTGATGGACTTGGGAGGAATAATCCAACTTTCACCAATTTCATTTTGTCTGCAAAAGGTAGTGGGGGGTTTTGGTGTGGGTTTTCTCTTTTTTTTTTTTTTTTTTTTTTTTTTTTCACAGCACTATTTTGTGTGTGTGTGCGTGCATGCCAGGATTTATGACTGAATAACCCAAATATAGAACAGACCACTTACATAATATTTAACATATGTTATAATGTCAGATGCGAGTTAATTTTAGAAAGAGTAATGGAGCAAACCAGACAGAATGGATCATCACTTTTCCCTGAATCTGATTAAGCAAAGAGGAAGGATCCTATCCCACCCCACCCATGTATTGGGTATAAATTTCCTGCAAGTCTTTTAGCAGAGGAATATAAAACTGACTTCCAAGTGAATATAGACAGATGTTGGGTTGTCCTGTTTTACACATGATTATTCAATGTTCTTCTAAAGGAGCACAGTGGTTCCCATCCCAGTAAAAAGCCTGAAAAAATAGATTCTTCATCACATTGTCCAATCTAAAGGTAATGTATTCTGTTAAGGAATAGAATTCAGATAAAAGGTGGCTCAGTCATTAATGGATGATTAAAAAATTAGACTAAAGCATATTTGTTACTGAATTCTGAAGCAGCGTGGGTGTTGCACTGAAAACTATTAAGGCTCTTACTTTGTATGAGTAATACGTGTTATGGTAATGTCTTTAACTTTCTATTCAAGCTGAAGAAAATTTGTTTCAAAAACATGCGAAATTTTTGTCAGTCAAGTGTGTGACTAAGAGTCACACTCTCTCCATCCATTCCCTACACGTGTGAATGGTAACTGCTGTGTGCATCTCCATGTTAATAGATGCTCAACACTGTGCATTGTATGTCTGGAGCTAAAATGCCAAGTCCTGGTGTTTGGCAGCTCAGATATTGAATCTGAAACCCACAATTCTGTGCAAAATGATGAGAGGAGGATATTTTTGATTGTTTCCCTTTGGTTTGCAAAGAGCAAACTGGGTACGCTTGACAATATTTGATCAAAGATGGATGGAAAATAGAATACTATGAATGTGATCCTTTTGGACCCAGGGAATTTTGTGGTATTCTGTAGGAAGAAGTGGGAAATCCAGAAAACTCTCCTTGTAGTCCACCGAATATTTTTATTGCTTGTGTATTACCATTTTTTACCAGTTATTTCATGTTGCTTCTTCACCTCACAATATCTGCTATTTCTTCACTTAAAATAGATCCAGACCTATAATTAGTCCTGTAGCTGTTTTCTTTAAGACAAATCATCTTAGCTTCATGTGCATGTTTCAGTTCAAAAAGACAGTCAATAGAGGAAGATATAAGGATGTTAAGAAAAATATAAGATATAATTCTGGTATGATGTAACTTTAGTTTGAAAGTTCTATTGCAGTCAATTTTATTGGAGATATGACAGCATAAGAGAAGTTACAAGAGAATAAGAGAAGATATAACAGAAGAGAAGATATAACTGCAAATATGTGGACATGCTTTAGGTAATACCAGAGTTCTGGTTCAACTTGCTTAGGTTTTTGTTTTGCTTGTTGGAAGTCAATTTCATGGCAAAACTTCAGCAATGATCAATGCATTTTAGACCTGTATAGAAATCCAAAGGTTATTTTTTCACTTTGATTTCCTTCTTTTGGAAACAAAACCAAACAAAAACCCCAAAGGTTTCCGAGAATGTTGGGACTTACCAATTAGAGATTAAGAGAAAATTTCTCTCCTAAACTCTGACAGCTGAAAATTACCAGGAACTCTGGCCTATCTACAGATAAACAGAAATTGTATTCTGAAAGACTTTGTTAGAACTTCAGCTCTCTCTCTCTCTCTCCTCTACTCATGCTTTACTGGCAGTATTGCGCAGGCTGAATTTCTTTGTAGAGCAGTACTCCTCAAGAGAAGCGTTCACATGTCCATCCTCTGGGCAAGTTTCAGGGGAAGTGTCAGAAGTGAAAGCCAGTGTTACCAACTGTAGAAAACCCCACATTTTCCTCCCCCAGTGAAGCTGGGTTCTGTGGATGCTGACCTCCTGGAATGCTTGTGGCCAGCGTTCATCACGACCTACCTCTGTGGTGGGCCAAGTCCTGAGAGTGGCTGCAGAGCCCTGATGGAAATGCTGGCTCATTGTAGGATAATTTATTTTGGTTAAATGGGGCTGCAGGCTACAAGCTTAATTTTAGGTTATCCTGATGGTAAAATTATATGTCATAAACCAGAGGGAGAAGTTTTGTTTGAGCTTTCATAATAAAGGATTGAGGAGTGACAGGAGATGTTCAGGGAGCATGTATTAGCTGGAAAACCCAACTGGAAGGAATTTTATATTTTAAATTCTGTCAGATTCCACACTGTAAATAAAAAAAGCCCAAACAAAATAATAAAATGAAATTTAGAAAACACCAGTATTTTAGGGTAAATTTAGGCTATTGTGTCACCTGAAAAAAAATCTAAGGAAGTAGTTAGTATTATTGTATTCCAGGTTCTAATTTGATTAATGAATTCATTATATTCAAAATCTCTTATTTTTTATATTGCTGATAATGAATAAAAGTGATCAGGAAAACTCTAGCTGGTTTTTAATTTATTGGTCACAATATCTGAACAAACAGCACTGCTGTATTCCATAGCATGTGTAGCTGAACAGGTAAACTAAAGACTGAACAGGTAAACTCAGCTGAAACTTTTTAATAAAACAAATGATGAGTAAATAATTTCCTTGCACCCAATCACATTTTCTGTGTATTCATCAGCCTAAAGTCTTGCTTTAGATGATTTTAGCAGCAATTTTCTAGGCAACATAAAAGTAACTGAAGTTATTAGAAAAGCCTCAACAAAAACTCCAGCAAAAGCCTCATCCCGTGTCCTGGCTGACCTGGGGATTAAAGATCAAGCTTTGCATGCAGAGGCAGCTCTTTCTTAACCATAATAAAACTCTGACCACTTCACACTGTTAAAGCAAAAGTAATTAAAGCCTTGCCTTAGTTCTATCCAGATTTATTGATAATATCTGAAGAAAAATTAGGCATAGAGTCCATTGTCAATTCTCACTACAGCATTCATGAAAAGTTTGAAGGAAAAATTCTCTTTCGTTGTGTTTATGGAATGGTTTTAAAAGTCTGAAGATAGTCAGGACTTCCTGACTGGCTGTCAGTGATGTCATAGCCATGTCAAGAATGTCCTCTAAGTCTAGGACTCTTTCTTTCTCTCTCCCTTTTGATTTAAAAATTCCATTTCATACTTAAAGGAAATTCTTCAGCTTCTTACCTTATCACACTATCTAAAGCATATAATAATCCTCAGGAAATGCACTACCTGTCATGTCATACTGCTTAAATACAGGCCAGAAAATCTGCCATAGCAGACAGGGTGGTGTAAGTGCTGCACTGGAATTGCTTCAGAGGGCAGGGAAAAGTCTGACTCCATCCTCAACTTCCATGACAGGAGAATCCAGAATAGCTCCAGTTAGAGTTCACAACCATGGGTACAGGGAAAGAATGGTCTCTCCTCCCAATATTGATCAAGCCACAAAAATTACATTAACACTGGGAGAGGCCCATGTGACAGCAAAGCAGATACTCGGGGTCAGACCCATGGATCTCTGGAAATGATTGTAGTTTATGTCCAAGGTTAAAGAGAGCTTTTATTTGCAAATTATTCTTGCAAATACCAAAACAGAGAAGTGCTCGGGCCAAATTTACCTGCAGTGAATTATCCCTTCAAGCCTCAGCCCTACCTCTTTGATTTGTCAGCTATGATTTTAGTTGGCTACTTAATACAAAAAAACCCCAAAAAACAAAACAAAACAAACCCTGAAAAAAACCAAAACCAAAAAAAACCACCAAAACAAAACAAAAGTTTTAAAATAAATAGCTAAATCAAGGGAGAAGTGGACAGCCTTTCATTTTCTTTAAAGAGGCCATATTGCTTACTTCAAGCAAAGCTGGTAACATTCCAATGTTCTTTTGATAAGAATATTAGCCAAGACCAAAGACCATGGGAACAAAAAGAAAATGGTATTGTGGGTTATGCAAGTAAGCATTTCTGTTTTCATTTCTGTGCAAGATGAGTGGTGTTGCAGGATGATACAGAGCAGAACTCATTGTTAATGCATTTTTGCTAGGAAGTTCTCAGAAGACAAGGGGTCTCTGGAAACTGAGCTTTCAGACAAGGTCAAGGGTAACAAAATGCTTCTGGACACTATTCTTCAGGCTAGCAGTCGAGTCTGTATTTTTCTCATACACTGGCTGGAAACATTAAAAATTACAGTTTAATTATCTCAGTTGAAATTTACTGCAACATAAAAAGAATACTGTCAACTTTGTTAAAAGAACTTGCAGGTACCCTCTCTGCCCCTTAAACTGTGTGGCACTTTTTGGTGATTTATGATCATTTTTCTAGTGAAAAAAGGGTTCTAACATTGTTACTTTTTAGGAGCTCTACCAGAAGATGAGAAATAGAGAGCACATTTGTGCAGTTCTACACAAAGAGTATCTGGTGAGAAATTAATTTAAACCAAACAGCTGTCCAATATACAAAGTAAACTAAACACTTACACTGTGGTTTCCCACGAAAACCTTTAATTTATATTTACAAAAATGCTGCTTAGGACAACAGATAAAACTATCTATTATGTATCTATGTACAAACTGTTCTAAGTCGATCATATTCATTTAATTAAGGCACTTATGTGCTAGGCCACTTTCATCATAACAAATCTTCCATCCTTTTCTTAGTCAGAATCTTTTGAAAGATAGGAGAGCCTAAGAAAAAGGGAAGCTATTAGGATTAACATATTCATATTTAACAAATGGGTCTTTTTGCATAAGCAATAAATCTTCTAGAATGTATCACATGCTATTTCCTGCAAATGGTCCTATGAAGTAGACTTTTTCTTTTTGTTCCTCCTTTGATATGACTGAATTCAGCTACATCTGGGAAGTCCTGCTCACTGTTCCCTTATCAGTGAGCTAACTTTTTAATTCAACAGCAAACCTCCTGTCTTTTAGATATGAAGAAGCATATCTACAACAAAATTAGTGTTCTCTTTCTGATTATAGAATGATATATTTGTGGTATAAAAGATATAGGATTAACTACTACAAATTAAATTAGAGATGGATCCTTTGTTGTACATTTTAGACATTTTTGCTGTGTTTTCAGTAAATGGATGTTGTGGTTCAAACTTTTAAAGTAAAAACTTCTTGTATATTAAACTTGGAAATAAAACCAACCCTTCCCTCTGTAATATGTAGTAGTTGCCCCTCCTTGTACACAGGCATTTTTCTTTTGCCAATGCATGCCAATAAGTTGCTGACAGTTACTTTAAATTGAAAGAAAACTTTCTATAGCAATTATGCTCTCTTGCAAGGTAGCTCCCATTTTTTTTCCATGTAAAGCTGAAGCCAGTAGCCTGAGAGTTGGTGGTTCTGACAGTTTAGAGATCATTATTCCACTTTTTATTGGCCCTCTGAGGAAAAGAGAAGCAAACAGGAAAACAGAATGCACAACTGAGGTTAACTTCATCTGAACCTTTAGCTGGGAATGCTCATGGATCATTCTTATATGACTATTACATACAGAAACTGTAGAGAATGAGATAGATTTATATCAATCCCTAATATAAAAGTTTTGTAAGTTTATCACAATCATCTTCATCAAAGGTGTATATAAATGTTTTATTTTCACTGCCTTGAAGATCCATTGTGCATTAAAACAGTCTTCCAACAGCATTACTCTTCTTCCGTTTTTCAGAATTCAGTGCCAGAATGCACTTTTTTTTATTAGCTAGCTTCTGAAGAGCCTCCCACTTAAATTACCATTAATCTTCCATTATGATTCATAATCAGGGTAATTTATACAGTTGTATCTGTCTTTTGGTTGGGCTGAGCCACCGCTTCTGGGAATGGTCTTGATAACAATGGCACAAGGGCTCCTACTTGAATCAGTAGGAATCCTACTGAACTGCAGTACAATTCTATCCTTGTTCTCCACACAACCCTCCTCTACTTTTCACCTTCTGGTGTAAACCTAAGAACACTTGGGTCTCAGAGAGTCCTCTCTCACCTGTTGTTCACAAAAATTGCTGCATATATGGAAAAACATCTTCCTCAAGCACTGGTTACAGATGAGTACGTGGAATAGAAGAGGTGGTGCCTGTAATATCTAAGAGTGCAAGCAGTGCCTTTTTGCCTCCTCTGTCAGAAACTTGTAGTGCTGGTTGAATCTTTACCTCCCTCTTTCTAGTGAACTCTACAAGAGAATTTCTAGTGTCCTTTATGTGTTTCATCTCATGCCATCCCTTTTTGGTGTTTGAAGTTGGCTAAAAGTATTCTGTCCCTTCCCCTTTGAAAGAGCTGCAGGAGATGGAAAAGCCTGGCCATTGTGTCTTCTGTGAAGAGACCATGGGACAATATTTGCTTGCTAAAGTGGGTGTCATGTTTTGTTTGGGGATGTGTGTTGGGAAAGACAGGGCAGGAAGGGCTTATGGATATCATTGTCTGGTAAGAAATACTGCAGGTATAAAATTTGTGAGTGAAATAGAAATGAAGGCCAGCTTTGAGATGTAGGCATGGCAGGCAGGAAGACCGTGACTAACCGGAGATAGGTTGAAGGACAGAAAACAAAAGGATCCAAGAATGCAGCCCCTCTCCACCCTGCCAAGGCATCAATGAAAAAGTAGGTAAAAGAGTAGTCTTTAGAGTTTAGAATATAAGATGATATAGTAATTTAGTAGTTCTCATAGGTTGCATGCAAAGTTTGTAGGTTTTGTATCTTATGCTGGTCGGTCACTGTAAATTAGAATATTCAACACAAAAGGAAATATAATGTGTTGTAACAAGGTCCTCTCTGTCTTTTTCCCTGCTCTTTTCCCTGCTCTTCTCCCTGCACTCCTGCCTCTTGCTCTCTTAGCTCTTACCTTCTCCTCTTACCTCTTGCTCCTTCCCCTCGCTGCTCTCCTTTTTCCCTACTCTTTTCCCTGAGCTCCATTACCTCTCTTGCCTCTTTGCTCCTTCTCTTGCCTGCTCTCTCCCTCTGCTTCTCCTACCTCCCTCTCTCCCACTGCCCTGACCCCGGCACTCTCCTTACCTCTCTTACTCCTCTTAGCCTTTTTACCTCTCTTAACTCATACCCTCTCTCTCTCTCTCCCTCTCTCTTTCAGGCTTCCCCTCAGCCGAGGCTGGTGGCTGAAAGCAGCCCTCTTTACCCATGACCCTTGCAATAAAAACACGTGTTTTTAGAATATCTCAGGTCTGCAGAGTTCCTTGTCCCTGCCATCCACGGATGCCACGACAGATGTGGCAGGGCTTACTCTCAGATTGTGCTTCCTGAGGTGTTGTCTGCTATTATCATCCTGTTTCTTCAGGCTGACATTGTATGAAATAGGAGAAACAGAGACTGGACAGAGCTAGAGAATAAAGTAGGTATTTATTGGAAGGACTTTAGGGTACACTTTGGGCTGTACAAGAGCCTGACCAGGGCTACACCCAAGGGGGACTAAGAATGGTCACAAAATGGGTGACCCCTCACGAGGTCTGACACTTTTATAAGTTTTGGTCTGTTTGCATATTGGGGTTTAATTGTCCAATTCCAGCTTCAGGTTGTGAGGTCTCATCCTTGTTCCTCCCTCCAGTCCATTGCTGTCTGTGCCTTTGGGCCAGAAAGTTGTCCTTGGTCCTCAGCAGGAAAAGGATTTGTTTTGTCTCCCTACTCTGTGAAGAGAGCTCACTAACACATAATATGAGGCTCAGAACTACACTCCTAGGCAGTACAGAATCTGAAATACACGAAAGCTAAAACTTAAGGCATCAGTGTGATGTCCCTGTCAGTCTCATAACCAGAAGTCTATTGGGGTTTGAGGATACTACAGTGAAGACTTGCTTCCCATTCTCTGTCTCCTGCAGGAAGCCAGAGCGCATAACTTAAGAGCTAAAAAAAAAATAAAATATGGGGAAAAAAGAAAGAGGGAGAGGGTTGTTTTTTCAGGTTCTATGAAATGTTCACAGCACAGCTCCATGAGTTGTCAACACAATGAGACTGACAGCAAACTTTGCCAAGAGGCAGGAAAAAAGCCTCGAGGTTTTAAACCAGCATTGCTACTGAGCTCCCTGTCATCAAACCACAATGTGAATTTTATTGTGTTCTTCAGAGAGAAGGCTACACTACTGTTAACCTCTCTGTAGATTGAGCTTTGCATGCTTCCTTCTTCTACCGAAATACCTATGAAATCAAATTCTGAATATTTCTTGTATCTGTGTCTTGTTCACAAAGACAGCAGCTCTTTTTTTTTCAAAATGCCAGCCTTCATGTTCGCTCTAGAAAGCTGCTCGTATATGAATCTCACTCATTCAGAAATGGTGTGGTTATGGGCACTGTCTCAAGAAGTTTCCCCTGCTAAAAAATTCAGGAAGTCAAGCAGTAAAAGTTAACACAGCATATGAATTTTGGTTAGCAGCAATACACCCCTAACTTTTCTTCCTTTAAACTGCCAACAGTTTAAAAAAAGACATTTGCATGTAATCATTAGCATTTTTGTTTTCAATTACCACTGAAAAGGATTCAGGCAAGAAATTATGGGCAAATCTGACCAAAAGATGAAAATCTAATTTTGTGGCAACATCTGAAGTTTCAGCCCATATGTTCTTTGATGGAGTGAAAATAAATCTCTCTAATACTTTTTGAAAAAAAAATTAATTGAGTTGAACTGAAAAGGCGCTTGAGTAGGTTGGGGTGTCTGAAGACTCCTTTCCTTACTTGCCGCATAAAATTTTCTTATCAAACCAGCAACATCCCTGCATTCTAGATTTGATACAACAGCCTTTTCAAAATCTACTCTTTCTCCAAAGTTTGAAATGTTTTTAATACTAAGACACCATGAGTAATTCTTCTAATTCAGGCCATAATTTATTGTAGTTTTCATTGCAGCTAAATTGCATAAAGTTTTGGTTTTGTTCCCACAACAGTTTTCACATCACATTCTAGTCTGAGGACATCATGTGTGTTTAGCATACATACATAGCAACATGCATATATTCCACACACACTGTCTCTGGTTCCAAGACCTGATATAGGACAGAACATCTGCAATAGCATCATTTTTGCTATTTCTACATGTCATGTTTATTCTAAGTATAGAAATACAGATTGAAGGACTCCCTGAATTAGGGTTGAGTTTCTTTTCTCTTTTTTTCCCCTTGTATAAAATAGGAATGATAATGCTCTTCATGAATTGAGGAACAGACTGCATTGCTTCATGAAAATTTGTTGGTTTTAATGTGGTGGCTGGTAACATTTTACTCATGAATAGAAGTTGGTCTGCATAAACAGCTGTGAATCAAGTGGAAAATGAAAGAAAAAAGGATCTAAGAGTTCAAATGTGACTGTCTTTTGGTGATGATGAATGTTAAAGGTATGGAATTGTCATAGAAGACTTTCCCAGAGATTTCTGAAAAGTGTTCTTTAAATCTAGCTAAAGAAAGCAGAGTAGTTTTAGCAAATCTAAATTGTGGTGTGTGTATATATATTGCTCCAGCTATCGTCATGCAGCGTGGTTTTCAGATATTGACTGGAGACATGCACAAAGGATGGAGAAGTGGAGCTGATGGAGTGTTCTGAAGCTATCCTATCTCTTGATGTTAAGAATATTAAGGTTGATCTTTTATTAAGAGGAATTATTTTGGGCATGCAGAATAATTTGTGGAAACTGAAGTTATGGTGGCATTTCCTTATTAAGACCTATTAGGCCTATTCTTATCTGGGATTCAGGACACTTGCATCCATTCTGATATGTCTGTTTCCTGTGATTGTTCTTTTTGAAAAGTAAAATTAATTGCTGAGTAAAATTATATGCTTCTTCCAGGAATACTTTTGGTATCCCCTGCTACGAAATAACTACTGATGTCCACCCCTGAGGACAGTTTGGAGCCTCTGGCTCACAGAACTCATAAATAGCTTTTGTTATACTGACTCAGTGGAAGGTGGCATACAATTTTAAAGTTCCACCTCCTTGCAGTTAGCAGCTGATTACATCTGATGAGTTACAACATTGTTTCCCCTGTGCCAGTCTGCAGTAAACAGCTTCTATGAGTTGTCAAACGTTCCCATGTACGGGAACAGTAGGAAGTCATTAAAGTGGGGCCAGTCTGGTCATGGTCATTACAAAGGAGCTTGCCTTACCCTTAGAAAGTAAGAAAAATAAACACCTTGGTACTACCCAGGCTAGACAGAAAATTCACTTCAACAACCTCACATAACAGCAGCCATTTTCCTAAAAAGAGATCTATCTTGAAGGCTGACAAAAAATATAATGAACACTTGATATTCGCAAGAGATATTTTCTGTTTCTTTTTTTCCACTGGTATAACTCATTCTATCTGTAAATATAGGTATTTCAGGTATGTGTGCTTTGTTGAAAAAATATTGAAGTGGGACGATGATATTTAAAGGATTTGAATTTGTGTCTGAAGGAGTCTTTGCCCTGGTAGTATAGATTTACTTTTGCACTAAATATAACCTATAAGAATTCCTGTTCCATCACGAGATCATTTCAGCGACATCTTTTTCAGGCAAATGTGTTCAGCTCTGAGCAGGTCATTATTATCACCTAACTAAACCTTCTTATGTCTTGATAAGGAAGATTTCCCTGTAGTTTAGGCACAGGCCAGCGTTTAGGAAATTTAGCTTCAGATTTCCTGTCTCAGAATATTGTATTGTTTGGTGATGATCCCTTGTTAGACTTTTGGCTTTTGAGATTTTAGGATCAGCGGTGCTTTATTTCACTGAATGCCATTGTGGGGAAGGTTGGGGTCAGATCCCACACACAGAAGAAATAGAGGCACCAAGAAGGGAAGAATAACACAATATTTTTGTCCCTTTGTTGCTCAGAGAGATAAAAGGTAGGAAAGTGGTATTTTCAGATGGGAAAAAAATTGCTCTTAGGTGTCCTGGGGTTATGACATTGCTGTGGTTTTTTGTTCATTAATTTCTTAGATTTGAAGTTACCTAGTTTTCCAATCAATAAGCAAAGAATGAGAGGTGGAAAGAAGGTGGTTTCACAGCTCAAGTTCCTCTTGAGTCATAGTCTCTGGCTTAGGGAAAAGCAAAGGGCCGCATTTTACATTTAAAAGATGAAGTATGTGATGGAAAAACAGGGTATCATGGTGAGTAGCGTGTGACAGGGAGGTGAGCAATGTGCCGTAATTTCCATCCCATTCCACACTGTGAGAAGTGTCTGTGCAGCCCTGTGTGCTCAGCAGCAGGAGGCTGGGCTGGGGTGCTTATGGCTAGAGTGCAATTGCTGTGCTTTGCAACAGTCCCTCCCTTTTATCATCCAGTAAAAATTCATACAGTGATCCTGTTGCACACTCTCCTCAACATGTTCAGCTCCCTTTGCAGCCACCATACTTTACAGGAGAATTGTCCCCCAGTCATAATTTTACTGTTCTTAATAACCTGTTTTTTGGTAAAGATGAACAGGTATTAAAAAAAAATCTTGGCTCAGGATGATTAGATTTCCTCTTTCTGACTCTTTTGTTTGAATTTTTAGAATTATTGGCTTTAATTCTGCATCTGGGGGAAATTCTATGGTTTATTTATAAAATGTCAGATGAAACAATCAGTTCCATCAGTTCTTTCTGGCTTTTGGAGTCTGGAGATATATAGTGACTGACTAGAATTTACTTTAAGTGGTTCCTTGTTTAGGTTGTCTGCTAACATAAAATACAATAACCAGGATGATTCCACTCCAGGAAACATATTCTACACGCCCACCTTAAGATTGCTAGGCAGATAGCAGTGGTAGAAAAGAAAATGAAGGACAAATTGCTTTTCCAACAACCAAGAAACTCATTGTTAAAAAATTCTGGGTTTCTTCTGGACTAGAAAAATGCTTGTCTGTTTTCATGACAAATTTAAGTCTAGATACAGTTGGCGACTTGTGTTCTTCCTTAGTATCCATTTCCACTTAGCCTAGTGCTTGCATAGGATCTCAAATCCATCAAAATGTGTCTTTAAAGGTTAATTGTACTGATTAGGTGGGACAGAAAACATGCTTAAAATTAAGCTCATGCTTAATTATCTGTGATTTTTGCATGAGATTTTTGTCTGAGATATATTTCAAAGCCTAAACTCCAAAGCTCTGATTTTGAGGGGTTTTAAATAAAAGTTTAACATCAGGCAATTCTTTCAACTGCTATTATGTTTCTAACAACACAGATATGGAATAAATAATTTGAAAAAGCCCCTTGCTATTAGCGGTTTTAATGGAAATTATAGATAAAAAGTGTCTGCTCAGGCATCAACTCCATGCTTCTGCTACTACATACTTGGCCTTGGTTTACATACATATTCTTTCTCACAGAATGCAAGTTAAATAACAGGTACTTTTTCTTTTTTTTTTTTTAAGAGCAGCCTAACACATCTAATTTCTGCAATTTCTACCTATGGTTTTCCTCTTAAAGGTAATTTGTTTCCTTTCAAGTAATTACAAATTGTACATTTCCAGTCACATTATGCCAACATCAAGACTGATAACTAACTAGTTTGATTCCACTCTTATCAACATTTTATGAAAATTAGAAGTGAAAACATCACACTGGGACCTTTAGAGTTGCTTTAAGTTGTTTTGAATAAATAGCAGGGTCTCTTATAGCTCTAATGATTAGAACAGCTAAAAAGATTCCACTACAAGTTGTAATGCATCGCTCTTTATAAGAACCCTGGAAACCTGTTCATCCTGTTTATTTTACTTCTACTGTGTAGTGGCATTCTTAGAGATGCATAAATGCTATTTTAGGTTCTTGCATAGCTTAAGCTTTGCTAAGTTGGAATAACATTTCTCTAGCTAGTCTCTTAAAGCAATCCCATTTGGGCAGAAACATTCCAGTTGCATTTGGCAAATACTGTCTATTCACAGTTGTCATTAAGTAAAATAATTTTTATTGTCTTTTTTTTCTTCGTATGAATTAGACACTTAAAATTAAAATGGTCACATTTTACAGCTTGGTTTTGTTGTTGTATTGAGAGTTTATTGGTTGGTTTGCTGTTTTATTTTAGCTTTTTTTTTTTTTTTTTTTTTTTTTTTTTTTTTTTTTTTAAGAAAGAGAAGATCCATTGTATCTTTTCATCAGGAACCCATAGATTAATTTGACCTAACTTTTATATTATATGAAGTTTTCTAGGCCCCTCTGCTCAAAAAGAACTTCTAAGATAATTTCTGAAGCCACCAAAATTTCAAATTAAATTATTTTTTTTGTTTGAGAGAAGGAAAAGATGGAAGGAGCAGTGGCAAATGTCTGAATTATGTTTTGAAATTTCAAAAAAAGAAAAAGCCAAGACCCCAACAGCAGCTTGTGTCTTTCACTCAGATTTGTTCTAGCTGTCCCTTAGAGCATCTCTCTACTACTGTCTTAAAAGCACATTCCAAAGTGCTAGTTTTCAATATTTGTCTCACGATACTCATCTGCTCTTTTGTGGGATATTAAGTCAATAAATAAATTAGCCCAAAAGAAAGCCTGATATACAGTAGCAGTTCTGTGATTTCCAAAGATCTAAACTATACAGTTCCCTGTTATAAGTGTAACAGGGAACTTTTCTTGTACCTCTCTTCTAAGGCTGCCACAAAGCACTTTGTAAACTGCAAAGAAAAAAAATGCAACTTCTGTCTTCAGCAAGACTAGGATTCTTTTTTTTTTTTTTTTTAATTTTTTTTTTTTATTATTTTTTTTTCCTCTTGAACCATAAACCCAGAAATCTAGCACCCATTTGCAAGACCTTCTAGGAACTTCAGTGGGCCTCAGGGAAATTGTCCAATAATTCAGGACAATTGACTGTTTGGAACAGGTAAAAAGAGGTTGTGTTTGATTCTCATCTTTGCCTCTGAAAACAGCGCCAGGCTTTCCTCCAGTGTCAGACTTTTTTGCTTGGGTAGTCACTAAATAGTTTTTTTATATTTCTTTGGTGGCACACTGACTTTGTATGAATATATACAAATAAGGCATGTGAAAGATGCAAACATAGAAAGAAGATAATTAGAATTAACAGATGAAGAGTGAGGCTCAGAGAGATGCACAAATGTAGTGTCTTTGCCAATAAATCACCAATGGGAATGATTAAACAAGAAAATATAGTATATACCTATTTTTCAGTTCTCTGATAAGCAATATGGTGGGAATAATTCTTTGGCTCTCGAGTTACATTCCATGTTAGTGGGTTAGTAATGGGTCACACATGACTGATTTAACAGAATAAAGGCTAAGATTAGATTACTCTTTTTAATAAAGTGAGCATACTTCAGATGAGAATGTTTTGTCTATTCATCAAAATTATGCATGTGGTGCCAGGCATCCTCTTCTTTTAAATGTACCTCATTGAAAATACAGCAAGTTAAACACAAACCATCTTAAGCATGTGGAAGCAAATTGTAGCTACTGTGGTTTTTTTATATGTCATGAGGGAAGCAGCAGTGCTGCATATGAAGCTGACTTCTAGATACCAGCTTCAAATACCAAACTAGTGCCTGCAATATTTTCCTATATATATCAAAAAAATTGAATGCACTATCTATGTATGTATATATATATATATATATATATAAACAAATAGTCAATAGAGAGGAAGAAAATAGTTTTTTCCAAGCATAATAGATGAGGTTGAGTCATAAAGTTGGTTGTCATAAGATCTGGTTTCTTATTTTCTGTGTGAATTTTTGTCTGTTCATGTTTTCTTAATCCATCAAGTTACTTCTGGCCAGCTGCTAATTGTACCTAAAGATTCTCCTCCAATTGTCAATTGCATTCCATTATCCATACAAAAGGTCAATAATTCTTCAGGAATTCTAACTGCTATGATAATGTGTGAATTTTGAGTTTATTAGGTGCTGGGGAAAGCATAAAATTGAAAATTGAGAATGGCAGCTTGTCTGTGAGTCCATGTATATATTTGGCTACTTAACAGCCAATTCATGTTTGCACTCAAAATTACAGAGGAGTTGAGGCTGGAAGAGACATCTGAAGGTCATCTTGCCCAACCCCCTGCTCCAACCATATCCAGACAACTTTTGCATATCCCCAAGGATGGAGACTCCACAGCCTCCCTGGAAGCCTGTGCTAATGTTCATTCACCTTCACATAGAGAGCCTAAACCTATTTCCTAGTTCCCATTTGCAAAATGACATCTAGAAGTTTTTCTGAAATCTATAAGGAAGTTTTGACCATACTACCAGTGGCAAACCACGTTTAGTTCTTGTATTGTTCTCTTGAGGTAGGAAACCCTCAGTAATTCACTTTGTGACCTGTTGTATATACTGTGCTGTTTGCTGCTTCCCATGAGGTCCAGTGGGAAGAAAAAATAAACCTCACTCCTTGACACACTTTGATCAAAGACTTTGACTTTAAAGGTCACAGTGGGACACTCAGGTAGCACCCTTGAGGGTACAGATGAGGAGATGATGAGGCCCAGCAACAGCTGGAATTAGTCTGGAAGGAGGAGAAGTTGACAGCATCCTTCAAGATAGGTTTGAACAATCAGTGAAAGAGCAATGACCTGCTCTGTGTGACATATTGCTGGGTAATGCTGCCAGATGAGTTAATAAAGCCATTGCCTAGTTAAACCACATCCTTTGCATCATGTCTTCCTGCACAGTCAAGCTGTGTGCTTTCTGGCTTGTATGGTACCATCAATAATGCAGATCCGACATCTAGATCATCTGGTGGTGGTGCAGGAGTTAGAATACAGCTCACTTCCTCTTAGCTGTATTTGGCTGCACAGAGCTACAGAAGTAAAAAATGGTAACAATTTATTTTTATCACTTAAGTGAGTACATTTGGACTGACTGCATATGGAGAACAGATCTACTGAATAAGACTTTTGCCTAGTAACTTTTTCTGATTGTAGCCACATTCAACAATTGTGGTTGAAATGCTGGCTTTACATTTAAAAAAATGTTGACAGAGTATCTTTCACAAATAGGAACATGCTCACATGATTATAAACATATGCTATAGTCCTTTCCCACATCTACATCTGTTTCTTTAATTGATATTGTATTTTAATTATTTTAGCTTATAAATACACACTAGGGCTGATAAACACATTTTCTATCAGATGTTTTTTGGAAAGAATACTGTCGCCAGAGTTTCTTTTCTCATTTGTTTCCTGCAGAAGTTTTTCAGGATTTCAAAACTTTGCAACAACATTGCTTCTATTAACTTCTGTTGGACGAAGATAGGGAAAGATGCAGACTGCTCAAATTTAAAGAGTGAGATAAACCTCAGAGTATATAAGAAAGTTCATAATAAGACAGTAAGTTCTACTGTGCAGTGCATTCGTTTTTCTGCTCAGAAAGAGGGAAATGCTGGTATTATGAAGCAGTTAAGTCACAAGTTAATTTCAGTGCACTGCAGAAGGAGCACAGCAGCAATGGCACATGCCACAGCACTCTAGTGTAGTTCTTAATCTCAAGACATTCGAAACAATCTAGAATTAGAAAAAGCAGTCACTAAACCCACTAAAGTAAATCCTGCCAGAACTTACAGGTGAATGTCTCTATCTGAAGATCTGTCTTTCATAAGGTTATTTGTTTTCATAGTACCAAGTTCCTTTCCTTTCTCAGTTAAATTCATGGTAGATGGATGAGAGCTGAGTTTTTCAAACAGAGGGAAAGGATTAGCTATTACCAAATATGGGTCAGAATTGTAAGTGATGTTCCACCCAGTCTGGTGCTGATATTCCCAAAGGACTCTTTCAGTGTTGGCCTTATCAGTCAACTCTTCACTTTTATTTACTTTAGCAGTTGCTTTAAAAATTCATTCCAACATCTGACTAAAATCAAGAGAGGGAAGTAAATGTATCTGCTCTATCTCATTAGTTAACAGAGACATTCAAAGGTTTGATTTCGGTTTATGTCAGACAATATTCTATAATTAAGCACAGACCATCATCAATTCTCTACCAGTGACCTGGGAGGTTGAAATAGGTTTGGTGTTTAATGAAACATAATTCAGATGAGATGAACATTTAGGACCTAATTTTTTTCAGGTGTCTCCACTAGAATCAGTGGATTCTCACAGCAGCAGCAAATGTCTCCATTTATGCAGATATCTTTTGTATTTTAATTTTAAAAGCTGCCTCGTCTTTATCCTCAGTTGTTGTTTTAATATTAATACTGAAAGCCATGGAATTTTTTGTTTTAACTTGTTTAATGAATGATTATTGTTGGCATCTTAAAGGAAAAAAAATACCCTGACTTTGACCAAAGTCACAAATATGTGTTGAGAATAGCAGCTCCCTTGTATTCCCACACTGGATGAGAAAGGCTGGCATATCATGATGGAAACACACAAATAAAGAAACAACCTATGTTATAAATTATATCTCATGGATTAAGAAACTACTAATGGTATAAATTATAACTATGGAATCTAAATGGGGAATGCTAAATAAATGTACTTTTTAAGGCCCCAAGTCAGGCTTACAGCCGATCTCGGTTCCCTTGGGAATCACGGACTTCATCTCTGCTGAAAATAGGTGACTCCAGGCATTCTTTTAGTGAATTGATCCAATCTTTCTCTTTCCTTTTAAAGTGAAAGCAAGGATGTTGATGTTACCTTCCTTTATACAGCAGTGCATAGCATTTAGAATACTTGCTCAGAAAGTGGGTAGCAGTTCTCTTTTCCAACAGAAACTCTTTGAGACTTCATCTCCTACTTCTTATGCCGGGGCAGTTTGTGTATGGCATCATTTTGCTTTCCTTTAGGACAAGAATCACTTCAGAGGAATGAATTCCTAATTTCCCTAAGTGGGAAAGAGAGGCAGGGCAGAAAGAATCAAGGTGCCATAGTTCAGGGATTAACATAATTGGTGAGAGAACGGTTCCTGCAATTCCAGCTCTCTGCTTGTAAAGGACTTCTGTAACCCACATCACATGGTTACCCTGTCAAAAACCCCCAAAGAGAAACAACAACAAAACCCACAACACAAACACACAGTATAAATACTGCAAATTAGAAATCTAACCCAGATATCTTTTTATCTACAAGACTAATCTAAATTCTGAATAGAAGTATCTGTCTCTGAGTCTGAAACTGAAATCTTAAACAACAGGGAAAGTTAGGAAAAAGTGCTCTATGCACTTCTGCTTTCTATCGGATAGGGATAGCTCCATTCTATTCCTATCTTCCTACTTCTTACCTCTCTGTCCCTGACTTTCACTGGGCATTTCATGGAATGGCTAGATCCTAAAAGGGGTTTTTGAATGTCCAGTCCATTAGGTCCTTAACTACATCTAGAGACTGTAGATGGCTTGGACTCTAAATGACAAAAACATACTTTGTGACTACATATTTAAATAGGCACTGTTTGATGCAGTGGGAACAATGACCTAGCTCTAGGCTATCATTTCTAGCTCTTTTATAGGTTGGAGTCTTGTTGAGGTAAATTTCAGCAAGATCTAATATCTCTCCCAGAGTAGCACTGAAGATATGACTCAGATCATTGAAGTGCTTTTGGAAGATTGACTTATGGTACAAAAATGGCATTGGCTCACCTGCCAGTATAATTTCTTTTTGCACTACTGTTTAGGGGCACCATGGCACTATCCTCTGAAAGCACTACTGCTAACACAACTGGATTAATATTTATGGAACCACAGAAAATCTTTGAACCCTGTGAGAATTCAACCTAATTGAGCTGAATTGATAACAGACTGCTTCTACAGGCAATCTCAAACTATACTGGAAAGACAAGACTGAACTTTGCTTAGTCCTGGTGTAAAGTTTTGTATTAATACATCAATAAGGAGTTCTGAATGTGGGGTTGTTACTCAGATCTTTTCTTGCAGAGAGCCTCCTTGCCATACAACAGTAGAAATGCAGTATTCTACACCTCTAAGAGAGACTCTTTGGGTTAACATACATTTCCTTTTGTTAATATGAAATAAGACACGACCTTTTAATACAAATACACCATCTTAGCCATGTCTCATTTCGTAGTATGTCTGCTGGTAATCTGCATTTTTTAATCGTCACTAAAGTGTTTAAGCATCAATGTCTTAGACTATCTATACGTTTAATTTTCCCTAAAATCTTGTGTCATGTTGGAATGGCAGCAGGAAGTTGTGACAAACACTAGGTATTCCACTCTGTGGAGAAGTCAGGGAGTTAGAGGTAGCTAGGTTGTCACCTCTTCAGCACTCCCATGAAACAATAAGGTGCTTTTCCAGGTAGGAGTGGGAGCTTTTCTTTGGGCTGATACACTGTCTCAGGTGGACAAAACTCTCTAATGAAGTTTTAAGCACTGCCTCCCTGCCAAAGCAACAGCAGAGTCAGGTTATGGGCTGAGCTATCAGGGCTGCATTTGAGCCTGTCACATAAATCAGATTCCATCACTGCAGAATGCAGGTAGGGTTAGATATCTTGTGAATTGCAGACATCAATTGATTTCAAGCAGTTGACTCAAAAAGATGAATTTATTTTTAAAACCATATTGTAGTGATATTTTTTCATAAATCAATGGAAGTCCCAAGCACAGGCACGATTTTGTTTGCATAGTGAAGGCAGTATCCTGTTTTCTCCTTGCATATTGCAATTATGACTGTCAATTCATTAATCTTTCCCTTTTTTAGCCTTTGTTCAATTTAAATCCATAATTTGTTGATTTGCATATAAATACTTTCATACATCAAGTTCTGTACTATTTTTCTGTTATTTTCCACGATTTTCTTTTATTATTATTCTGAAGATTTTGTTATGGAAAATGCAGCTGACCCATGTGAAACTTAAGACCTTGTCTGCTCCCTTCCCATAGCTGCTGGGGAGTATGAGAAATAGCTCTAGATAAAAAGGTTATGGCAGCTTGTTTCCTTCTCCTCTATTGTGAAACCATTTTAGCTTCTGTCTGTTTTGTCTTTGTGTAGCTTGTCGAGGCATAGCCAAGAAAGGGAGTATTAGGCATGCACCATATTTTCATCCTGGTTACATGACACAAACAAGGAGAAAGGTCTCCAGCCTCATTTTCTGGAGGAATTTCTCACATTTGTGACAGATTTTGGGAAGCTCTTCTAGTAAGCTAAGTGATGTTTCCCCTTTAAACAGTATTAATTTTTGTTAGTTAATATTTAGTATCCATTGTACCTGAATTATCCATAGAAATAAGCCTTTCTGATACACAGAGAAGACTTCTGGAGATAGGAGAATGTCACAGTTTTCCTGTTTTCTGCCTTGAATGGCTCATGCTTCTGATAGAAAAACATGAGCAGAAGCATCTCACAGAACGCTGCTCCCAACAAGCCCTAACACTTCAGCAAGTACCACTTAGCTTATCCTTCATGAAAGTGATAAGAACCTAAGCTGTGGTTACTTTAAGTATTAAACTACATATATTTTAAGAGTTTAATCACATTTGATGTAAGCACAGTCAAAAAGAGAATTGGGTACTACTAGAGGATGATTCAGATCTGAGCTGCAGTTTCTTGAACACAACTTTTTTGTAAAGGGTCACAGTTTAAGCAACTTTCATTATCAACCACTTGTTCCATTCCTCTTCCTTTTGTAGCTGTAGAGATGACTGTGATGCTACACTGTGAACCTAAAACAAACACAGAATGAGTAATGTAGTCTGGTGTGCAAGGAGAAATGCATTTTACTGTGACTTGTTTCTATCTTTTCTGCAGTGTTCTTCACTGTACTACTTGATTTTAGCTTTGAGTTTTGAAGTTGTCAAATAATAATTGTCTTATCCTATTCCTGTTTAAATGCACCAAGCATTTGTAAATATAAATATTTACTGATGCAAAATCGATTCTAATTGTTCTCAATGAATAATCCATATTTTGCCCATAAGAAACAGCAAGAGGAGATTAAAATATTATTAAATAGCTTTTCCAATATCACATCTATAACTTGTTGCTGAAGATATGAACAGTTCTCCTTCATCTCAGGTCCAGAGATCATCTTTGATTATACATTTACCTTTTTCATTGGACCCTGCATTATATTTTCAAAGAAAAATCTGTGCATTCTGATGAGCTTGGTGATTTTAATTTTCACCATATAATTAACAGTAGTTTTAATTTCTGTTCTCACTCAGTCACAGAATCACAGAATGTTTGAGGTTGAAAGGGACTTCTGGAGTTTACTGCTCAAGCAGGCCCACCTGAGGCAGTCTGCCCAGGATCGTGTCCACATGGTTTGCTAATATCTCCAAGAGTGTAGACTCCACAATCTCTGTTGACAACTCGTTCTGGTGCTCAGTCACCCTCACAGTAAAGAATTGTTTCCTCATGTTCAGATGGAAGCTCTTATGCTTCAGTGTGTGCCCTCTGCCACTTGCCCTGTCACTGGACACCACAAAAAACCAGCCTGGATGTGTCTTCTTTACACCCTTGGGTGGAGAATCTAGCCTTTGTCCTTGTTACATTTCATATGGTTAGTGATTGCCCAGCTCTCTAGTCTATCCAGATCTTTGCCAGGCCTCTCTCTCCTCTCAGAGGAGTCCACAGCTCCTTCTGCTTTAGGGTCATTGCTATACTCACTTATTGTACACTCAGTTCCTGCATCCAGATCATTTATTAAAACATTCAAGAGCACTTGCCCTGAAATTGAGCCTGGGGGAGCCCACTGCCAGCCTGACATAATCTTACTTACTAAAACATATTGAGCCTGACTTGTCGGACAATTGTTCACCCAGCGTATCTTGGACTTGCCTAACTGAGTGCTAAACATTTTGTCCAGAAGGCTACCCCGAGAAACAGCATCAAAAGCTTTGCTGAAATCCAAACTCACCACATCTACTGACTTCTCTTGGTCAACTAGACTGGCAATTCAGTCATAAAAGGAAATTAAGTTGATCAAGCAGGAGTTTCCCCTCAGGAACACACGTCGGCTTTCATCAGTGATTGCATTGTCTCTCAAATAAGTCCTGGAATTACCTTCTCCAAAATTTTACCAGGTACAGACAGGCCTGTAATTATCAGGGTCTTCCTTCCTAATCTTACTGTAATCTGGGAAAACATTTTCCATCTTCCAGTTGACTGGGACCACTTCAGACTCCCAAGACTGGTGAAAAGTGATGGAGACAGGTCACACAGTCTCTCAGTACTCTGGGATGTATCCCACTGGGCCCCATAAATTTATGCATCCAGCTGGAGCAGCAGGTCTTGAACAAGTTCGGGGTTATTTGGGGTTTTGTTTGGTTTGTTTTGGCTATTAAGTTAGCCAAAACACTGTAAAGTTACAATACCTCTCCCATACAGTTTTACTACTTAATTCCAAAGCATTTTATGCTAGCTTCTAGTTAGAATAATGGGAAAACTATTTCAGGAAGAATTTTACAATAATTTTCTTTTAAAATACTTCTTGTTTCTATAGTTATTTGATAATTACTTTCCACTTTGGGTTGTTAAAATATCAAAAGTATTAGTAAAAAGTAGATATATGACCACAAAACTAGCTCATTCCTAGCTCAGAAATCCTGTGTAATCTCACTGGATTGTGTGCACTAGAAAAATCAAAAATAAGCATACCTGATTGAAGAGTTCTCAATATCCAAAGGGGATGACAACAAGCCAAAGGAGAATAATTCATACCATTGTGACTATGAAAAGTATCTATATGAATAAGTTTAGGAGTTAACACATAGTGATTATATAAATCCACTCCTTAAAAGTGATCTTGCTAGTCATCACAACTAGTCCTAAATTGTTAAAAATTAGTTATTTAATGCTTTTCTTTATTATTTTGCTTGCTTGAAAGTTTTAAGCCCATTTAATTTATTCACACAATTTTACTTGTGATTTTTACATTTTCTCATTTTGATAAAGAAGGCAAAATACAAAAAAAAAATACAAAAAGTAGAATAAAATCATCGAGGTTGGGAAGATCATCAAGTCCAATCTTTGACTGTCACTGTCATGTTAACCAGACCATGGCACTGGGTGCCACATCGAGTTGTTTCTTGGACACCTCCAGGGATGGTGACTTCAGAACTTCCCTGGGCAGCCCATTTCAGTGCTTGACAACCCTTCCAGTGAGGAAATTCTTCCTGATGTCCAATCTGAACCTCCAGTGGCACATCTTGATGCTGTGTCCTCTTGTTGTCTGGGAGAAGAGGCCGATCCCCACCTCACTTCATCCTCCTTTCAGGCAGCAAGCAGTAGAGAGTGATAGGGTCACCCCTGGGACTCCTTTTTCCCAGACTAAACACCCCCAGCTCCCTCAGCTGCTTCTCATTGGCTCACTCTATAGACCCTTCCCCAGCTCCACTGCCCTTCTCTGAACTCTCTCCAGTCCCTTAATCCCTCTCCTACAGTGAGATGCCCAAAACTGGATACAGCACTTGAGGTGTGGCCTCACCAGTGCCCAGCACAAGGGGGACAGTCACAGCCCTGATTTTACTTACTGCCTATACTATTACAAAAATGACTATAAAAGTAGACTTTAAACACTAGTCAATAAGATCAATGTCAGGAAAAAAATTAAAGAAAATTGAAAATATGACTTGTATATCATTTCAAGGGATTGCTTTCACATGCAAGGGTAATAATACTTTGACCAGGATTTATCTGTGCAGTTTCTACAGAAAATAATTCCTTCTCTTGTGTTAACATTCAGTGAACCTCATATTCACTTAATGTGAGCACAATGGGATCAGCTGTCTTGTCAAGTTAATCTATAGCATTAATGCAGTGTTTTATCCCTGTTTCTCAGACTCCGTGCACATAAAACATTCATATATAGAGTTTTCAGCAGAATGTTCTTGTGTCCATCAGTTACAAATGCATGGTTTTATCCCTGAGCCAAATGAAGTGCCTCTGTACCTTGCTGTTACTCTGTATGTACTGTGATTCCCAAATCTGTTACAAAAGGGTATGCAAATTAAAATATCTCCTATATGTTCTCTAAGATCGGTGTATAAGGTATGCTTCAGTACATACTGTCACTTATGCTGTATTTCTGGTTGGTTCTTATCTGGCTTGACAGAATATAAAACATTGGAAAGGTCCTTTCTGAAAGCTATTACAAAGGAACTGGTACTTTGGTTTGTAGATGGAGATCATTACTACAGGTAACCCATAATTTTCACAACCTGTTTCAATTCCATTGTTATTTGTGGGCAGATCTATAAAGAGGCATGATGACCTCATGTAAAAGGCAATAGAGGAGAAAACCTACTTTTATCAGTCAGATACTGCCCTTTGTGAATTATGCTTATAAAGGCTGCAACTTGCTCATCGTGGAACCTGTATGTACAGCACTCCATACTCTGGGTGTCATTTATCCCTTCTCCAACTCCCGCTGTACTATCTGGAATAGTAGGAAGTGTTTACATTGTTGCTGCTTCTCTTTCTGTGTTGAAGAACTTGAACATGTATTTCGAAGAGAAAGTTACACCTGGATGAACAGATTAGAAAACATGGTGCTTGGTTCTACTCTCTACGTGCCAAGATAAATGAATGCAGGAGCATTAACACAGGATGAGGGGGGGGGAAGGCATTAAATTTTTATTTCTCTGCTGGAAAAGTTTGCAAAACAACATCTCAAATTCATCATTTGATCAAACATTTTCTCTTAGGGTTTTGTGGGGTTTTTTGTTTGTTTGTTTTGGTTGGTTTTTTTGTGGTTTTTTTTTTTTTTTTTTTTTCTTTCGTGTTTTTTTTTATTTTTTTTTTGCATTTACATAACCAAAAAAGAATTTGAGTGTCATGATCAGGTTCAGACATTTAATTGCCCATAAGTGCAAGAAGTGCAAGGAATGATTGGTTTTCTCTACAAGAGACTGCTGTTGTAGGACTTGGCTTTACAAACGTGCAGTTACATTGTTCAAGGCTCGAACACCGTTTAAAGTCTTGTATAGTTCTTTTTTCAGGCCCTCTGTACGGGGCTTGAGTTTCATCTTTAATCAACAGCCAGCTGTTAGGGTTGCCACTGATTCCTGACCTGTAATTACCTCAGAACCTCATCTTGCTCACTGGCTTCTCAGAGTCTCCTGATATGCATGCTACAAGATTGAAAGTGGCAAAAAATCCTTTGCAAAGGTACCAAGAGATTTGTATCTTTGCACTACAAATCAATCCAAACACTGAAGGCACGAGTCTTGTTCTCCCCTACAGCCCCCACTCATTTCCCCCTTTAACTCTGTCCTGCATTTCAGGTTGTAATTAAGACTAACAATGGGAAATCAAGCAAGTTTGCTTGAACCTGCCTCTAGGAAAAGATCAATTGGCAAACCAAATGCATGATATCCTTGCTGATGAGATCCATGTTTTTTACTGGGCCCTCTGATTATGAGTTTTAGAAACTGTCTAAATTTTCTAACGCAATGCCCTTTTTGAGTTAGCTGCAATCATATACACACTTTAAGTATCATAGATTCCAGTTGTCATGAAACGTTTACTTCATTGTCAGCTCTATCTACTGTATTCTTGAATTTTGAAGTACAAAGTACTGCCAACTAGCAAACATGCATTTTTATTCCAGTATGAATGATGATTGCAAGCCATGAATTGGTTTCTGCTCTCTCTCTCTTTTATCTGAGAGGAGAAGCTTGCTTTTTTAAAAACATTCCATGTCCCTCAGGTATGTGTTTTAGTAAATACACATGCAAAGGAAAGGCTAGAACAATTGGAAGTTTTTATTGCTGCTATTGTTAATTGTATATCTAGCTTCTTTTAGAGCTGGCCACCATAACTAGCTCAATCTAAATTTATCTGTCTTTAGCTGTGGAAAATAGCCTCACATCTGTTAAAAGACTATCACCTGAGGAGTACACCTGAGATCAGAAATAACACCCACGTTTTTAGTACTTTGTGAGCAGGTGACCAGGATTATGGATTGTAGGAGAGGCAGGAGACCTGGGAGTAAAGATGATCTCCCATACATGTATGTGTTTCTCTGTTCACTGGAGAATGGAAAGCAGATCCAATGGTTTTTAGAAATTTCCTGATTTTTCTCAACTAAGCTATATGCTTATGCCTTTTTAATGCCTCTGATCTTTTTTTTTTTTTTTTTTTTTTTTTTTTTTTTTTTTTTTGCCAAGCAGCTACATTCAACTTAACATTTACTTGCTGAGAGATGTTAGTGGGAATAAATTGTTGCTAGGTTATGAAATGCATCTTTCAGTATTTCCATAGTCAACGTTTTCCATTTTATCTGATAAACTCAAGTATTGCACCAGGGAAAAAGTAAGCTGTATTATTAACATGGGCTGTTGAGAAAATATTCTTTTGAAAAAGCAGAACTCCAGGATGTAATATTAAGAATTTTTTCAGATAATTGCATTAAGTCTGAAAATATATATTCAGCTCAGATCCACAGCAGCATGGCCGAGACTAAGACAGAAGTCAAACTTGGATCTGATAAGGGTTTTGTGGTTTGCTTTGTACTTTTTACTTCCTTATAGCTCTCTCATTTCACAGTCATATTAATTGTCTTTTCCTAGCCCTGTTTCCAGACTGTATCTGATATTCAACTACACATTGTAAAAGAAACTTATGCATAACAATTTTCTTTTCATTGATTTAAATAAGAATAGGCTACCACGTAAGAGAGCTTCCTACATTGATGGAAGAAGGCAGTCAATAATCAGTAGGAGAAAAGGCTCTCCTATACAGTTCCTGAGAAAACTTTGTTCATATCACAGAAGAATGGCAAGGCTGTTATCAGTATTTCCATCTTGAATAGAGTTCTTGGCATTTTGCCTGTGATATGACCTGGGCAAAGAGAAATCTGAAGTACAGTGTTCAGTTTGCACTTTCTGAAACCAAGCTCTTGTCTGGTCAGTTCAGTTACTCTGGTCAAGGCTGTGGTTGGGATGTTCAAAGAAAGAAAGGACAGAGCTGGAATGTGATCCCCAGTGATCATAATGGTTACATGGGTCTGTGGAAAGTCAGAGGGAAATGATGGCAGCACTAGAGAGTGTAATGCATATGTATTAATACAGCCAACCATTCTACAGTCAATCTTTAAATAAGTGACACTCAAAAAACTGATGAGTTGCTGCTTCCTACCACTGCATTTTATAATTATATGGCGTATGCTTTTAAAATACCTTTTTTTTTAAATTGCACAATACAAAAAAACCCTCTTGCTTCTATAAATAATATTTTCTAGGTAAAATTAGCCTACAGAGGGAGAAAAAAAAAACCAAAGAAAGTATACATTGTAAAATGAGAGATATTTACAAAATAAGATACCTGAAGTTAAAAGCTAGACTATTAAAGCTTTTTTAATCAAAAATAACACTGTAAAAGATAGGATATTTCTCTATGACTATATGTATATATACATATATATTTTCAAGTATTACTGTTCAATAAAAGGATTCTTTACAGGGTAGGGGAAAAAAAGAAGATACAACCCCAAAGCTTTTTTGATAAAATTGGAAGCTTTTCCAAAACTTCTTTCTGGAAGCTTTGCAGAAACTGGGGAAAACCCAATCTTAAACTCCATTTGTCAATCAAGAGCACCTGAACTCAGCTTCTCAGTTTCCCATTCAGTGAGATGGGAAATGTTATCTAACCCCAAAAGACTGAGCAGCTTTACTTTTGTTTTAGTCCCAGATAGGAAAGTACACAAGACAAGCATGGAGGAGAAGGGAGGTATTAACTATTAAAAATTGCGGTTTGCCTTTTCTAAAAACTCCATGTCAAATGATAAACTGGAATTATAACTTCTGTTCTGTGAATTGAAAAAGAGGCCTCCAAAAGAACAGTGTTGCAGTGCTTATGTAAAATTAAGTTCTCCAAATGGTGGGAGCACAAATTCAGTGGAATGCCAAAACCTTTGAAAATGAGAATCAGAATAAATGCAATGAAACATGTTGGTATCTGGTTGTTAGACATGACTTGGTACTTTGTATTAGTTTATTTCCTAATTTATTAAATTATTATTAAATTTATACTAATAATTATTAAATCAGCTTATTTCCTAAAACTTTCACAAGAAAGTTTTTGTTTCTTGTGTTTTTACCTTAATCTTTAATTTAAAGCTTTCTATGAGCACAGTCTCTGAACATTTGTGACTCCACCATATTTTTAAGGCAATTTTGCATGGAATATATTTAAAAGGTTACATGCTTTGGTGTCTTCATTGTGTAGTTTGTGCCCATTAGGTACATTACCTTTTAAAAAGTAATTTTATGAAAATAAAAATAATTTTATGAAAAAAATAATGAAAATTTTAGAAGAAAATTTATGAAAATAAAAAAGCTTTTTAAACATTTGTCAAGGGGTGAAGGTTATCTGGATAGATGTAGGATGCCAGTATATTATATACTGTGTTAATCTGTATACCATAATAGTCTTGATCATCAAAATCTCTGCAGTTTTGCAGACTTGTTACTTGCAAATTCAAAATTTATTTCATGTGAATCTAAATTAAACTAGTATGCATCAAGACATTTTATTTTAACATTTTTATGCATAGATAAAAAAGCAGTAAAACACAAATTCAAATTTTATTTAAAAGGCAAACACAGGAAAAAAAAATCAGTTTTGAGTCAGAGTAGGAATTTGTTTCAAAATGACTCCTTCCTTGAAAAAATAGATGAATTAAGTATCCAAACTGGGGAGAAATGGATGTCACAGATGGGAGGTATGCTTGGAAATAGGAAGCAAATTTAAATTACAGTTATAAAACTATAGAATGGTTTGTGTTGGAAGGAATCTCAAAGATCATCTCATTGTATCCCCCTGCTATGAGCAGAAACACTTGACACTTGACCAGGTTACTCAGAGGCCCATCCAAACTGGCTTTGAACCCTGTCAGGGATGGGGCATGCACAGCTTCTCTGGGCAGTGCATGCCAGGGCCTCACCACCCTCACAGTAAAGTTTCTTCCTAATATTGTTCTAAATCCGACCTCTTTCAGTTTAAAATCATTACTCCGTGTTCTATTGCTGCGCTCCCTTTCCCTTTCCGGTAGGACTCATTTAGGTAATGGAATGTGTGTTTTGAAAAGAAAGGGGGAAAGAGCCCTTGATCCACATTTATAAAGGTGCTCTTGAGTTTCCCTAGTTGTTTTTCACAGCCACTAACTCTGACTGCTCAGGAGATGTAAAACACTGGGCATAGTCTATGGCAGCAACTAGGAAAAAACAAATTAGTCATGTCAGGCTGTACTGAAGGTAACCAGCCAGAAAGTGACCCACGAAAGCAAGGTGTGTCATTCACAGGGTGAAGATAAAGATTCTTCCCATCCCCTGCCCCTACAGTAGTCCTCATACTGGAGTTATTTATGTACCAAGGTACTGTGTAATTGAATCAAATGGATGCAATTAAAAGCCTGACACATGGGTGGGAATAGGCCAAGAGATGAAGTCTTAGCTTCTGGATTGAGACAAATGTCTGAGGGAATGGGAAGCAGAAAAAGAGGAAGACAGTTGTGAGTTCTGCCCCTTCTGGTCACATTTCGTGAAAAGAGCAGTGATATTAGATTAGATATTAGGAAGAAATTCTTTACAGTGAGGGTGGTGGAGCACTGGAACAGATTGCACAGAGAAGTTGAGGATGCTCCACAAGAATTGTGGTCACATATTTCTGTAAATTTAGACTCAGTGTTATGTTCATGTTGCTTCACCTAAAGTGTTGTGAAAATTTCAATAAACTAATAGTAAAAAAATGTAAAGGAAAACTATTTTGATGCATTCAGTAAAACCAAAATTATCTATCCTCATGCATGATCTTACAATTTTCTGATGTGTGAAACAAAAACGTACACAGTTACCATGTACATCCAGTAGAAGTACTGCTTTGTGCCAAGTCCAGTGGGAAAGCCGAGGTACAGGGGTTAATGTTGACATAAAGTCCAAATCCTGATTTCTTTGATGTTAAGAGGAAATTTTTCATTGAGCCCAGTGGGATTAAGATTTAGTGTACATGTTCTTGTTTCTTTGAAGTTAGCGTAGTCTAACATTGCTCAAATCTATTAAGTAGTCTTTCCTAGTTCTGGGATGTTGAATAAAAGAAAATTTGATGTTTAGAGCAAACTCTTTTCCTTCTAGAGCAAACTCTTTTCCTTCTTTCCAAATAAAAATTTTGACCAAGAGGCAACTGCAACTAAAATAAATGATATTTGGGTTTAAATCTATAATAAAAAATATAGATAGGAACATAAGATATATGAAATGTTTTCATTACATAGGTTTTAAGCTACAAGAATATATAATAATAGCAAACATGAAATTATAAATGCTCAAAAAAGGTTTTTACAATGTCTCTCTTTTCATCCCTTCAAGCATTGTTTCAAAATCTATTAGGTTGTAGAGACAAACAAATATTTTTTCTTCTATGTTAAAGGAACTTTTTGTACCATTTTATATTGAGAAGTTTTGGTCTACAGCTATTTCTTACCCAAGGTACTGGTGATGTAGTCATGTAGGCGTTAAACAGAAGCAGCAGCTTTAATGCAGATATTCTTTATATGATTGACAATTATTCTGCCAGTGTTATGTCTGAGCATATCATTTTCTTTAAAGTGCAAGATAAAATCTCCCTTAAAATTTTTACACTGAAAAAGTAGCTAAAAACAAAAAATAATTTTAGAGAAAGTCAGAACTGATGTGTATTCTAACATGAAGAGCAGAAATGGAAAGTAATCTGTCATGATTTTGTACTTGAAAGAACAGAAAATCAGTGACTTAGAATTCAATTAATTTTTCATGGTTTTGAAGAGTAAAGAAAACGCAGAATGTAACACAACTTATAGATTTGAGGACTAGGGACATCCATTTTGTCATGTAATTTCAATTAAATATAAGGTATTTAAAAAAAAAAAAAAAAACACCTACAAGGAAAACATGTTTATATTACTACCATAGACAAATGTGCTAAATTCATTGCTATGCTTCTAAAAACTTATCATTAGAATATTGACAAAGAAAAATTGCATTTTAAATTGCTGTCTAACTCCCAGAAAACTTGATTTTTGTTTCTTTATTAAGAAGAATAAGCCTAAAATGACATATATGTTTGCATAACCTATGGCATTTGGCATTAAGTCCTAGGAAATAATTCACCTGATGAAAAGATGGGGCTGAAGTAGTTTTACAAGCCTCTGTCTTAGCTGGGGTGGTTTCATATTCGCAATTGCATTTTAGAGCTCAAATGCATTAAACTCTAAAGAAGCACGGAAAGGTTGACTACTTCAAAGGAGTTTTAAATTGAAAAATAAACATAAAACAAAACCTAATAATTTATACAAATGTTTTAGAAACAGCACAACTAATTAAGTACGGAAAAAAGTGACACCTGTTCAGAGAAAAAAACTTAGCTATTAGATTTAAGCTAACACTGCTTAACCATTTGTTATTCTAACTATTCTACTGAGTTCAGGTCTAAAATAGTCCATAATGCATATATATCACTGCATATATCTGCATAGATTACACGCTGAGCATTTAAGTTTATATTTACAATTCAACTTCAGAATTTTTCAAAAGTAGGTCTATTTGCATTGCTCCTAATCCTGCAGTAGGTGGCAGTGGGTAGTGGAGAATATACAAGAATATACAGTCTAGATGTCATCACATTTTTAAGGGAAGCTTAAAAATGGCCAAGTGTTTTATGCTTCTGAGCTACGCATATATCAAACAGAAAGGAACTGTCAAACAGAATTTCTAAATTGTCGTGTTTAAATAGTAGCTTTGGCAAAGCATTATGAAAATAAATTAAACTGATAATGGAGTCAAATGAAGATGGAAATACAGCACACTTTCCTGTAAATAAGTATGAAGCTGAGTCCATGCAAGAAAACTAAATGAAAGGTTTAAAACACATAAGAAGGTTCTGCAGGGCAGCTCTGCAAGTTAGGATAATGTGGTGAACTCAATTTACAAATAGAAAAAGAAAACTGCCAGTTCGGTTTTATCTGTATTCCTTTGGAAATTGTTTATATTAATTTTCAATACTGCACTGGCCTTTGTAATTAATGAAATAAAAAACTGTTGGATGGGAGAGTAGTTGGGCATGATGTTGTCAGTCTGGAATATTAAAAGGGTTTCAATTGGTTGATTGTGTGGGAGAATGATTTGTGAAGTTTACAACAGAGATCTGATTTTACATTCCTTGCACACCTGAAATATGGGGAGCTTGAAGGTATACAGAATGTGAAATTGGACGAAAAAGTCTGTCCAAGAAGAACATTCTAAGTCTCGTTCATTATTGATTCCTGTTTCTTGCTTATCTGAAAATCTAGCTTGGTAGATTTATACAGAAAGTGCTTGGTCAGCGCTGTCAATTTTCATGTTTTCACCACTGTATTTTGTGCTCCAAATAGATCAAGCCAGACTTTTAGAAGTGCAAGGCATCCATCCACTAGCTCACCTCTCAGATACTTGGAAGTGACCAATAATTAGGAGTTCTTGTTTTCATTTGTTTCCTGTTTTAATCTCCAACTTTTCAAACTGTGCAGCTGGAAGCTATTGAGTGCTCAGTGTTTTGAAAACCCTGGTCACGCATATTGCTGGACCTGGACTAGCTGAGGTAAAACTCCCACTGAAACTGTTTATGATTTTGTGGCCAAACTCTGCCTCCCAATACTTCACATGGTTAAGTAGTAAGAAAACATTCAGTTAGGCTATATGGTTGTGCTTAATGTTAACTCTCTAATCATAAACATTATCCATTCACAGATATTATCTTTTATGTGAGTTAATAATTTATACTAAAAACAGGTATAAGCAAATATGCAGAAACAGGACAAATGGTGATTCAAAGTTAGTTGGAGTTTTGCCATTGACTCAGTAGTAGTAAAACTATTGTAATCTTGTTGTGTTACCCATCAAAAATAAGAGTAATGTTTTGATAAAATTGATAGTGATGAAATGCTTACAGAGTGTTTTAAAAAATTTTAAATTTGGAAAAGGTGCAAGAAATAGGCATAGTTTATTGACACTTTACTTAAAGTAAAACCTCCAAAGTTAAACCCCAGGTATCAATAATTTCACAAAAAGACCCATTTCACATTTAAGCTAAAAGGAAATAATTGCCCCTGATGAACCACGGTTCAATAATTTCTTGATTTACTTCTGCATTTTCTAATTTCATGCTAGCAGTGTGAATGTGGCCCATGAAATTTGGTAACTTTAAGCTTGAAATCATGCATTGTTAGCTTTGGTTTTGTGTGCTATGTCTTATTCTCTGATACCGTTTTGTATTAAGATGAGTCAAGTATTGTGTTGCTCTCTAGAAAACTGAATAAGTTGTGATAAACCTTGAACAGTATTTCCAAAGATATTTCAAAATTCTCTTTGGAACTTATCCAGATTTTCAATTTTCTGTGTTGATGTTTATGGCTTTTCTTATACTTTTAGAAATAGTGAATTCTTATTGTCTGATTATATTTGTGGTTCTTCTTTTTTGTTTATCTCTTTACCTTTCAGTAGAATACATTTGGGTTTTATTCATATGATTTAACCATCAGTGTTTCTGTGTTATAAATCTTTCAATGACTATTCTTGCTGCAAGTAATTGTAATTGTTTAAAATTTTTTTAAATCCAGAATCTATTTTTAGACCTCTAGGAGTTCCTCATTCTTTCTTGGGCAATGCCACAAATATCTCCAAATTTTTATAATACAGGGGGAGCTATAGAAGGGATAGTATAGCATTTTTGGCTGTAGGTCAAAGAATCAAGTACGAAATTCAAAGATAAAAAAATGAGAAAAAATTGTGGGGAAAAGTGATTTTCTCTAATACATTGTGGTTCAGTTCTTCTGAAAAAGTAAAAATGTTGTAATTGATTTATATTTGGTTTTCGTAGATTAAGATAAACAAAAATCTAGGGAATTGGGATTTTTTGTTCTATTCATTGCTAACCTGCCAGTGCCTTTATGCTTGTACAGAAGAGTGCAGATAAAAACTCTTCAGGACACATGAATTTCGCTTGTTGTGTCAGTGATCATTATGTGTACATCCAGTCCAGATTGCACGTGAAGGCCAGGTATGAATTAATTTGCCTGTGCCCAAACAACCAAGCAGGAAGAGTTAAAGTCTGAGAACATCCCAGCAGTGGCAAGGGAGTGCCTAGAGGCTAAGAGTTCTGAACTGCCTCCTGCAAGTCACAAATGTTTTGCACCTTTTATGCTTTGAAGCTCTTCTGCTCTGACATGTGTAGAATCCTCTGCAGAATTCTGAGTACCCAAATATCTCTCTCAAAGCCTCTCTGCTGTTCTTTCTTGGTCTGCCAGAGATAAGACACCATGTGTCAGGTTCCCTGGTGAGAGAAAATGAGACCAGGGCTGAATTTGGGCTAATCACTGTCTCCATGAACTGGCTGTTAGTGAGACTCTCAGTAGTGAAAGGCGTCAGCTTTAGGGGATAAGTTGCCAAGGCTGGTTTAGCAGATGCTGAACGATAGTTATCCACATTAACAGCATGGCTTTGACAGAGAAGAGCTCTGACTGAATGCCACGGAGATCTGCAGAGGAAAATAGCTGAGAAAATTATTAACCATGAGAACAGCTTCATTTTTTTTGCAAACCTGCAATGAGCTCGGAGCTGGGCATGATGAATGATGTAGAAAATGTGAGTGGGAGGTGGCATGTTCTTGAACAGAAAGTTCTCCAGCATACTTCCCCACCTCCCTACGCGATCTCAGTTTTTAAATGTGTATGTGAATACATGGCTACTTGTCTGGTACTGGAAAGGCAGTTGTGGCTTAATATTAGCACCAATTTTCCTTTTCTCCTAAAAATTCTTTAAGAATAAGATTGGGGTGTAATTTTGGTTTTTTTCTCTTGTCCTTCTCCCCAGAATTAGACAAACTACGATGAAGATTACAAAGCATTCACCTTTTTTAATATTATGACCTTATTGTCATAATACCAACAGTAAAATGCTTTTGTGAGACACTGAACAAGAGGTATAAGGACTCTGCTCCTTCTGAAACACAGTACTTAAATTTTGAGGTTGGTAAAAAAGATAATAATAAATCAAGGAGTAGAAAGTGTTGTCTGGTGATATGACTGTTTTCTCTCTGCCCTGTTTTGTTTTTCCGTAAAATATCTCTAAATACCCTTCCTGAATCTAGACTATTTAAGGAATAATTTAAAAAATTTTTTTCTAGCAAATGAAAACTATGTACACTTGCCTTCTTAGCTACCACCCTGTCTCTGGCTTGTTCATTCCTGACACTGATATGACTGATGAGTAATTGTCTCTCTTCTTGTGATAGTTCCTCAACCCAGTCCTGTTACACACATTTGATGTTAAACTGAGTAAATCAAAGAGTAATTTGATTGTCCAAAGAACACATAGTGCCCAAAAATAAACTGTTGCGTGAATAAGAGAACAGGATAGAAAGTAGTCTTAACATATGGTATGAAAATTTAATTCTGACTAGTGGAAGTTTTTAATTCCTTGTAAAATCAAAGACCTGAACGAGGTCATTAAACTGCTCTGAAGTGAAATGAAATCTTGCAGGTCCAGCCCAATACCTAAAGCACCTTGGAAGCCTGATCCAGTACAGAGAATAAGAGCAACAGTTTGAGCTAGCATGATAAATATCTTTTTTAAAACTGCCTGTAGTTCAGAGGCTCAATACATCTTATTAAATTGTTGGTTTGAGGCAAAACTGTGCATTGATTTCTTGTAATCTGACAGAGGTCTGTGGCTTATTCTTTTGTCTTTCTTCGAAACTTCCAGCTATCTTCCTAAATGATATAACAGTTTATATATTGAACAGTTCTAACCTCTTAATTCACTTTTAATAGTTGCCAGAGGTAGCATGTCTCTTCCACTACTTGTCACTTCTTGTTTCTACCTACTCTAGTTGCCGATTTCCAGCTGTCAGGGTGGCTAAGAGGAGGATTTGCTACCCTTGCTTCCTATTTTGTTTCTATTTTTTTTCTGACTTTCTCACTCACTGCCTTCTAAGCATTTTTGATACAGAACAGAGCTATTTTTAATTGTTGAAGAAATAGTCAGTCAGTAAACACTTTGGCCAGAAATCTTTAAACCATTTTGGTTCTGTATTCTAATTCAGAAGATGATCTGTCAGAATTAATTGAGAATGTCTTAATGAAATCAAGTCCAGTTCATTAGGCAAACACTTAAATTATTAATTTAAATACTGGGTAGTTCAACAGCATTTATGACAGTAACAAATACCAATGTATTTTAATTTTTAAATTCCTCCTCTGTGCAGAAGTTGATGTCCTGCTATAGCTGCTGCTGCCAGACATAAAAAGTTGTCACCTTGCTATAGTTTAAGCTTCTCAGAGTCTGCTAAAGAATTATGTTGGGAAAAGGCTTATGAAACAAAAATGTATCTTTTTAAGCACACGGTGCTTAAAATTAATCAAGCCTAGAGTGTAATTTTCATTCTTGCAACTCTATTTTGGATCTAGTAGAATTACACCAGAGATGAACTTGAACCAGAAAGTTCAGGGTCATGCCATTTCATCAATTTATAGAACACTTAAATTAATGTATCATTATTTACCATAAATCTTCTGCTTTAGTACCTAGGCATCCCTATTTCCTTAGTGCTGAGAAAAATAATTTTTTTCATAAAATGAATTAATCTTTCTTCCATTTTTGCCTTATCTAGAACAAAGATTCCCCCAAAAAGAAAAAAAAATATTAGGAGGGGAAAGAGGAAAAAATGATGAGGGAAATTGGTTAAAAAGAACAGAAAAAAGAAAGTGAACTGTGATGGCTGTAAGTTAATGATATAGCATGTGTTTAAAAGGGTGAATTCATTCAACACATTTCACAGAAAAACAGAATATTTTGGGTTTCAGGGGAGCTTTAAAGGTTCTCTAGCCCAAGGCCATTAAGATGAGCAGGGACATTTTCAAGCAGAGCAGGTTGCTCAGAGTCCCATCCTACCTGCCCGTTAATATTTCCAGGGATGAGCCAACTACTAGCTCCCTCCTTGTCACACCATCCTCAAAGTAAAACATTTCCTCCTTGTGTCTGATCTGTATCTTCCCTCTTTCAGTTTAAAACTATTAACCCCATCCTGTCACAACAGGCCCTACCCGGAAGGCTGTCCTCATATTTCATATAAGCCTTCTTGAGGTACTGGGAGACCTCAGAAAGGTCAGCTCAGAACTTTTACCCCTTTGGGATGAACTATCCCAATATTCTCAGCCTTTCCTCATAGCAGAGGTGCTCCATCCCCCTCTGATCATCTTGGTGGCCTCCTCTAGATTCACCCCAACAGCTCCATGTCCCTCCCACGATGGGACTCCAGAGCTGGATGCAGGGTTCCAGGTGGGTCTCACCAAAACAGAGCAGAGGGGCAGAACCCCCTCCCTGCCCTGCTGCCCATGGGGCTCTGGATGCAGCCCAGGACATGTTTGGCTCTCTGGGCTGCCAGTGGACATTGCCAGTGAATGTCCAGCTTTTCATTCCAAGCCTGTCTCTGCAGAAATGTTCTCAGCCTGTCTTGATACCATGATTGCCCTGAACCACGTGCAAGACCTTTGACTTGGATATTTTTGAACCTTATGAGGTTCCCAAGAGTTCACTTTCTGAGCTTGTTCAGGTCCCTCTGAATGATGTCCCCTCCCTCGGGTGTCTCAGCTGCTCAGGCTGCAGTCATCTGTAAATTTGCTGAGCTCACTAATCCCACTGTCTGTGCCACTGATGAATTTATTACAAAGAACTGGTCCAAATTTCTACGTTCTGCTCTCTGAGTTGCCCACCTTGGCAGCTGTAGCGAGGTTTCCATACAGGATTTTGAGTGGCTGTTTAGTTATGTGCATCTTAAACCCATGCCTGGCTGAGTGGAAGTGAGAGTAGTGCTCTGGGGCTGATATATCTACTTGTGAAAACACAGGTACAGGGAGTCAGGGAGTGACAAGTGTCCTTGCCTGGAATTCCAGGGCCGCATGCCACACCAGCTTCAGGTATTCCAAAGGAAATTCTCTTTACATAAAACTGGAAGCTGAGAGGCACACTGCAGTAATTTCTAAAGTATTTTAACTCATGTGCTCAAAGGACCTGTTGTAAATGTATAGTCTTGCCATATGTTATCTTAACTGCAGGAATTTTAATACACACTTTGTGATTTGAATCATTCTTAATGCAACAATTTAACTTTGCATTCAGTTGTAATCCTTTCACTCAGTTTCTCTTAGCCTTTAAACACATTTACACTGTAGGTCTATTTTCTACTCTTCATTTAAGTAATTTGAAATGTTTTTAAGTTATTTGGATCTAGGATTTATTGTTAAACTATATAAGGCAAATATGACACAGAGCAGTCTTAATAACTGCGTGGCTTGCATTTTTTCTCTATTCAGATTGCCTGAAATACTAAAAATATTTGTTTAGTGATAAGTCTTTACAATTTTTTAGACTGTAGTTTGTTTCTAGAAATGTTTTTTTTTTACAAGAAATAGGGTCTTTCCCCCTTTGTATTGCCCAATGTTGAAAGGAAAGTAACTCTATCTGTAAAGAGAAAGATTCACTTAACAAATGGTATTCACAGGAGTAAAAGAAACATTTAAGCTGATTGTTGCATCTCAAACAGGAGCAGGCTCAGCAAGCAATACTGAAGAGGTGGATTTTAAAAATTCTTTCAGACAGAAATTGTAGCAATGGGGAAGTCACAGGAACAGAAAGCAGTTTCACAAAAAGCTCAGAAAGAACTGGAAGCAGAAAAAAGTCAAATCAGCTCGGCAAAAGCAGTCAGCGGCATCTGAGCTTTTGCCTGTCAAACAGGTCCCATCCTCTTAGGGCTGGATCCCTGAGGATCACTCAGGTGGCCTCTGGTTCTCACTTCACCCTTTGGGAGCAGTCTCAGGAACACTTTGCAGAGTTCTGCACACTCGAGGAGTCCGTGGGCCAGGGCTGCTCAGAGGCACCTGAGGACCAGCAGGCAGACACAGTGCCAGTGCTCTGCCAGCCTGAGATGTCTCAGGATGTTACACACAGAACAAAGCCTGGCAAAAGGGTTTGTTCTCCAAAAGCCTCACCCCACAAAGTCCTCTGCTGTCACTTGTTCCAGCTCACACATAAATGCACACAGATACCCACAACCACCTTTAACTGTGGCTTAGCACGTGGATGTTCACAGCTATTTATGTGACCTGCCAAGCATGCCATTTTTGCCTTTTCTATGAATCACATATTTAGATTAAAAATTACAGTATTGCATCACCTCTGGTAAAAAAAAAAATTAAGGTAGAAAACAAATGAACAAGAAAATACTGTGAGAATTAATTTTTGGCTTTTTTATCAACTGATTTATATGATTCTGTTATTGGGAATGGGATATAAAAGTACTGTAGAAGACTTCTTATAAGCCTTATATTACTAATATAATAATGCCAGGTTTTATATGCCTACTTAATAGTTTTACAATTCTCTGATAAGATTTCTGCCATAGAAATATAAATATTTTTCTTTTATCACTTTTGAATCTCCACAGCAAAAGCAGCCCATATCTGGATCTGTCATTTCTGTTGTCTCTTCTCTTTCTTGGAAATTCAGTGTTTAATGGGGAGAGGGCTAAAGAGACCTAATTTCCTGTCCTTCCCCCAATAACCCTGGCATCCATTCCTTTCTGACAATGAGGCTGTTTGACCTTCAGATTTAAAATTGCTTCTCTTCAAAATTTGAATGGTATCAAAGAGAGAGGAAACCCAAGACAAAATTAAAAAGTGGCAGTGGGAGCTTAAGCATCTTCCCCAAATATTTCATCTTTCTGAACAAAGAGGATGGATTTGTCTCCATAACTTCTGTGGTTGTTTAAAAGCATTAAAAAAATTAACAATGAGCAGTAAATGGATAAGCAAACTTCTTGTGAACAATCCATGGTTCAAATGTTATTCATGTTTTTCAGGCTGTGTGGGCACACACCTGTATTTGAGTGCAAAAGTACACAAAATAGGACAAAACTGACTCCTTAAAAGAAACTCAGGTGTTAAGTTTTTCTGCCTTCAAAAATGTCCTGAGGAAGATTTCCCCACACAATCCAAGGAAGAAAAGAACTTGAGTTTTACTAGAATTTATGTATTCCCAAATTCCACTGCTGTCAGAAAAAACCCTATCATTCAATAACATTTTTAGTTCCAATTGTAAAACTGAAAGTAACATAAGGTTTTGTTTTTATTTTCATATTATATTAATGGAGTTCTCTTGAAAATCTTGTGAGATACTGGATCTAGAATTTCAGTGATGAAGCCCTAAAATTTGAGCATCATCATCTGAACTTTCACCTTCCCTTTCAGTCTGTTTAGGGACAAGCACATTATCAGAATGGCTTTGTCTCCCAGCAGTGAGATATTAGATAACTATCATAAGATGTGTATAAACAATTTGTTGTTATGTGCTGTTAGCTTTGTGAATGAATGCATATAGGCTGAGGGAGTGCAGTTAAATTTCCTGTGTTTGTTTAGCACGTCTGTGTCAGTCTCAGGAATTGAACAGGAATTGAAATGGTCTTAAGCACATTACCCACCCTTTTTGTTGCAAAAAAAAAAATGACCAGTGTTTCCTGAGGCACTACTGTGCATGTTATTACTGCTTTATATCACTTTCTGATCTGAGTTGTCTGATGTATCGAATAATGAAATTAAGGCTTGTGAAGGATGGCTGAACCACAGAATATCCCCTGGAGTGAGCTTGCTTTTAATAGGAATTTTTTTTCAGGGGTCTTTCCTTAAGGAAGGGGGCAGAGGAAAAGAAAAGAAAGACTCCCACTTTTTTGGGAAAAAAAGAAAAATCGTTTTCTGCAATAGAGCAAACATCATCCTTTCCCCCGACCCTACTTCCTCCTGGTGCTCCCCTGGCCATTTACCAGTATTTTTCTTGTGTGATTGAGAAGCCCTTGGCTTTGCTCAGGGGAAAGGGCTCATGCTGAGCAGTAAGGGATCCCAGTTGTACACTTAATCAAAGTGGCATGCTCCGCACTTTGTTTCTGAGTAATTTCCGTAGCCAACGCATGTGATCTCTGTGCTGTGCCTGCGTGAATCAAACCCAAAGTTTGCAACTTGACTCAGTTGTTACTCCTGCTGACAGGCGAAAGGTCCTTTAGGGGGAGGCAGGGGGATGAGGTTCAACTCAATTCAGGTTGCTCAAAGGGAATGAAAGGGACGATTTGAAAACCACAAGTGCTGGGATGAAAGATTACAGATAGCAAACAATGACTGCCCGTGGTAAATTGTTGATTGGGGTATCTGTATCAGGTGATGTTTGTAGTCTCTACATGTAGTATGATGGAAAACAGATTAGGACAGTGAAAATAGAACAACAATAGAGTCTGAGTCTTTGTTTTCACTTTTCAAAGGCTTTTTTTCTTCTTCTTTCCTTTTTTTTTTTTTTTTTTTTTTTTTTTTTTTTTTTTTTTTTTTTTTTGATAAGGCCCAGTAAATTGTTAGCAACATGCTGGTGGGAACCTATGGAAAAGAATACACACAGTATCAATGGTGCTGTTCTTATCCCGAGAGCTGTGTTGGTGGGTGTGGGAATAGCAGGCTTTCAATGTGAGCTGCTGCAATGAGATAGCATTGAGAAACCAGGGCAGGCAACAGCACAGATTTAGTCTGGGGAACCAAGGGCTTTATCCAGCAGTAATGTGTGTAAGGACAGACAATGTAACACTATAGTTGGTTTCACAACAAAGAACTGTAAAAGGATTTGATAGTAAGGGATTGGCAGAAAAGCTGAATGTATCTGTACAGTGCAGTGAGTATTTTCTTTTTAAAGGTATTTCAGTGAAATAACTTAAAAAGACAGTATTTAAAGTTTGAGTGTTTTGTTTTGGTTTTTGGTTTTTTTAATAATAATAGACATTATTTTAGAGTAAGGTCTCTTAAAAACAGAGAGTGAAGGACCTAAGTAAAGGAGTAAAAGACCTAAGAGGGTATTTTGTTTCAATGACGGAACAAGAAGGAAAAAGAGGCATGTGTGTTAAAACAGAACGGACAGGTCATTTTTACAGAGGTCTGTTGACCTATTGCATTTGATTTCTGAATACCTGTATGGCCATCATCACCAGCAAATCACTAAAAGATTTTTGTCTCTATCATCCAGTCTGTATAAATCTGTTCAGTTTTCAAATTTTAATTGCAGAAAGTTTTGGCTGCAACTTCAGCAAGACCCCATATAATCAGTGGAGCTACCTGGGCTTAAAATGAGCATATGGCTTTATGAAGCCTGTGGGGTAACAAGGTAACTATTGCTACAGTAGACTCATGCTGGCTGTACTTCAGAATGAAATAGCATTCTTTTGTTTTTATAGCTGCTGTCATGAGCAATGAAAGTTAAAAAAAAAAGCTTTGTAAACCCTCAATTTGCCTCTGCTGCTGTATTTGGGCAAAGGTGTTGGTGATAAGTGATCCTAAGTGTTGGTAGCAGTCCTGCTGTGGGAAAGATGGCTGAGTAGGAAAATCAGGATGAACTCTATTTTGCCCTTGTGTCTGGTGACCTTTCTAGCACAGGAAAACATTCTGGCAAGGCAGGTAAAAATCAATTAGGAATGTGGGAAAACTTTCACACTTCGTGTCTGGTACTTGCTGGTCACAGCTTTTTGAAGATCTCAGCAGAAGCATCTCTGACTAAAAAAAAAACCATACAAATGCGTGCTTAGGTTAAAAGTATGTAGATCTCCGCTGTACAGTTAGTGAAATTCCTATTGAACTGGGAACAATGTGTAGCTAACCTGCTCTGCAGTGTGTGGACCTACCTCTGAACTTAAAACACCAAACTGTGTTTTATGGTTTGTGACCTGCATGACTTCCATTAGGGAGTGAACAGAAGCATCAAAATCCACTGCAATGCTCTTAAATGGAAAGATGCCCTTAGGAATCCCTCCTGTACAATTAAGTGGTTAACATTTTGAAATGTAAGTGAATGGTTGCCACTCTGTCAGTACTTTTAGATTAATATTGTATAAAATTCTAGCCACATTGTCAGTCTCCAGAACAGTGCATTTTGGACAGCTGATGTCCCAGAATAATACGGCATCTTTCTGACCACAAAATAGCCTATAGAGGTCTGCAGCCAGCTTGCCTGATACTTGAATGTTATATCATTTATCAGGCAATAAACTTACAAACAAGAAATAGAAAGATTCTGAAAATCCATTTCAAGCTTAAAAGATAAGGACATAATTTTTAAAAAGGGTAATGTGACTGTGATAAAATTGGGTTTGCCTACATTTGCACAGTGAAACTGAAGAGTGTTAAGTTTTTCACATTGTCTTGCATGCATCTTTAAATGAACTTTATAGAGTGTTCTATTAATTCCCTGTGAATAAACAGACTACATGATGTATGTCTACATTCCCAGAGCTTCTTGTTGGACATTCACTGCTTGTCAGCAGGCAGCAAGGGGCTAAATAAAATTAATGAAAGAAAATGCTTTTTGGATGGGGGAAAGGAAGGTTAGAGGCAAGATTAGGGTGAGTAGAGTCTTCTTAACAACATATTTTCATTTATTTCGCTGTAATATCTTTTTTTTTTCTAACTGCATAAACTTCAAAGATAATACAAAATTGGAATTACGAATATCACTGCTTTGTAGTGAATGTATTGCAAGATTCTTAAATAATTAAATTATTCCAGTTCTTAAAATGGAGTGTAATTAGTCATTAATGAGCAAAATCTGTTGCTGTGCAGAGTTGATATACTCCATGCAGACCATCCTTAAGTTTTGCAGGATTTGGTTTCATTTCTAAATGTATGCATGTGGTAAAAATCAACTGTTGTATATCTCATAAGACAATCACTAAATTAGCTAGTAAGTTATGTAACATATCAAATATTTAATTTTTGTATAATAAATGATAGATTTGTCAATGACTCAATTTTCTGCTTCTGTTTAACGAGCAGCTTGATTTAGAAGCATGGTGATGAAAGGTTTGATATTAACAGGGATTAATAGATTTAAAAATGATAGGCCTGGAATGTGAAGATGGCAGCTTTTCACTCATAAACCCACAGTTCAAATTCATGTTACACAGGTCCTGCAGGAACAACATAGATGAGGAACAGCCATAGGATCTACAAATACATTATACTGCATCCTTTTATACAGGGTTAATGCTGATGAGCAGAGGCTATTTTCTCAATTAGCACTAGCAACCAAAAGTTTATATTTAAAACTATATAAGCAAAAAGGCTAAGGAAGAAATGGAACATGATGCCCTGAGAGGGGAGGTCAAGGCGGTTGCACATTCAAGACATTGTCAGAAATTTACTTTTCTGCTCTTGGATTAAATTCCCTAGTACTGAACTAAGCAGGTGTCTCATTAGAATCAGGGAACAGCTCCCACCCTTAAACACATTTAGGCTTATGTACCTTGAAAGGTTAAGCAAACCAATAATGCAAACTTCTTTCTATTGTTAAAAACAAGGTGGAATAAGCAGTAGCAAAATAGGAATGGGATCATAAACTATTTCATTAGGAAAACACATTTTCCTAATATTGGCGCTTCTGCAAAATAGAGTTAATCTTAGCTAAATAAATACCATGTGTTTAGAACTGTGGTTAACCTGAATAAATTGTAGGATTTTGCTCCACAAGCCAGTCATTAAGAGCTCTATGGTGTGGAGCACAGACTTCAGTGTGCTAATTAAGGCTATTTCAAAGATGAAGAGCTTTTTATACTGGTGTCCTATGTTTTGTTATTTTTCATCTCATTTTCTTTCTTTTCAGCAGGTCAAATCCTTTTCCTAGTGAAGTGCTGAACCTTTGATTTAGTCAGTCATACAAACTAGATACAGAAAGGAAATGCTGATATTAAGAATACACCATTTAATCGTTGCAAGAACTCTGTGACCCTTTAGTGAAACACACAGTATGTACCATGAAAATACAAATACTTCACACTCAGATGACTCTGTTTGATATAATCATATGTTCTCTGTGCAGTTCCTTAGGTCATGACTCAATCTCAGTAATTCTAGGCAGAGAATGATGCTAGTGTTGCTGAAATATTCTTCTTGCTTTATATAGAAATTGGCATAACATTAAGGGCTAGTGTGCAGCAAATGTTCCTCTTCAGAGATAAAGAAAAAAAAAAAAAAAAAAGGTGTGATCTGTTTTCTTTTGTTCGTCTTTCCTGAAACTGAGGAAATTTAACACAAGACTTTTAATTTGTTTTGTTGACCAGGGTCAGTTGGAATTTTTGTTTTTAACTGTGAGATTGCTTGCCCAGAGGAGTTGTGGAGTCTTTGTCCTTGGAGATGCTGGAAACAGAATTAAGACATAAACCAGTTGTAATTGGCCCTGCTCTGAGCAAGATGGGTATCAGAGTCAGAGAACACCTCAGCTGTGCTATGATTCTCTGATTAGCATGAACATCTGTGAAATTAGTAAAGATAGAAATTATTAGGAAGAATTTTATTTTGTAAAAGCACTTCTTCTTTTTATTTTTTTGTTAAAACACTTGTCTGCTTAAAGGATTGAACATTTAGAAATGTAAATGTAAGTTCAGGTTTAGCAATGAAGAAGAGTGAATAATATTCAATATTTCATCATTCATAAATATCTTTGGTGGGACACACTGATCAGGCATGCTGTGGCTGGTTCCTGTACTTCAACATAAACAGAAAAATGAGGAAAAATTCAAAAAGACTGTGAAAGAGAGCATGGAAACTTCAACAATGACAACAACAAAATTAACACTTCCAAAATAAGTTTTTGCACCAAATAACAAAGAAATTGTTTAACATGTAAAAAACATGTAGGGAATCGTACGACTGATTTGGGAAAATTCAAGAATTTGCCTAAATAGGAGTTAGGCAATGGCATGAAAAGCTAGAAATACAGGTTGATGAAAAGATTTTTTTCCATCAATAAATAATTCACTTTAGAAAAGAGAGATTCAAGGTACCTTTTGTGTTTTATTTTTCTGTACTATATTCAAATTGCTAATAAAAGCCACATCAAGAATATGTGAAAATAGAAGTGAGGTCTGATTTCTGAGTGCAGAATAGCCCTCGGTGTTTGCTTTAGGCTTCCTAACTTCCAGAATCTTCTTCATTCAGGAGCTGTTCTGCAGTCAGAGAGGGTAATAAGGCCTCTCTGAATTAGAAGAGCAATTTTCTTTCAGTGTTACCAAGTCCATCCTTGCCCTAAGAATTTGGGATTTCATGTGAGGGACAAATATATGGTGGCCATATATTCTCTGCAAATAGTCCTTCTCTGTTCAGTGGAGCTAAAACTGCACTGTTGCTGGTTTTGCCTTCATTGTGCTGTTGTCTTAAATGCAGTCAAAATCATGTAGAATAAAAAATTAATTCCTTTCAATTTGTTATTGAACATATAATTATTGCTAATTAATCAGCTCAGTTTTAAAGCTTTTCCAAAGGCTCCAATGAAAGTCACTGTAAACGTGCAAAGCATTCTCATTCAAGTATTTAGTAATCCTTGTAACTTCAGTAAAAAATCTTCAAACTCTTAGAAACTGGCAAATTAGCTATTTCTTGGGCAGTGTTTGCAAAACACACACACTGTAAAATGACTTGTTTTAAATTTATGTTAAACTGGTAGTAAAAATACATATGGTTACTTTCACTGCTGAAGATGTGCTGCTGTGTGTTGATCATCCTTTAGTGCATTTTGAATGATAGTTAGTCTGTGGGGACCAGTGAAGACCTCCAATTAATTATTACTGGAGAACATGAAATCATAAACAAAATTCCTTGTAATAAATTTTTAAAATGAGATTGCATGTTTTATTTACGGTACTGGTCCATTTTGGGGCTTTAAATCTATGAACAAAAACAAACATCCTTTTTATCAAACTGAAATAAAAAATATCAATAGTATTTCTTTCTTATCAAAGTAGGACACAATATATGAACTGGACTTCTAAATAACTGCAGGGAGAGAAGCAAGGGAAGAAGAAGAAAAAATTTACTTTTTCAGAGGATTCATAGGGACAGATTGAGAATATATCTATAAAATGTCAAAACCAGCAAATGCTTCCAAGCATTGTGAAGTTTTTTAATCTTTCAGGTAGCTGATATGATGGAAATATTTTAAAAAAAAGTTTTTGTTAAAGACATAGCTAATAACTAAGGACCCTCGTAAATGGCACAGGTTTACAGCAGAAATTTGGTTTGGTTTAGACAGAAGGGAAGCAACACTAAGAATATGCAATATTTTCAAATATGTTTGGTGACGAAATCCTGCCACAGACACACAGTTAAAGGTGTTTCTTGTCCCATAAGGGTTACAGCTGAATTTCTAAAACACCAATTGAAGTATGATCAATAGCTAATACAATAAAATACAATCATCCAAATCTTTCACTAGAGTCCTGTAACTTTTTTTTTTTTTAATTTAATTCTCACTTTTATTTGTCTTTTAGATTCAAGTCATCTGTCCAGAAAATGAAAATGCACAATAGATATGCTGTGGTTTAATGGACAGATATCAATAGTTGATATGAAGGGCTTCTTTAATTGAAATGTGTGGAAATCCTATAGTCTGTTTGCTGGGATTTTTTTCCTTGCCATTGAAAATCTCCTCCTCCTATTACAAGCAGTATGCCTTCTTCCCTAGGTTCCACTAAGGGAATTTACTTCTCCTTTCACTCAGTCAAACTGTTCCCTTCCTTCAGAGCTCAGACTCTAATTAACCTACACCTTCACAGGACATGGATATCTCAATGTTAATTCTGGGTCTGGGAGTTGTCTGATGGCACCATCATATCTAAATGTTTTAAGCAAAAACCTTTATCAGACTGATAAGTGCCTGCTGGAGCCTGCAGACATTTTGAAGAGCTTAATCCAAATGAATCTGTAGGTCTTGCAAGTGAGAAACTGCTGGTCCAAGTAGACCCAGTAATTCTTCATCAAAGGATTATTTGGGCTCTTTTTCTAATGGCATGAGCTTCTGCACTAGCCAGATAGACAGCTGTGTCCATGACCTATATTGCTGCCTCTCTCTTTATTCAAATGGAATTATAAAGTTGCAGCATAGTGCCAAGGCAGTGTGGCAGTGTCTGAGTTGAGTTTTCTTAAATTCTTAATTCCTTTAATCTCCCTGTGATAAAAATGTCTTTAATTTATGCAATCCCTTTCTCCCTCATTAGAAAAGACATCATCAAACCAGTTCCCCATTTCCCACAATTTTCTTCTAGGTGCTGGCTTTCTCTCATCCATGGAGCTGTCACTACCATGCACCACAAGATTCTCTCCAGAAGAAATTCCATTTTGAATCAATGCTAGTGTTCCATGAGTAATATAGAATTCTAGAAAGGCCCCCATATAAGAGGAAACTGTAATGAGCTCAAGCCTGAACATCATAATTAGGGTCATCTTCTACAACTTTAGTTTTCTAAAGGTTACTTGTCTCACATAAACTATTCTTCTCGGATCTTTTAGTGCCAAGGGAGGTGAAATAGACACGGAAAGGAAAAATTTCCAACTGTATGAGACAGCTGCTGTAGGGATAAATGATCCTCTGGGTGAATTCTGACAACTGAATCAAAAAACTAACATTTTATCATCTAAAGTTCTTTAAGGTGTCTATAGGATCTTCACAAACTAATATATTTTATTTGAAAGTGACAGAAGAGAGGATTTAGTCTCTGTACTCCTGAAGATTTTCAAAACTGGCTGTATGAGTTCTGAGAAACCTGATTTACCTTTGAACTCAACCCTCCCTCGAGCAGGTTATTAGGCTATATAGCCTCCATTGGGCCTTCCTAAACTAAAGCATTTTGCAGTTCAATTAATTCCACCCTGGCACCTTATTTCCATTCTTTGATAACTTAAAAAACCAAAGAGGTAAACAGTAATATCTGCAGTGCTATTTCTTTGAAAATTTTAGTTACTCTATTCACAATGAATAATTGTCTTCGTTATTCTCACAATGAGTAACTGCTTTTGCTTTTCTCTTGTTATCGTATCAATGTGTGCAGAATTTTAAGAAATATATCTGTGGAAAATGGCTGAGATAGGATTTACTGGGGTAAACTTTACTTTCTAAATAATCTACATACAGTCTAAAAAGTGTTTCAAACAAATCCAAAACTTAAAAGCCTAATGGAAAATTTCCCAAAGATATGTTAGGTAGTAATGGTAATCTCCATTCTTGTGGGATAAAAGCATTATTTGTTAAAAATATACAGTGTTTGTACGTTTCTTTATTCATTTTGTTTTTCCAGTGCATCCCCTCTCTTTTCTTCCTCCTTCCACTATTTTGAAATAATTCCGCTCATATGTTGCTTGAGCTTTACTCAGTTTGTTGTGCCCCTTTTCCTTTTTAACCCTTAATTAGTGTTTCTGTGCCACTCATCTGCAACAACATCCGACCTTCTCTCAGCACTCACGTAGCGAGTAACCCCTTTGGCTGACAGGTTATTGTCATCCCAGGTCCATTTCTGAACTTCCAGCTCAGAGTTCCTCCCCTTTGCCCACACTTCTCCCATCCTTAATGTGCATCTTTTCTCACTCTGAAGATTGCAGGACAATAACTCAGCTGCTCTTCTTTCTTAATCGAGTTTTCTTCTTTCTTTGCGATCTCTGCTACTCAAAGTCTAAAGAAGTTTTGTCTCTATTCCCACAAACTTCCAACAGAACAAAACTGGATGATAGTCAAAATTTAAATGTTAATTATCTTTAATTACCAATGAAGTTTTTGAATTAAGTTAACTGAGATATTGGTAGGACTCAGTGTCATATGGGACTTCTGAGGGCTGAACCTTTCAGATCAGCATTTTCTGATTTAGTAGTTGAAGAGGAACTTTTGTGGCTGTAGCTGCAGCACCAAGTGAAGCAAACAAAATGTGAGGCAGTAAGAATTGTAATAGACACATCTGAGTTTTAGTAAAGTGGTTTCGGTCAGGCTGAGGAGCTGTCCTGCAGTGTCAGTATCTGAACAGGGCTGATGCTCTGAGATGGGGACACAGCATGTGCAGGAAACCACAACATAGCTGGTAGCCATCGTGATGGCCTGGCCCCTCAGGTGGGCAGCTCCTCACACACTTCAAATGCCACAGAAAAGTGAGACGATGAAATCATTATTTTTTATCAACATTTTCATGCAGGCTATTCCTCATATTCCTGTTAAAACTCTGAGTTACAGTAGCATGTTTTCTCCTCTGCTGCCCCTCAAATTGTCCATTCAAGCGTAACCCTCTAGACTTTCACAAGTGAGAGTGAAGATGCTCTCAAGTCCAAATTTCAGCAGTTTTCAAAAATTTCAGGGTAAGAAATCCACTTTCTCACCACGAGTTTCCCATATGTTTACAAAATTTCCATTCAAAACAATTAATACTAAAAAGCTTTCACAAATACTTTCATATTAATGTTTTCATTAATGGCCTTGGATGGTGGGGAAAAAATAATAGGATGAAGAAAAATATTCCTTTGTGGTAAACATTTGTTTTATAAAAGTAAACAAATAAAATATTCCTGAAGTACTTAGCCATCAGTATTTGAAGGCCTGTGGCAGCATCTGAAAGACAAAAAAGGAAATAATTGATTAGTGGATTTTGTTTGATCTGTTCAGGGATCAAAGGGACAAATACTGTCTACAGGGATGAAAGGATGGAGAATTCCTCTCCATACTGCCTCACTTATCTGGTTATTTAGATGTTCTTGCTACATGCTAGTGATGTGTGTACCTGACCCTCTGTAGTGCTTGAGGAAAAAAAAGCCCAAATTAGGTACACTGTACTATTGTGCTGCAATTCTGAAAGATTTCTCAATAATCACACATGAAAAATGCAGTTTAAAGTCTGTGAGAAGGAATAATGAATCTGTTTTTCAGTTTGTAAGCAGTATTGTCTTCGTGTGTAATACAATTGTGATGATTTTGTTTTTAATTGTTTGACCCCTTCCCACATACTGAATGTCTAGAATTTGATTTTGGGGCATCCTAATGCGCCATAGGAAAATATACACCCATTTTATGTACTGTATGATGCTACAACACTTGTCTCTTCTGATCTTTCTTTAAATATTACTGGTTTGCTTTAGTATATTCTTGTAGAGGAAAAATCATGTATTTCAGAGTTTTGGGGGTATTTCCTTCTAAAGGTTTCTATTGCCAATTAAATTCACAGTTATGTGTATGCACATGTACTACATCAGTATAAGCTGTGTACCAAGTGGTGCTTTTACCATAACTTATCTCCATTTACATTCATTTGGAAGTTATTAGGGTATAATAGAGCTCTGGGTAATTTTGTACTTTGGAAGCCATTTGTTCACAATGCTGGTTACCAGCAGAGAAGAAGAGGTGTCTCTGGACACTCTCAGCCATCCCAGGAAGATCACCAAGAAAAATGAGCATATTCTCAGCTGTCTGTTTGCTCTCTAGGGATTTGTGACCCCCCCTGAAAATTAGTGGAACTCCAAAGCTGAGAAAAATCACTAGACTAGACCAACCTGTTCAGCTTTATTTGTACACAAGATGCTCAGTCTGTCTGATCTGATGATGTATTCATTTGCTTTGAAATACGTGTAGACTCTTGTAAAGATGGAGACCAGAAAACACACTTGAAAAGACACTTTGTTCTGCATGTGAAAGCATTTCACTTTCATAACCACTGTCACAAAGCCTTTGTCAAATTATGGCATTGTCCAGGCCACTCAGTTAAGTGTATTATCTGACTTTAACAGCTGCTTTGCAGTTGGATTTTTAGGATACTTCACCAAACTTATGGCAATCATCTGGTACCTTTTTAAATAATTACCCCAGATGCTGATGCCTGAAAGGGTGGAAACAAGGACAGTCATTCCTACTGACTCTGACTGTTGACTACAGTACATTCTTTGTTAGTGTGGAAGACTTCTGGTACCCCTTTCAATATCTTCCCCAAAGTCTGAATAGAAGGAATTGGAAAGCAGTCATATGTCATGTACAGGTCCTGTTATATCTGGAGCATAGCTACTAGTGGAGTGTAGGAAGGACAAATATATTCACACCCAGTTTAATCAGGATTCCCAAAACCACATAATCCTCACCCTTTAAGGCACCTCAACATGTTTGTGTTCATTTTTGAGTCACTAGAAACACATCTTATTTATGCCATTTTAGTTTATACATTCTCCATACTGAATGAGGTCATGAGGTAGACAAGAGGCTTGTTGATGGTCTGATGACATCACAGTGCCAATCTTCTCCATCAGATTTTTTCTTCACTTATCTCCAGTTCTGAAACAGAGGTATCCTCTCACCTCTCTCATCAAAGATTTGAGACTTTGTGAAAATTCCAGTTTATTCCTTCTTATACAAATCTTTTCCTTTCTGGTTGAGCCAATGAGTCAAAAAGGCTACTCATGATGTGTTGTGCACAGGATCAGGTTATTCTGCACAGTAAAACTGCCTGAACAGCTGTTTGATGCAGATTGCCAGATCGCCTCATAAAACTCCCCGGTAGCTGGAAATCGGGAGAAGTCCTAAATGACCCTGGATTAGAACAGCTTTTGCAGATCTCTTAAAAAACCTTTCACCTATTTCTTATGCTCATACATAAAGAGAGCAATAGCTAAAAGTCTGGTCAAAAAGACTTCCTAGCTTCTCTTGCAACATGCAGATTTTTCCCGATATCCTTATTTTAATAAATCTTAGATAGTCCAAACCCTTGGTCTGGAGTTTGGCATGAAGCTGCATCAGGGGAGGTTCATACTGGACATCAGAAAAAGGTGGTCAGCCACTGGAGCATGATCCCCAGGGGAAGGGTCATGACCCCCAGGGTCACGACAGTCAGAGGCCCAGGAGTGTATAGACAATGTGCTTTAATTTTTGGTAGTCATGTGAAGAGCAGGGAGTTGGACTCGATGATCTTCATAGATCCTTTTAAACTCAAGATATTCTGTAACATTATATTGAAAAATTTAAAGCCTGTTATTCAGCTTTTGAGAGGTTGAGAGGAGGCAAACTCAGAAAACAAAAATAAAACAGGCTTTAAACTCGGTCTGTGAAGAACTGAGTTGGTGGAGAAAACAGCTGTAGATTTTGAAGCATCTCACAAGTGGTTGACATGAGATGTGGAAAAAAACAAACTCTCCAGTTCTAGTGAAATTCTTGTAGGAAGGACTTGAAAAAAAATATAGATACAATATGATTTATTAGGTTCAGGAAGCTGATATTTAGTTTTCCAAACCAAAATGCTTCTAGTCTAATATTCAGGTAAAGTTCAACTCTATTAATAATGATAGAAAAATATTCCTATTGTAGTCAGGAGCAGCCTGTTACATATGGTGTAGGCTGTGTTTTGAATGTCATTTACTTTTATGTTTTGTTGTAATATTGTGTTCTATTATGCAAACCCATGAAACCTGCTGAGCAACAAGGCACAGCTTTTACCATTCTCCAACAATGGACAAAAACCAGAACAGCTCATCTTAAGAGGAATTTTATTACTCTTAACAGAGCTCTAAATTATTTGTCATTGGTCAGAAAAAAATGCGGCTGCTGTGCACTCTCGACCCTTCAGCAGTAGCTTGCTGCCTAAGTTGTTTATTCACTGAAAATATTTATGCAATGGATAGGCGTGGAGTAAGGGCTGACCAGAAACTCCGTGATGGGATAAGGGTAAATCTCATTCTTTCTCGGAAGAATTTGTGAAAAAAGGAAAAGTTCAGCTTTATTTCATCCTCTTAACCAACCTGAGGCTCTCCTTTTCCACCTTCCTCTCTTGTCTTTTTAAGTGTGCGAACAGCACATCTCCCATGGGGTATTCTCAGCTTGCTATTCTCTTGCTGACTAGGTAGGATAAGCTGAGCCTGAGCTGACACGCAGGAGAAGATTCTATTTTATTTAGAGTACACATACCTTCTGCTGCAGCTTGTTGAGCTCCACCTGTAAACTTTTCATGGTTTGGGTTTTTAAACAAACATCTGAATGAACTTCATATCTCTGAGCTCTGCAGGACTCTCAGTAGGATACACAGGAATTTGGCATTTATTAGAGCTTCTAGTGGAAATGTCAGAAGGGGATGCAGCTACCCTAAAGTGCTGCACAAAATTAATAGTTTTTTAAACTGCCATATTTCTCAACAGCAGACTCTTTTTATGTTGAAAAAGCACATAAATCAGGCCACATCACCAGGAAAAGGAAAAGAAAGGAACTCCAATGTTGATCTCAGATAAAATCAACTTAAAACAACTTTTTTTCTTTACTACTTTATTCCTGAGTTTAAGTTGGAGCTGTAACTCTTGGAAAGTAGCAAAAATGATAATTACAACATATAAGACACAGAGTTCCAAATTTCCAGCTTGCATTTTTAATAGTAACCCTTTCCAAGTGCTACACCAGTAATGATCATAGTAAAATATGTATTAAAGTCAAATAATCTAGTACAGATTCAAAAAAATCAAGTAAGCCTTTCTTACATAGTCATTTCAGGTTAAATGTTGGGGGTTTTAAATAGAAACAGAGGTCTTAAAATATTAAAAGCAACTTTGTGTCTTGTTCACATAATTTCTTTCTGAGGCCAACAGAAACACTACCATTTTCCCATTGCAACAGTGTATGACACTTCGAGAAATTCCATAAATGAGCTGCTTGTGAAAGGAGATAGTGCCCAGTGTGAGAGTGGCGGACACATTAATCCTTTATGGCTACACTGATCTATTTTCCAAGGGCTACCACTGGTGCAGTTTCCACTACAGGTTGCAGAGGATGGTCTTGTACTATGGATAAAAATCCACAGCTGGGATTTATCTCATTTTAGGATGTTGCAGCATAGATACTTGCATCTGAACCACAGGTTCAGTTTAGTTTAGTTCCATGGACATGTGCAATGTGGACATCTAAGCTGAGATAAGATGAATTCCAGTTCAGCTGAGGATCTCCCTGTTTTGCCTAGATCTACTCAAACCTAACTTCCATTGCTTTGCTCAAATAAGAGCTCTGGTTTCTAGGCCAGTGTATCAAAGTAATTTTTGGGAAAAAATGTGTACAAGAGGTATGAGCTATGATTGCTACAAAACTGAATTACATCAAAGAAAGTTCCTCTCATGTAACCAGGTGTCTTTCTGATATCTCAATGATATGAGCTCTGAAGAAGTAATAGTAGAAATCATGAAGATAAATGCAAGCAATGATGATTTACTTTATCAATTTCTTTGAAATAACTGACTGCAGTAATGTAACAATAACCCAGATTGTGTTTGTGCTGATTTCACTGGATGTTAGCTACAGACAGAGGTGGTTATGGTCCTAGTAAGGGTACAACCCATGGTGGAAATGCAAAATAGTTTTGTTTGCTGCTCTTAGACATTCAGTATTGTGGACAGGTGGAAGTATCTGTCTAGCATAGTACTTTGAGCTAAAATATGGTAAGCAGGACCATACAGAATCCAGTCTGTTTCCTCCCAAAAAAATATGATTAAGAGCGTCTGAATAACTGGAGCACTGTAAAATAACCTTTTAGTAGACTTCAGTGGCAGTTTGGGGCTCTCAGTAACTCCCATGAATTAGTGACACCATAATTCAGGCACTGCCAAAGCATTGCACTGCAGGCACACTGTGGTGAGCTGTGAATCAGTGCCAGATTCACTCACCTGGAGTTTAAATATAGACATTTGTGCTGAGAGTATTAAGGCATTACATTCCTTGTTTGTTTGTGTGTGTTTGTCTGTGGAGCAGATGAAACACCAAAACCATTGGAAAGGGAGAGATAGAAATGTGATGGGGTGATCTTATCAGTCAGTATCTTTAATGAACTTGCATTTCCAAACCACTGCCTTTGAAAGAACTTCAGCTTCTCCCCAGATTTTATATCTGACTGATGTCTGGCCCCTGACTTGGGCACAGAACTGCTCATTGCAGGTGCTTGAGAAGTGACAGTGTGGTGAGGATAGAATCGAAACTTACAAAATTAGGTTGGTTGAAGTTGAAATGGTGTATTTCAACATTTTGAAAAAAGTACATATGTGATCATGTTATACACTGGGATGCCGAGATCTTTGTAAACACTTTTAAGCTCATGTCATGTCTAACTTTTAACTTCCTATAACTTCCTATAAGTATTTTTAGCTCTTTCATGCATCTTAATTCATTCTACTGCTCAGCTTGCCTAAAACAAGTTAATTTCCTTGAAAGCTTCTTCTTTTAAACCCATTCACCTTCAATGATTTCCTTTTGAACAAAAGCTATTTCTGACTCTTTAAAAAGTACAAGACTGAATAAGTTTATCCTTGCGTACAATTTTTTTCATGTTAAAAATTTAAAAGATAAAAATACTTTTCCTTAAACTTAAAAAAGTATCTTAAAATGCATGATAGGAATGTGCAGGTAGGACAATTTAAAGCAAAACGAGCATAACAGCTTGATTTTCAGATATGAGATTATTCTGAGAGTGTAAAGAAACCCCTAAAAGGGTAACAATTATATTTGCACCCATTTTAATTCGCTGCAGTTTTGCTGCAGTTTTATGTTAACATCATATCCTAAGGTTCTTTTTCTAGCTGCCTACTAGTTTTCCAGCTCTTTTTCCTCTCTGTGTGATATCATATGTCAAGGAACATAGAGAAATACTCATGTGTTTGTGTAATTAAGCAAATCACGAATACATTCAGCATTTGTATATAGATAAGCATTAAAATGGGAAAACTTGAAAATACATTATGCTGCATAAAACATCTGAATAACTTCTATCACGTTGTAAAGCCCAGAGAACTTTCATTGCCCAAGAAAAATGGGAGATGTTCTCTGAAGAACATTAGCAAATTACCTGCTTTTTTTGTTATTATAGATAGATTTTTATTTATGCAGTCATACGGCCCAATTTTCAGTCCTAGCTCCCAGCTTTTACATCAGTAATCCTGTCTTATTTTCTTCTGGCAATTTATTAGTAATGTGAGATTGTGGACACAATTCTCTGTGGGTGAAAAATTCCAGCTACTAAAGAGTAGGTTTGAGAATCAAGGTCCTACGTGCATTGATTACCACAGAGCACAATGTGGTATAATAGGTGAGAGCAAACTATGGTTATAAAGATCAAGTCCATTGTAGGTACAAAAGCCTATTTTATGTACATTGAAGAGCCTTGATTATTTAAAGGCATTTGTGCTGTTGGTTATTTTACACAGGTTATTTACACTGCTGATTAAATTGCTTGCAAAGCAGTCAGATTTCCATACACAAGTAGTCTAACAGAAATATTATGCAGCCAGCAATTTGCCAGTTGTCTGTTGACAAAGACAGAGAGTAAGCCACTTACTACTGTTTTTATACAATGAATCATTTTTGTAAAAATGGAGCAGTCTAATGAAAATTCAAATGTATCGCTTTTCCCGATTCAAACAGAAATCCAAGCACTTCATATACTCTGCAAATAAGCCTCATTTGCCACTGTGTATCAACTAACAAGCAATTTCAGTCCTACATGCAGATTTTAAATAAAATTCTCTAAATTTAAACAGGTAGTTCCATTTTACTTCCATAAACAGATACTTTCAAAATATTTAGACATCTGTATATAATACTGTTTAAACTGTTTGTTCTAAAACATAAATAGCTATCTCAGTGTTTGAGTTACCACCTGATGTCTGTCCCATTTAAGGGGAAAACATAAAAAATAATTGGGATAACTAGAGTCAGGAACAATGCTTACACAGCATGCTAGCATCTTTTATTGTGCCTTAATTGTAAGAAAACTTAGAGGGGAGCTGTGGGTGGACGGGCCCTGCAGGAGATGTGAAATGCCAGCTCTCAGGGAGGTTTTGTAGCTTTGCTGAGGGTTTCAGCAGTGCTCCTGTGCTCAGCTGAGCAGTGCCACTTTGAGGGAAGGGGCCTGGAAATGGGGGCACAAAAGGTGTGACCTTGCAGAAGTGTTCTGCCCCTCTGAATGCCTCAGCGCCAGGGCACCACAGCTCAGACCCCCTGTAAGGCTGAACCCTGCCCATTTCCTCTTTTTTTTCAGCATTCCATCGAATTCACTGCCATCACCAACTCTGCAAATGTGCAGGATTTTTTGAACCTCTGGTCCATGCTATTGTTGCACAACCCTTTGGGAAGACTCTCCCCTACCACCAGTGCAGCCACACCTTTTTCCACCTGGGTGTGCTGCATGTCTGCCTTGGTGCATGTAGTGTACACATCTGCTGCACTGCATATTTAGATAGTTAGATTTTTACAAGCTGCTACGTATTTTCTAATAGGTAGGCATTTATGCCTAAAGTTGTATTCTCTTTTCTGCCCCACGTATGTAGGAATTAGTCCATCTCTTGGTGAAGTTAGTAGAAACTGGATCAGGTTCTGATCATGAACATTTTTGTCATGTGCCAGTTGGCACAAATATTAAAGATAATCAGATTTCAATCACATTCATATATTAGTAAAATGGAAAAGATTTATGGTAAACTAATAATCTAAATTTAGAAAGGTGTAGAATTTTTTTTTTGTTTAGTTTGTTTTAATTGCAAAATAAAAAATCTATCTGAAAAAAGTTGTGTACTCAAAATTATTGTTTTTAAATTTTCTCCAATGTGCTTCTTGTAATCCACTGTATATTGTGAAAAGGCATTATTTTCTCACAGTTTCACAAGGTCGTTCACACAGCATGAGAGAATACAAAGACTTTGAAAAGTGTTTATAGGATATGTGAATTATGATTGAAAGTTCAAAGAATCTGTCACAAACATTCAGACATGGATATAAAATACCTGAAACTGCTTTTGAAGCAGTAATGGGAATTGACTGTATTATTAACTGAATGTGTCTTTAAAAGAAAAAAGTTATGTATAGTTGGTATATTCAGGAGAAGTTAATTTTAAACACAGGGAACCTGTTCATCACTGTCATGACACTCCTGAAGCCTTTGGCAAAACTTTCACTGAAATGGAGTGCAATTGTATTTTTATTTGCCATATATAGCATGTATAAAATGTAGATAAATGTGTATCATAGAATCATCACCATACAATGGCCTGGGTTAGAAGGGACCCTGAAAATCATCCAGTTCCAACCCTTCTTCCATGGGCAGGAACACTTCCACTATCCCAGGCTGCTCAGAGCCCCATCCAGCCTGGCTTTGAACACTGCCGGGGATGGGGCATCCGCAGCTTCTCTGGGCAACCTGCTCCAGTGCCTCACCACCCTCACAGTAAAGAATTTCTTCCAAATATCTAATCCAAACCTGCTCTCTTGCAGTTTGAAGCCATTCCCTTTTGTCCTGCCACTGCCTGCTCTTTGTGAACCGTCTCTTTGCATTTTTTTCTGTAGGCTCCCTGCAGGTATTGGAAGGTTGGAATTATGTCACTCTGAAGCCCCCAATAATAATATGTAATATAATAATATGTACATAGCATATAAATATATTCAAAGAGACTATATATTTGTCCTCAGAAAGATTAGCTCACAGTTAAAGTAATGTTGATTCTATGATCAATTAATAACTTGCAATAAATAAAAGAGTATTTAGGGATAACCTTAGGCCTGCACAAAACGATGGAGAATGAAGCACACTTGCTAAGCAACGAATTTCAGTTAAATGCAGCACAAGAGCAGACCTGTGTCTTGCCCAGAAAATTGATTAAAGATGTGCTTAAGTTAAGTAGATGTTCTAGTATTTTGCTGTGTCGAGTTCCATGTATTGAATTACTATTCTGGATGAACAGCAAGTTGTTTCTTGGCAAGGGTTGAATTGCAATTCAACTCTCTGCAAACTTACAAACTGCCTTTTTAAAAAGAAAGTAGGCCCAGCCTTGGTTTGTTGTTTTTTCTCCCCCTGAGAAATAATAGAGATAATTTTTTTCCTTTTCAAAAAAATTATTGATCCATAGAAAGCCATAGTATTTCTTTAAATAATTACATACTGATGCTGCTGTCAATGCTATCAGTCAAGCCAAGATATAGAGACTTATTTCTGTTAAATATATGTTGAATGCATATAAAAATATAATATTCATTATATCATTAATTGGTTTATATTAGTATATTAGATATATTAGTATAGGCTATCAGAAATTTAAAACGCTACATCATTTGGACTGTGACAAAGCACATTATTAACTGTGTGCATTCCATGAAGAAATATATTAGAATAGTTGCTGCATTTGGAGCAAGTGGAAGTGAATTTCAGCATAGTCATCCAGACACTGCAGCCATGTGCTAAGCTGACTTCTATTTTTTTCAGAAATAAGGATAAAGGAGGTTGTGTATTCATGTTTTATTCATAGGCTTCTTCAGATCCTGCCCCCTGAAAGAATGCATGGCTCTTTGACCACACTAAGTCTACCTTTTAGAGATATTTGTATACCTTGGTGATTGTTCATTTTGTGGGTAACAGGTGGTGTGTGTTATTGAGGGATTGAAGACTGGTTTGCTCTGTGTATATACACCCCTATTTCAGAAAGTTACATGCTTTTTATATTCTAAAAAAAATCTGCTTGCAAGCATTGAAATGATAATTTTAATGAAATGAGAAATAATCAGACTTTATTAATTTCTATGGTTAAAAAATCATAAAAAATATTCCGGCCTTCAAGGTTAACTGAAGAGAGGAGATATTTTCTGAAATATATGTATTTTAGTATATATATTTTTCAATTATTCTCTTTCATTTTAAAAAGTATGATAATTCCTGCTCATTTCTTTATCTGGGATTTTGCAAAGCAGCAGCAAAACCTACAATACCAAGCAAATAATTTGAGAGGGAATTATTATTTAGATGTCTGGTTTGAGAACAGTTTTTGCTGCTCTACTGAAGTAAGGCGAGAATTTTTCTTTAGCCAGGATATGTAGGTGTCTTTCAGTTAACTTTACCTGAGCTAGTAGCAATATCTGGATCACAGGTCATATCCAAATTGATGGATCCACCTATGTGTGTATTGAATACCTTAGAGGAAATGTGTGTCTGTGTTTGCATGTAGTTTATAACATATGATTGCACTTAGAAGAAAAGTTTTTTGTTGGAAGACAAGCACTGTTACCTTCCACAGAAATGTTAGGAGTGGGAATGCCCCCAGCATCTCTGGAAAGGGTTCAGGGCTATCCTATACCTGATGCAAAAATTGCTCTGAAGATTTTGTAGCAACATTACTGATTTTTAAAGTAATACTTTTTAGTCATTCTTAACATATCACTTGGCTAGTAGAATCCCTCTGTGGATTATCATGAAAATTAATTCTTTTATTAACCCCAAAACCAATGCAAATCATCTGACAGGGAAAAAATGGCTTTCATATTAACCATTAGTGCTTTGCATGGAAACATGTATCTGAACAGAATTGCTTTCTGTATATCTTATTTGCTGAATGCTTATTTGCTTTGATGCTGTGGTAGCAACATTTCAATAGAGTCTATAGGAAAAAAAAAAAGTCTCATTTGTAGCTGCCTAAGAAATACTTAATTTACTTTTTAATGAAGTTCATTACTTAAGACTTTGTATGCTACAGTATTGCTGGAAGCTGGAACCTGACCCCACTTTGCTTTTTCTTTCTTCACATATTTGCTTTTATCATGTCAGTTTTACTCAAGTGACACTGAAATATGCAGATTTTTTCCCCTTTTTCCTCCATCTTTTTCCTTTTTTTTTTTTTTTTTTTTTTTTTTTTTTTCCAGAAGGAGCTTATCAGTTGCAAGGCCTAGATCATGAGTGCAAGCTTTGATGTTAACAGCACCAGTGCCTTTCTTTTTTATTTGGGGCATTAAGTTCAATTACATATTCAAAATATCTGTTCAATGCTTTTGCTGGAATGTTTCATTAATTAAAATAACTGAGCTTTACTAAAGGAGACTTTCCTCAGTGTTTTGATCCTAGTACAGATGTAACTCAGACCAAATCCTGTTCTTGCTATTAATTTCATTGATTTCAAATCTCTGGGTTCATGTTCATAGGCCAGTGTAGCATGTTTCAAAAGCATGTTTTTAAGGAGTTGCATAAGAAAAACATCAGCCAAAAGAATATTTACTCTCTTTTGTTTTGTGCTGAAAAAAAATTGCACACTGATAAAAACCTGCTTTTTAGAAATATTTACTTCATGAAAAATATACTTTTATTCTGATGTTTACTGACCAGTGTAATGAGAAGCAAGTTATAAGTCAGTGTTTCAAAGATGATGTGCCTGATGGAAAAACAACAATTACTTCATATGTTTTAAGAGACGGTAAAAAAATCCAAACACAAAAAACCAATCAACCAAACACACACACACAAAAAAAGCCCAAAAAACCCAACAAAAAAACCCACCAAAAACCAGCCAACCAAACCCATCCCAAAAATCACAATAATTTTAACTGCATGGTCTTGCATAATTCCATATTTAAAAACTGAATTTTCCCACTAAACCTTTGTGATCCATTCGGAGAGGTCCCCTAACATGATAAGATAGCTTATTTCAAAAAGAAATTTCAAAGTAGAGTCAACAGCTGTCTGAGTCTTCAGATACTCTATTTCCACTTCAAGCTCTCCAAGCAAAGTCAAAGCCTAGCCAGTTTTCTTCCAAAGTCCCTGGCTGGGAAAACAAGGTCTTGAAAAAATTATATCTCCTGTTGTTACAGCCAGACAGATATTTTTTAAACTTAGAAAAGATTTTCAAGCTTCATTAAAATCTTTTTGGAAGATAAAGGAGAACACATGGTAAAAGCAGAAATAGCCACAAAAAAAACCAAAAAAACAAACATCAGTGGGTAAAATATACAGAGATGCATGAGTATTGTGTATATAGAAATACTGGAGGTGGTCAGAAGCTGCAAATTGCAATTATACCCACTAGTCCCAGTTTCAGTGAGTCAGTCAGAAGCACCTGAGCATGAATTCTGTGTTTCTCTTTGGTTTGGAAAACCCAAAAATCCCATTGACGAGGTTTTACAAAGCAAACAATTGACTTTCTCAGTTGATTCCCCCCACACCAGAAAAAAAATAAAAAAGGAAAAAAACTGTAATATGGAAATTACATAATGCTATTATGTCTAGTATAAGCAGGTGAATATAGAGTTGTAACTAGAAAGTCAGGAAATAAGGCAGGCAACACAAAAAAGGAAGTATTTTGAGAAGATGAGATAATACATTCAACAACTTAATTGAAAATCAATGTTTTTGTCACTACACAAGAAGAGCTTTTCAGCTAATACACTGTGAATTAATAGGACTGCTTATCCTATGATATTGTGTGAATTCTTTCCATGCCTTTAGAGTGATTGTTTTAAGTAAGCTGGAAGTTCCACAGAAATTGTCTCACCCTGAATCAGCGTTTCTGTATTTGGGGGAGTGTAGGGGTTAAAATTATCTCAGCAGGAGAGTACAAAGTGTCGTTTGGCTCTTATCCTGAGGATGTGCAGTGGCACCAACAGGGAAGGATGCAATGGCAGTGGCTTTCAGGACATCAAGTGTCAGCATCACAAACAGAAGCAGCACGAGCAGACTGTGCTGGTGGGGCTTCTTTCTTCCTCTGCCATCAGAAAGTTGGCATGCTCCAACTGCTCTCACAAAGTGGAATCCAAATTGCCACTGTTATCCCCAGCCCTAAATTTCAGGAAGGGCTGCCCAGTAGTGACAGAGTGGAGCACATCTTTCTGGGCACCAGCTCAGAGCCACAGCCACCCTGGATCAGCACAGAAACAGGGGCTTGAGTGGAATGACATCAGTTAAAGCCAGCTAGAGATCTGCCCCTCTGCTGTGTGATCTCTAACTCCCCCCAAAAACACAGCCACAGAGAACAGCATCCTGACAGCTGAGTTCACTCTAATTCCCTGCCTTAAATATAAGACTTCAAGTTATGAAAGGCAAAGAAGTGGTACAGAGTTGTTGTACTAGCTTTTATGATGAGAGCTAAAACAGATAGGGAGCATCCTCTTTCTATGGAGAGCTTTGTTTTAAAAAGGAAAAAATACACCTGGTAAAATCATGGTTTGTCACTGTGCTCCATAAATTATTTGAGACAGTAGTTGCAATTAAAAAATAATTTTTATTTGCTAAATATTGCATAGCTCCTCCCTGAAGTGTTGAGAAACTTGTCTTCTACTAAAGATTTTGCAAAAAAAAAAAAAGAAAAAAAGTTATTCTTTTATATTTTTTTATTTAAAATAAGTTTGATTAAATATTTCTCGCCAGTTGTCTTACAAACTTTTATAACAACTTTTTATGTACAATTTGCTAAGGTAAAAAATACAGAGACAACCAAGATACTGTAATTTAACTAAATACCTCACTCTAGAGTACATACTTTTGCTTGTAGCAAATTAAAATCAGGTAATTTGTGTAAGTTTTTTTATTGATTCATGGTAACTCAGCAGGGGAGAAAACTGGATCTCTGAGACTTAAGTCTTTTTGCATGTATAAGCTATCACCAGTGAAATTACTTTTGTGATTAGTCAGATACTCCTCAGTGACCTGCATAAACTGTGGAAGCAGTCAGTGCACGAAACTCTTCATACATATAGTTTCCTCATGTAGTAAACCATGTATGTTAACAGCTTGACCAGTGGAACTTGATTAAGAAAGCACAGTACTGCAAAAATATAATGTAAAGTAACATTTTGGAGATAGGAAGATCTACAATTCTGTGATGGCACTACTGTGACACTTCTCATTTTAGGTAGCCAGGAATAATTATAGGTACTTGTCCTGCTGGTAATTCTTTTTCTCTCTGTTCAGAAGTCTCTTGATAAGGAAGATATTTTTTCTTTACTAGAATTACATTTTTTTACTCAGAGCAAAGCATCCAAGATTTTTGTCACAGCTGAAGGGTGAGCTAATAAAATCATCACCCTGTTAGATAATGGAACTGATTGATAGAAAGTGGCTTTTGCAGTAGCCAGTAATCTAGTCAGTGGTTGTAGATTAAATTTTAAAATCAACAAGCTAATGTGAAGCCCTTAAATATCAGTAAAGTAAAAATGTTTTTACAATACCTGTAAATGTTGCTGGAATCAGAGACTTTGTAGGTCTTACAAGGATTATTCTGACACTACAAACTTCCTTGGTAAAGATATATATCTGCAGCATTTATAAAACCTTTCAGTGTATATTAACTTGGGGTGAAAACTGATAACTTAAGATGCAGGTAGTATAAATTGGCAACGTCTGGAGTAAATTCTTATTACTAGTGTCTTGGTCTTTGGATGTTTTTTGGCTTCTTCACATATGCAGGCCTTTTTGTGATCATGTTTTGTCAAATACTTGCAAGATTAGCCCAGAATTAACTCGGTGATAAGCAAATCTTCTATTTGGACAGGTGGGTTCCCATTTAAAGCCACTTGTAACTCAGTCTTGAGGCATCACAATTTAACCCCAGCTGGGAACTGAGCCCCACTCAGCCACTCCCCCTCAGTGCTTACGAGACTTGTGGGTTGACATAAGGGCAGTTTAATATGTAAAGCAAAACCTGTGCCTTCAAGCAAAGAAAAAGGACTTGATTCAGAAAAGCAGGGACCCATCCCATGTAACAGTCACTTGGGAAGACAAATGCCATCATTCTGAACATCTGCCCTTTCCTCCTTCTTGCCCCAGGTTTATGTGCTGAGCACAATGCCATGTGCCATGGGATATCCCTTGGCTCAGCTGTCCCAGCTCTACCTCTTCCCAATTTCTTGTGCACCCTCAGCCTCCTCACTGGTGGGGTGGTGGTAAGAAAGGCAAAAAAGGCCTTGGCTCTGTGCAAGTGCTGCTCAGCAAGAATGAAAACATCTTCATATTATAAAGCCTGTTTTCAGTGCCGATTTGAAACAGCCCCATAGTAACTACAATGAGGGAAATTAACTCCACCCCAGCCAAAACCAGCACAGAGGTGAGCTGCGAAGCTGTCACTGTGAGAGTAATGAGCAGTTGCATGTTATTTAGTGCCTCTCCAATCTCACCTATTAGTAACTTGGAAAAGAGAGAGGAGGTATAATAAAACTCAGGCATTTGTTCAAGTCTGTTCTCAGCACAGGTCTTTGAGTGCTTAAAAGAAAATGAGATAATAGAAATAATAGGTAAAGTGCTTAAAAGAAAATGAGATAATAGAGAAATAAAACAAAAGGAGTTTATGTGCAGCAGTACACCTCAAAAGCCTCACCCAGCCACTTAAACAAAGTTCAGCACAAGTTCCACACAAAGGATTCTCTTGTCCTTTCACAGGGGTGTGGAGAGTGGGAAGGAGCAGGCAGGACAGTTAGCACACAGCCACAGCAGGAAAAACATGGGACCCTATTCATAAGCAGTGGTGACTGGAGAGAGTGAGACTCCACAGTTCAATGGGGGTTTGGTTCAGAGTTCAGGAGAAAGCTCTTACCAACTTCAGACACAAGTTATATCATGGGCACCTTCTTGGGGCTGCAGTAAGTTGGTGTAGAAACAGAAGTTGCTCATTGCTAGTGCAATTACTGAAGATTTAACATGAGAGATAATGTGTATTGGATAGTTGGATAGTCTTTATATCATTTCATCACCCAACATTTTTTTTTTCTGTTTTTTCTACAAGCAATGCTCTACATACAAACAGCCTTTCTTTTAAAAAATAGGTAAGGAAATAATTTCTGGCTGACCTTTTTCTTACCTACTCTAAAGACACAAGAATCTGACGCAAATATTACATTTGCACTAACCAAATCAACACTAAACTCTCTGTGAAGTGAATTGAATGTTTTTTGTAGCTGAATGCAGCTTTCTTTGAGTTTTTTGGGGGCACACTGCCATTGGTTAGACTGAGCACAAGTCCTGATTTTTGCCAGGGTATTTTGATTCTGAAGTTCCCTTTGAAGACAGTATCTAGTTTGTCTACTTCTTAGCAAACAGAAAATTTAAAAAAAAAACAGGGCAAGCTACGTTAAAATCATGAATGTAGCCCACCTCTGAAACAGAGAAAAGTTTACATGGAGGCATGGCTGCTGCAATTGCCTTTCTGTGATACTTGCAATGTGAATGTCAGTTTAACAACATAAGCATTTTTCTTCCTCAAAGAAAAAAAAAAACCCAAAAAACCCCCCCAAAAAACAACCAAAAAAAAAAAAAAAAAAAACCCCAACCAAACAAAAACAAAACAAAACAAAAAAAACAAACAAAAAACCAAAAACAACAAAAAAACCCCAACATAACTGACCTTCCACAAACGTCTCTGAAGCCATTTTATGCTGTAAGCGGACCTTAGAGACAGAGGTACTTTGTGATCACACAGCCTCTGCATTACACTGGTTCCTCCAGTGCAGCATGGGAGGGGGCATTTGAGATCTAGAATAACAGAAACTTGCACACTGAGCAGCATTCCTCTCAGCAGCAGCAGCTCCTGATGAGTGTTTGTCTGTCCAGGTTGTCAACACCTCTGCTTGTCTCACAGATCAAAAACCAGGAATACAGGAGGGTCAATACCTTGGGGAGTTGTGCCTGTAAACGGATGTGCTGTACCAGTGCATGGCTCTGCTGCATGTGAAATGGGAAGGTTTGACATCCCAACCAGTGCTAAGAGGGCAGGACATGGGGAGAAGGAGGAGAATTTATCAGATATGGCCCTTTCTTTCTCAATCAGCATCTTTCTCAATCAGCATGAATTTAGACCTGATTTTTCTTTTTTTTTTTTTTTTTAACCAAACCACCTCCTTTAGCGAGATGTTAGATTTCTAATGAAGTGAAAATGAAAATGTGTGCTTGGGTGTCAGTTGTCAAAGTGCACTGATTCCCTTCACTTATTATTTTAATGTAATTTTTTTTGGCCAAATGATGCCTTTAGTTGTAACAACAGAACTGACATTACCCCTTGCAAAATGAGCTTCATGGTGGTTCATTATCATGAATAGACCCTTATTAGGGACATTTATCTTTCATTTTCAAACCAAAAATTAGTGAAATGAAAATGATGTGGTAAATCCACCAGATATTGTTAAAAAGTTATTGTTTTATTTAATGACTAAATAAAATATCAAACCACATATTTGACCAGTATTGATACATTCAGGACATCTGCAGGATTTTAACCACTGTTTTTCATTGACAAAAATTACTATTTCACTGCCATAGCACCTTTCCAGTTAGGAAAACACAAGCCTAAACTGATATTTCATAAAACCATAAGTGTTACTAACATAATTACCCACGGAGTCTTTCCTTTCATGTCAACTTCTATCAAGTTCTCACACTTTTAACATTTACTATGGGTCAGCAACAATCAATGAGTATTGTGATTTCATTATGAATGTCACACCTCTGTGATAAGCATAAATATTTTTAGATTAATTACACTCTAGAATTATAAATGCATTTAGGATTAAGTGTTGTGTGATCCCAGTTACTTTGTCATCTCCTATCTTACACAGCTCTGATAACTGTTTTTATATGTAGTTCCGTTAGTATAACTTGAACGCAAAGAAGTGTTTGAAATAGATAACAAGGCAAGTCATAGAGTCTCAAACAATTCTGAGAAAAACATTTTTCTTATAGTCACTTACTTCCTGGAAAGAAGATTTTCCCTCCAGTTTACCCAGTATGAAGGAAACAGAGTCAAGAAGAAGCAAAATTAATTGTAGTGTGATTCTTGGTTTGAAATTTGATGAGCAGCAGGTATAGCTTAGCCTGTGTGGGGTTGGAAGTTTTTGTTTGTTTGTGTCTTTTTCCCCAGAGAATTACTGTCTTTTCAGGGTGTGTTGAGGAGAAAGCATTCATAATTCTTTGTGTTTTTCTAAATGGGCAGAATTTCCACCTTGGAGTGTATTATTCTTTCTTACTTATCCAAATGGACATCTAGCTAGATTTCTAACTGCTTAGAAAATTTGGGGTTAATATAATTATTATTTTTTTGTTTCTAAACTGATCTTAATAATTGCAGACTAGTTCCTTCTATCATGTCTCAAATTATCCTTGTGTACCTCAGATATCCTAAAATATTCAGTTGGAGAAATTATCACCTAAATTGAACAAGAAAAATTTTGTGGAAAACTCTGGAATATTATTATCGCAAGTGTTATCCCACTTGGCATAAATAATTTATGTGGTACAACAAGGTTTCTTTCTGGTTTAAAACATTAAGAGAACAAACCTGCATGGGTTTTGTTATTAACAGTATGTGTAGCACTGCCTAATAAATGACAGTTTTTGTGAACTGTTATAATTCTGTCAAAACCTCTATATTTTTACTGTAACTAAGGACTTGTTCTGAACCATTCTCATATAATGTTACCATGAAGTACTACTACCAGAAAATCTAGTAAGATGTAACAGCTCCAGTGTTCCATCCATTACCTCAACAGCAGCTTTTTGTAGGCAGTAATGCTTGTTAACTCGAGCAATGGGAATGATGGATCCGCAGGCTCAAGGAGGTTAATGTTGACAATGAGCAATTATTATTTTTGACAAGAATACCAAAGGGTTTCAAGATGAGTCTTATAACTGAAAGCAGATTATGACTTCGGTTTTATTACTAAATGTCAAGCATAGATGTCAAGCAGACAAACGTGTGATATAGAGGAAGATAATTTTATTATAGTAAGAGACAAAGCAGGCGTGGAATGACGACCTCTTTTGTGGGTATTTTTTTAGTTACCCACAGGAAGAAGGAGGCGGAGTCCTCAGCATCTTAAAAAGGGGAAGAAAACATCCGGAGAGGACACTTTCCTACAGATAAAAAAACTGAGAGAAAAAAACACAATATGATTTTAATGAAGTCAGTATTTGCGGATGTCTGTGGGTGCTGGTGTGTGACTTCCGTGTCTTTCTTGTAGATAGAGTGTAATAGTAGGGGGTGGGACAACGAGCCTCAATAACCTTCCAGAGAGCAGTTCTATGTCTGTCTGATAATCACAGCTACAAGGGGTTTTTCTGTTTGGTCTTTAGATGAGATATTTTCCCCTCTGGCCTGTTGGTATGTGTTGCAGTCTTGATCTCAGACATGCTGGTCTTTGTCAGAGCTATTATTCAGACCACACTCCTCTGATGAAACACAGAAAGTATTTATTAGAGGCAGCTCCACCTCTCATTTGTTTTATGTGTGGTTGTGACAATAACTGATAAGTTTAGCTCTTGCTGAGAATTAACGCTTGAGCAGGGCTCCTTATTTATCACATTCATTAGAACACCAAGGACACTTCTGAACAAAACACTTGAACTTAAATAATCTAGAACTGCATGAACGTTGAATTTATAACCAAATTTCATTGCTGACCTTAGCTGTAGAAGGAGGGGCAAGTAGGATCCCTTGTTAAAACAGCCTTTGCAGTTGTTAAAAGGCATTCCTTTGTAACTGGTTTAACTTATCTTTACATGGAAGGGAAGAAATCTGTGTTTTTCTGTGGATGGTTTTGACCAAGTAAAGGTTGCAGGAAGTCAGGGACATAACAAAAAACACTGTTAGAACTTCTTTGAATAGATATAATGATTAAATTGAATGTGCCTAAGACTGTGCTCACATTTTTTGATTACTTTCCATTACTCTGCTGGAGACACCAAATATCTTCTTTCCTGTCCTTTTCCCCCCACCTCTTTTCTTTTTTCCTTTTTTTTTTTGTTTTTTTTTTTTTTTTTTTTCCATTAAACAAATGAAAACACAGTCTATAAAAATTCCTTTCACATAATCAACAGTTATTCCAGTGGTTAAAGATACATTTTGTAACCATGAATAATAATACCAATTTAGGCCAAGCAAGGCAGAAAAGCAGAGATGGCATCTTATAGACATGAGCATTTATATTGAAGCTGAGTTACTTGAAATGCAAGAGTTAATCTAATGTGTGCCAAGGATGCAAGACTCTTCATGAATGCTTTCTTGAGAAAATCAAGGTACTTTCACACTGCTGATTATATCATGAAAGTAGAGCAGACATATTGTGATAAAGAAAACATGCCCCAAGTTCGTTTCTTTACTGCTATACTTTTCTTATAATTCTTTCATTTACAGATGCATAGGACTTCAGACATCTCTCAATTGCTATTTCAGCTGTATTATGTAGGAAGTTATCACAGTAGGACCATTTAAGCCCAGAAATAGATCATACGTGGAATCATAGGATCATTAAGGTTGGAAAAGACCTCAAAGATTGTCAAGTCCAACCTTTGACCAATCACCACCTTGTCAGATAAATCATTGCACTAATTGTCACATCCAGCTATTTCTTGAATACTTCCAGGGTTAGTGACACCACCACCTCCCCAGGCAGCCCATTCCAATGCTTAACTGCCCTTTCCATGAAGGAATTCTTCCTGATCTCCAACCTAAACCTCCTTGGAGGAGCTTGCTGGTGTGGTGTTTCTAGAATCCCATGAGAAGAACCTAAAATATGCCCCACCCCAGACCATAATGTACCCAAACATCTTTTTCTTTTAACCCTAAGAGCTGGAGGGGAATCAATGGGACCTTCATCTCCCAGAAACTGTAGATGCCAAGAACATAAATGGCATCAGTTTCTCCAGGGCTCAAATCAGGTATAAACATTTCAATGTGAGGGGAATTTCAGGAGGTACCTTGACAAGTATTATTGAGATTATGTTTAAAAGTATTCATGTACTGAATAGAAATCTGATTTTGTGGCACCATCAGCTAATAATACCTGTTATGATCCTTGCATACTGATTCATCTAGTCTTTCCTTGCAAAGGATATTCAGCACTGTCCTCTTACCTTTGCCTGACCTCAGTTTGCTAGTCCATCTTCCCTAGCAGTGCAATGCCAGTATATTATGTGAACTGGAATGTGGACTATAGCCATCTTTTCAAATGCTAGTTGATGTTTAAAAATCCAGATCAGAAGGGTTCAATATTTGTAGAGGGTTACATGGTTTCAAAGCAGGAATGCAAGAGGTAAGATATTGTCTGTTGCTCTTTGACCTTTAATAAAAAAAAAAAGGTATCTTGTTTTTTCCATGTAGAAGATGCTCAGATAGCTTCACTTCTTCCTAGATAATATAGTGTTGAGTTTGCATGTCTCAAAGACATCACTGATTATCTGCTTGGAAGTTTTGGCTTGAAACATATAGAATATTTTAAAGTTTTTTTCCATTTCTCATAACGTGGAGCATATTCTTGCCAGGCAGATCAGGCTTTAGATGTCTCAGTGTCATTTTTCTCAGTTTTTGCAGAAGACTGACAACAGGTTTCAGCTGTGGACAGAGGAAAATGGCAAGGACCAGACTGAGGGGTTTCAGAAGAGTATGGTCCCATTTAGATGAAGGCAGAATTATGGGGTGGGTCTGTCTACTTCAGACAGGAAAACAGAGGAAGAATAAATTTTGCTGCACTTCCTGGCTATTTTACTCTGTGTTTGGATTGTGAAAGGTCAGATCAGACAGGTTCTGGAGAGTCTCATTATAGGTGATTCCAAATTCCTGACTATTCTAAAGATTATTTCAAGAAGGCATAGCACTTGATTAAACGAAATGGAAGAAATTCCCCAGACCTGAACACCGTGGACTTTTTAACCTTTGCCCAACAGTCCACTTCAGGTGAAAGCAGTGGAACACTGGATAAATCCCTTAGATTCTGAAAGAGTAACGTTTCCTGTCTCTTTCCTCAGCACACACCCATGTGTGTGTGCGCATGCACACGCACAGACAGCACAGACATATTTATCTGTCTATATATAATCTTCAGCGGAAGCTCATGTACAGGGGAAATCCTGGGAATAATTAAGGAAAGGATACTGCATGCTCCAGCAGACGGAATACATTTTTTCATTTAAAGCAGGTTTTTATTTTTTTTTTTCTCTTTACCACCAACTTGCTGCAATTAGGAGGTTGTTGGAGAGATATCAATTGAGATTTGGGAACTGTTTTTTTCTGGAAATGTTTTGAATTAAAATCTAATTGGTAGCTTTCTTTGATAACTATTTTATTGTTGGGTACAGCTAAATGGAAATCAACCACAAAGGGAACTCAATTTCGTTTGTCATTAATTTTGACTTGATTTCACAAATGATTTACATATATGATATTTTCCCTATTTGCTCTACATCATTCCTGAGCATTTAGACTGATGTAGTGTCATTTTCCCTTTTATTTATGTTGTTTTAAAATATCGTATATTACTTTGAGCATGGCTGTCAGCAAAATGGTGAAGAAGGAATAGGGGGACCAAAGGGATATTGCCTGCAAAAACTGTGGAATTAGCAATCCTCAGGACTAAATTTCATTGGTTTACCCAGGACATGTTTGGGTGTTTCAAGCAAAGGAAAGTAAACCTGCACTGCAAATACATTATCATAACAAAGCACAGTTTTGAAGAGATCAAATTGCACAGGAACAGTGTGAAAAGCCAAGGGTCAGATGCAACTCACATTACCCCAGTTAAACGCGTTACCGGGAGGATGTGAACTGAACCAGGGCCATGTGTGAGCACTAAGCAAATGGAAATGTGAGCTAAGTCCGTGGACCCTGTGGAAAAGGTGAAGGATACCTGCAAATTTGCACTGGAAAGATTAATGCATAATTTTATGGAGGGAAGATGGATTACAGGCATGACAGAAATGTGTATTTTGCTAACAATGAATGCCAAATAAGCTGGGCATTCATGACCCCTGCCAAAACACATTTGTCCAAGTCCAATTGACTCTATGGACTTTGGATCTTGCCTATGGAATGTAAGGGAAAACAGCCACTTGTGGAGGCCAAAATCCTTACAAGGGAGACATAGTTGATATTTTCCTGGAATCAATTAAGACCGTCATTAGTACCAGACAAAGGCAGGTATATAAGTGTTCACTCATTGTGAAAACACAAATATCGAAAGCCCTTTCTCTTGAAAATTGAGTTAACAGGCAAAAATACAATAGGGGTTTCTTTGAGTGTTTGCAGCTGAAATGCTGTTCTACTCAGCAGTAAAGAGTAGGATAGCATCTTGCTAAATCACTGTATGGGGAACCCTAGCATTCCCCTTCTTCTGATTGATTTAGGAATAAAATAGAGTTCCCTTAATGGGGCATGACAGCTGCAGAGATGTACCTTTCCCAGGAGTACCTAAGCAGGATCCCAGTCCTGCTGCCCAGAGCACTCCATCAATACAGGAAATCTGGCAGGAAGTGGAGATGACTCTGTGCATTGCAGTCTCTTAAGTAACAAACCAGCCACACCTCCACTGCCTCGGTGTTGTGCAGAGTGCTGCCTGAAAACCTGTTGATAGTTGTAGTTTGGTTCCTGCTGTCATAAACTTTTTTGGCTCTGCAAGACATTAATTCAAGTTAGGTTGTCCCCCTGCTTTAGCTGGAGTTATTTGCATCGTGGTTCCACTTTAAAAAAAAAAAAAAAAAAAGTGTTTATATAAAAAGGCAACCTCCTCAATTAGCAGATATGCCCTGCAGGTGCTTTAAGTAAAAGATGTTATGGACTTTGGTGACTCAGATATTTCTCAAATTCTTTTTAACTATGGTTGCACTGCAAAGGGAGATTTGATTTGATTTATATGTCTTGTTATGTATGTTGTCAGTACACAAGGCTTATATACATGCAACGAAGGTGAAAAGTTGGCCATGAAAATGAGGCTAAAAGTTGACCATGAAATTTTCTTTTACATTTTTAATGCTGATAGTCATGTATAAGAAAAGAGACAAGCGGTTTGAAAATAAAGTCTTTTCACTTCTTAAATACGGAGCTATAATTGGGAAATTGCTGTGAGACTGTAACTATGAACAGCAGTCATATGGTTTTTATACTTCTCAGATGGAAATTATACATATCAATGTTGCCTTGCATTAGCTTTAAAAATATTTGTCTTTTACAAAATATTTTTTCAGGATGTTTAATTAGATTGAAATGGATTTGATCCAAAAAAAGGGATTCCTTTGATAGTTTTATAAATTCCTCACTCTCACTGTGAACTTCAGAATTAGGAAGATCTTGAGAGCTTTGAGATTGGCATTTGAATTGCATTAACATATAATCTTTTGCTAATTTTGCCTGTGCTTAGGAAGCATTTTGCCAGTGTTTTCTGACAATGACCTTTGCTTACCCAGTGCCTCTTTTGCCACTGTACCTGTATAATCACAGGTTACAAAGGCAGTATTAGGTGAAAAGTGTCACACTGTCAATGAATACCCAGGTTCTCTTCATTAATTTCTGAATGGAGGCTATTTGCTCCCAGGAGAGTGTGACTGGTGTACATCTGTGCATTTTCTCGTGGAAAGGCACCACTTAGGTGACAAAACTTGGGGCTTGGATTGCCTTTGTTGTAGGAAATTACAAGTAGACACTGGAGAAAGGCCACTGGACCAAGGTCCTACCGCCAGGAGGCTCCCTTTGAGACTTCTGTCTTTAGACTGCTTTGCAGCTCCCACTGTAATGGCCACAGCATGAATAGTTCTGTAAATGTACACAGATGCCAGGACCCTGATGGGATATAACTGCACCTTCTAATAAGGAGTATTGCTGTCAGTTTAGTCAGCAACAAGAAAGTGAAGGCATTTCTAAACCACATTTGCAAAAAAGTAAAAACATAATCAGTTTTGGGGCAACTTTGGCCACCTGAGATCTATTCCAGAAATCTGAGTAACGTTCTTTAAGCCATTTTACCTTGGTCTGTGAAAGAAAAATCAGGACAGACATCACATTCTGTACAGGTGATGGCTCCACACTTCTTAAAACACTTTGGGAAGGGTAGAAAGAATTCATTGTTGCAGAGCTTTATCACTGAGAGCTTTTTAGAAAGAGGGGAAAAGCCCTCAACAGACCCACAAATCCCTCTCTATGTGTGAGGGAAGGAAAAAATCTCAATGGAAGAACTCTACTTGGGGCTGGTAAGTAATCACTGGTATTTGGGATATCAGAAGGTTCTTTTTCTGCCCTCCTCACAGTGCCATATTTACCAGATCAGGCCTGAAGTTTAGTTCTGTTTGCTATGATGCTTCCTTCCACCAGGGAGTGCCAACTAAACAGCCTGTGTTCTGCTGCCTGGAGATACCACACAGTAGTGGAGTGTATAAAATATACACTTAATCCTGAGTGCTTTTCTGCTCAATTCATTTATGAAAGCAGATTTTAAGGCTGGTAAAATAATATTGAGCATGCACACGACAGGGAAAAAAAAAATCTGTATCCAGAGTATTTTTAAGTAAAGGGCTTTTAGAAAATCTGTGCAGACATGCTGGCTTTTTACCTCCTCTTGTTTTAACCTATGACTGATTCATCAGCTGAAGTGTAAAGAAACAGATCTTCTTATGGTAATTGATTCTCAGGGGCTATTAGTGTAAACGTAAATGCTCAACATAGATGTTACGTAGGTGGGTGATAGAGGGAAAACATAAATTGTCAGCAATATAAGGCAGTCTGTTCGTACCATAGGGTGAGAAAGTGAAGAATGTTAGAAATCAGAGACTCAGAAATACCTCCCAGAGTTGGCTGTCAGTGCAGTCTCCCATTGTGAGTAATTATAAGAAACATACTGTGCAAGAGTCGATTCTGGTCCTTCAGCTCAACAGGCAAAACACTTAAATTTAACAGAGATTTCAGGTAAGAGTTGTAAAAGACCTTAGAAGAGTTAAACACCTGGCTACCACTGACATTCTAAGGGATATAGGACTTAAATTTTTGGTACTACTGAAAACTGTTAAAAGTTTTTATTCTTCTGTAGCACTGAACTAGAATTCATTTATCTTCAAAGCAGCTGTAATTTTAAACTCAAGAATAAGAGTAGAGCATGGATTGAAAGCCCAAGATAATATTCTAGTGCACCTAGCCCATAAAAGGTGGTAAGGTTAACTCCAAAGTACTAGAAGAAATGATAAAAACTTGGTTCTTGCTTTTTTTGGTTTTGAACCCTTACAATTTGTGGGGTTTTATACTGTCTTAAGAAGTCTAAGAGTTTGTAATATACTTTTATTTTCTTTTTTTTTCTTTTTATTTTTTAACAAATATTATGAGTTTATGTCATCAAATGCCTTCAGAAATCAGATCATCAAAGAAGCAACAAATAAATTTTAGGAGCTGTGATAGAATTAGGAGACTGAATCATAGTGCATTTGTCTAAATAGTCTGGGGAATATAATCCACATTACTGTTGTGTGTATCAGCTGCCCCTGTCTGGATGTGACTGCAGGAGGACACCCTCCTTTCTCCAGTGCCCAGTGGGAATGCTGTACATGCCAGGATGAACAGGATCAGCCCCTGCACCAGGGGATAACAGGAGGAAACCATCTTTTAAAACTCTCTTCCCATCTTGCACACAATTCCCAGTCCTCTTCAGAAAGACCCCCAGGCAAAACTCCTAGGATCAAACCTGTACTTAGTAGGAGATGCTTTCCTCCCTTATTAATTGTGAAGTGTCAGTTCCCAGCAGCAAGCACATTCTAGTATCTGCCTTTTTATGAAGATGTGAGAACCACAAGGAGTCTGGAATTTTAAATTCTTTTCAGATCCTTTATACCAAAAAAAAAAAAAAAAAAAAAAAAAAGTCCAGATGTTGCACAAAACATTTAAAGAACTTTATTTGAAAAACATTTTCTTTCTAAATGGAAGTTTATGCAGAGTACAATTAAACATGTTTTTCTAACTAAACATCCTAGTTTGTATCTTGTGGCAGGGAAAAATAAATATGTAAAAATAAAAACCATCTGAGACTTTGCAGTTAATCATGGTGTGCCAACTTGAATCAGATCCTCCAGTGAAAAGACATGCATTTTCCCCTGCTGTAATCCCAAACTCCTGGATCTGCCCTCAGGACCAAGGTCTTCAAGCTGAAGACTCAGTCCTGGGAGGGAATATATCTCAAGTTTCTTAAGCTCTTCTGCTGGTTTCTCTACTCTTGCAAATTGTACCATGCCAATCCAATTACATCTGTGACAGTACCAAGTGAAAATTGTTGTGTATCCAGTAATGTCAAGGTGCAACTTTCAGAACTGACCATTACTTTCTGTGTAGTTACCTTAGGACACATTATATTTTCCTGTTTTTTTGAAACAGGTGCCTTTCTAAAAGCCAGTCTGCTCAAAAGTCCTTTCCCCTCTCTTTTAAAGACAGTTTCCAGTTATCCAGTTCTGAGGGACTGTGCCCATCCCTTCCCATTCTTGAAAATAATAATTTCTGGTTTAGAGAAATAATAATTTCTGGTTTAGAGATTACCCTGACTTGATTTAGAATAACTTTAAAGTGAATTTTACATCGGGGCCTGCAATGCATCTAACTCCTCTAAACCCACTTTAACTCATGTGTTTCACATTGCCAATTCTACACAATGAAAAATCTAAACCTACAAAATGAATCTACAAAATCTACAAGGTGAAAAATCTAAACCTTTTGGTGGAGGTGGAATTAAAAAGGGCAGAAAATACCTTAGTCTATTCTATGACACTTTTTTTTTTTTCCTGTGTTCAGTAATGGATATTTTTCTTTTTTCATCAATTACGAATCAACATTTTCTATCCTAATCACCTTTTGTTTGTTTTGATACTAATAAGACATTTTGTACTTCAGCTTTTTTTGTCTCAACCTCACACACCCATCTATTTGTACATATCTTTAGTCAACTCGGTTTCTATTTTGTTAGTCTTATTTTCAACTTATACTATAAAGATCTTAAAGCTTTTATATTGCTTTGTTACATTTCCTTTTCCATCTCAATTGAGACAGGTGGCAAGTGTGCCTTTAATATTTAATGGCGTAACCAGCACTTTCTCCAAAATCCTATTTTTCATACAATTTATTGAAACTATTTATAAGACTCTATCTACCAGATCCCTCAGTTGGTTTGCCATCCAGCTCCTGTTATTCCCACCATCTTTTTTCCCTTTCATGCCATGGACTCTCTTGGTTTACTATCCCATCTTGACCTTTCTCTCCGTTTTCTGAAATATGTCTGTACAACATGCCAAAGGGGCCTGCTTCTGCCCTGCCTTTTTGCCACAGATGGTTGGATAAGTAAACTCATCTCCAGTCTCCTCTGCCTTCCTTATTACCACAGTCCTTCTTTTCTCTTTTGTAATTCCCTTTTAACCTCCAGGGTCATATTTATAGCAATAGATGGATTTTTATCATCACCTTGTTTGAAAATTTCTTAACTAGACTAACAAGTCAATGCTTTTGGATGAATTTCCTGGATTGCCATGGCAGACAGTTTTGGGAACAGAGCTGTCAAAGACAAAAGCCTGGCATTGATACGGTGTGTGGCTTAAGGCCTTCATCTCTTTCTCTGCTTATTCCCGTGGTTGCTTCTGGAAATCCCTGGAAGAACCAAAGATTTTATAAAGATGGATAAGTTCAGGCTGCTCAGGTCCAGCTGCCCTCGGCACAGTACCACAGTGGTGTGGTGAGGAAACACAGAGTGGAGAGGGGAATGACAACTTCTTAACCAAACTTAACTAAGAACGACTCATAAAAAAACCTTCAACAGCGCTTCAAGAGGCAGGTATTGCCACTCCTGAACTCTTCTTGATGGTAACTGAAGACATATAGAAATAACACAATTTAAAGTACAGCGTAACTGCCTTTTTCACCTGCAAAGGGTTTTACCAAGGGACAATCTCTTCCTTTGGACCATATCTGGAAAACACACATAGAGCAGATTTTGGGATGTATTTTTGTTTTTAGCTTTAGCGGTGAATATATTTCTATAATTAAGCACCATTTAATTTAGCTATAACTATTAAACTATTAAAAAGTTTAATGCATTAATATTACTGCTGAATCATCTGATATATGATGATGATAACAGTGGGAAGGTTTTGTTGAGACCAATAGTTTGACTGGATTTAAATCTTGTAAATATCACTTGATCTCCTCCAGTGTAAGGCTGGAGGCAGCTGGAATTTTTTTTCAATCTGCTGAGAAACACACTGAATTTAGATGAACATCAAGTTGGAAGTGTATTTTCTTTCAGCAAAATTTCTTTATGTAACACAAAGAGTGGAAAAGTGTTTTAAGCAGTTAAGAAAATTTAAATATGCATCATCTTTTATGGACTATTAATGTATCAATCTGATGGGAAACCACTCTGTTCTATCTTAACTCTACATTTCAGTTTTCATTAGAACCCCTCTTATAACAATAGTATTTTTTCATTTGGTTCCTGAGGTGATGTGCAAAGGACAAAGTACAGACATACATATGCAGTTTCAGTTTCTTTGTCAATTTTTTTTTAATCTTATTTGCATTCAAGTTGTCTTTCTTTTCAAGCATCCCTTGTACAACCCATGCTTTCTTTGATTGGATTCTATTGTGCTGTCAAGCCTGGTTTAAAATACAGTAATCTCATAGATACTTACAATTATTAATATCTTCTGGATTCACAAACATATTAAAAATGTGTAGGTAGCAAATTAGCTGAGAATCCCTACAAACTGCACTTAGAATAAATATCCTGCTTTTAGAGAAGTAGGATGCCTTTAAAGTCAACAGTTGTTTTGGAAGCACTTTGTCACATTTATGAAGCACTGCATCATATTTATGACTCACAGTGTCATGATAAGTTGTCCAAAGTGCCTGTCAGCTTGCCTTACAACTGAAAAATATGGACCAAAATATTACCTTAAACAGTAACAAGCAATTTTCAGAGGTTAGCATATTTTCTCTTTTTCCATGAGACCCAAGCAGTGTCATTAAACTTTGTGTTTCTCTTTAAATTTTTTTCAGTGTAATTTAATAGAAATAGACTATTTTAATTTTTAACTGTGAAAAGTTATAAATAAAGGCATTTTAAAAAGTAAATAAATTTTAGAAGCATTTTTAAAGCATGCAGCTGTTCTAACACAAGAGATCCTAGTTAGATTTTTTTTTTTTAATACAAACCACAGAGGGGTCAAAGAATACAGATTTCTTTTTTTTTTACTACCCATTCACGTTTAATGCAAATTCCAGCAATATATTCACTCTATTTCTTTAGGCAACTTCAGAGTGCCAGGAGGTAAATGAGTAATCTGAGCCAATGCTGCTTATGTCGGGAGCCTAAAGAAATACCCTGAGGATGATATTTGGAGCTGACTTATCCTATACTCCTCTTTCACAACTGAGAGGAAGATGAAACTGTCAAATTGTAACAAACAATAAGAAAAGATCTAATGATAACATTTTCTTGCTGAGGATTTTGTTAATTGTGAATTCTCCAAAAGAATTTGTTTTGATTTGTCCCAAACATTGTTAATGTGTACCACAGAGTGTAACAAGCAATAAGATGGCATTTCACAGCATCAAGAAAACATATTCTTGGGACTGTTAGTTCCCAGAATCAGGTCTCTACTTTTTATTTTGTTGTTCAAAAAGAAGCCTCTGTCTTCAGGGCTGAAAAAGGGATCTAGTAATCGATTCCACCATTAGAAGTTAGCCAGGAGAAAAATAGTGATCTCTGTGGCAGTGCTAGCTCAGGGAATTTTGATGTGTGAATTGTCCCTCCTCTGGTTGGTAACATGTCAGAGCAATGATACCATCAACAGTAAACCTTGTTTTACTATTGTTTGCAAAGTCAAATAAAAAGATGAAAGGTGGCTTGTCTCCCAGGGTAGGAATAAGAGATGTCATAGTTTTAGTAGCAAAGACTAAAAATTTAATTTGCTGAAAGAGAACTTCAACTTTCTAAGTTCTGGCAAGTGCTTTTCTAGAGTCTATCCATTGTGGATGCTTGTGGTATGGTCATCCCTGACAATTGCTGCATTTTCAGCTGTTATCCATCCCAAAAATGTTGTTTCTTATCATTTGAGAACATGTGAACCAGTTCCTACTTTAAGGCATGGATTTTATCTGAGAGCACTGCCTTTCCCTGGCACTCAAGCTGGATACTTGAGGTTGCTGGGTTTTAGCATTTCTTACTGCTCCTTCACTCATCAGCTTAGGGCCCTTGCTATCAATATCTTAGGTTTTTTTCCTAGAAGGGAATGTAATGAGATGCTTTCTATACGATGCAGGTTGAGGTATGACCCCCCTGTGTATGTCTGTGTGCCAAGCCACACGCACCAAGTTAAGGACCAGTGACTAATCTGGGGAAAACTTTCCACAGTATTTCCTAGGAAAGGTCAATTAGCCAAACGCATAAAGAAGCAAGAGTTATCTTTGGAGCTTTCCTAGTTTTCCACAGAAGGGGTAACAACCCAGAATGTTTTACTACAAGTTATGGAGTCTTCTAGGTCTGATCTGGCGGTAACAAAGGCCCGGGGACAATTAGCGCTTAACTCTGTAACTGCTCCTGGAGCGCTCTGTGGTCACACTGCTGTGGTCACACTGCTGTGGTCACACTGCTGTGGTCACACTGCTGTGGTCACACTGCTGTGGTCACACTGCTGCGCCCTCTCTCCTGGCCCTTCCTGTGCCCTCCTGCTCTGCATTTACATGCACCTGTCTCCCCATTAACACCTCGTTAAGGCACACACCTGCTGTGGTTTCACTCAAACCCACTGCACTGCAGCCATTAACCCTGTGTGTTTCATTACCAGGCGCCCAGCACAATGGGAGCACTGAGTCAGGTTCACTAATGAGTCATGCAGCCAACAAAAATTGGGTTTGTAGGGGTGACTCCTTTCGGTTCAATTTCTTCATACCCCTCCCCCCTTATTTAATAATTGATTATGTATTACATATATTTGCAGGGGAAAAAAATATATGAGTGCACATGCATTAAATCCAGCTGAAACGGCACGGTTTTGAGACAAAATACTAATGGGTAGAAATCAACTACATATTTATAAGTGGTAAGAAAGGCAACAGTGAAAAAAACACAGCTTTAGGGCATAGAAGACCTTGCTACTATTCCAAATTTTGTCAAACATCTGCAGATTCACCAGCAAGTTGTATCACCTATCTCTGCCATTTCCAATAAAGGAAGTGTATCAGTGTATGTGATTAGGCCAGGATACACATACACACCTCACCAAAAAAAAAAAGTGGAAGGCAAAGAACAAAGCTCTACAGTATCAACCATGCTGAAACAAACTCCAGAAGAAAGTTCATTACTATTTGTAGCAAAAGCAAACTGTTATGGGAGCAGCTAGTGTGATTGATAGAAAGCTCAGAATCAAAATTGTCTTGGCAATTTCTCCAGCAGTTGCACTGACTTTGTTTCAAAATCTTCAATTACAGTGTGGCTTGATTAGGAAAATGAACTAGATAAGCAAACATGGCAGGTGATTGCTCCCTAACTGTGTAATCAAGAAATACCACAATCCATTATTTGATCATAATTTTGTGGATCTACCACAAGGAAAATGTAAGCTCTGAGGCTTATTTAGCATCAAAAGTTCACCTTCCTGTTAGACAGCTAAATAAAGCTATTAAATGTGCTACTTTAATAGCACAATAAGAGGGACCCTCGGATGTATCCATACGTTTGATCAATGATTTGCTGCAAATTGCATTACAGATCAGTATTTCTTACTAAACACCCATATGGAAGGGTAATTTGCTGTGTAATTGCTTTTCATCGCTTCTTTATCATGGACTGCTGCTTTCCTTGGTCCAATCTCTGATCCTTACACCACAGAAGACACAAGAGCTGCTCTTTCAAATTTCATAGGGCTTATGTTGCTTAGTATTATGGGTCTGTGTATATGCATAAACTTACTCTGTAGAGAAACTCAGAAGATCACTATGTTGTTTGCATTGCTATTCTAATTACAACTCTCATTTAAAGATTAACATGAGGCCTGAATTTTACAGGGATCAGCTCAAAGAGATTAAAATTCCTGAAACTGTATCAAATTTAACATTTGCATTTAAATGCATAAGAGACCCATTCGTTCTACTGTATCTTGATAATGGTTTTCACTTTGGAATCTTATTCTCTCATGGAAATCTCTTTTTATTCTTAGTATTCCCTTAACTGCTACTAGTTTTGCTGGGGATCACAGATGTTTTCGCAGAATCAAAATATAGAGGAAAGCCACCTTACTATACGGAAATGGTGGCTACTCCTGTCCTTCTCATTCCAAATTCATACATGGAATGGAGATGGTCATCCTGGTAAATATTAAAAGTACTGACATGCAGTGTAAGGTGATCCACATATAAACCAACCCATTAAATCTGGCTGTAGAGTTTACACATTTCTTCAGCAGGGAAGCCCACCAATGGGGTGTTTTTAATAGGCATTGAAAGCTGCACTTTATTATTCACTGAGTAGAACTGACATTGGACTTGATTCAGTAAGGAGCACTAACTGCATAAACAGATGTCAACTGCTATTTGGTCTGGTGGCCATGGACTGGAGAAAAAAATGAAAAATCTAACAAAGAGCACGAAAGTGAAGATAGGGATCTTCAGATGACAGGAGGATGAGCTTACTAGCGAAGTGTCCAGTTTGGTATTTTTCAATGCACATCTGGAAATGTACAGAAGAAATTTGGGGGTCTATTTCTCCCTGTACATGAGGAATAGAACATTTTTCATTAATATCAGTACTGTCGAACTTTTTCTGAGAAACATCATCCTTGTTTCACATTCCACAGTCAGTATTTACTGATATTCATGAAAGAGTGCTTTGTAGGTTGCCACACTCTTTAGCTACCTGGAGCAGAAATAAATCCCACTGATGCCAATGGGAAAGGTTCTGTTGAATTCTGACTAAACCTCTAGGCCTACCTGCATTGGGCAGCAGGGTCAGAGCCTGTTAGGTTGGCAGCAAAACTGTGCAATCCATTTATTTCTACTGGCAACAGTAGTAGTCTACACATGTTTTCTACATCATAATCCCATATTCATATTAGTATGCAAACCTCTGCCTGACTACAGCAGCAAAGGCTGTGCCCCATTCTACTAAGCCTCTAAGAAATATATGTTGAATGACAAAATCTTCCTGAAGCTGCTTAGTCCTAGGCTTGTTCCTGAATGCTGATCCTTTCTTTTTCTTCTCTGATGGCAGAAGGATATCACATACTAGACAGAATTACTGTCTGTGGAGCATTTTGTCCTGTACAGTGGAAATTTAGCACAGAACCAACCAAATGCTGAGTGTCAGAAGCAGGTAAGAGAGGCCTGGACATTTTAGGTTAGTCATTTGAGGAGACAGTCAGACAGAGCACAGTTTGGAGTACAGTTTCCTATTTTACCTAAGCCAGTGTAGCTCTTTGTGGGAGCAGCAGCCCTGCTCTCACGTCTCTCCATCTGCCCCAGCTGAGGGCTCTGTCCATTTTCTCATATTGGACTGAGCTGCACAGTCTCCTGACTGCCCAGAAATTCAGTCCAAATGACTGATCTAATTGCAAGTGATGGGAGGAGGGCAGTGGGAAATGAAAAAACAATTAAAAATGACCAATTTGTATGACTTATGTTGCAGCCAATGTTATTTGACCTCATGCAAAAGGAGTGGGGAGGGCTGTTGGCTGGGAGCAGCCAGGAGTGTGGGATGGTGTAGATCCACTCCTTACAGGAGCCACTCATAACTACACCAGAAGAGGAGAAAACTGAACCAGCAGCCTTTTATTTATGTTACAGAAGCAACAGCCCTCACAGCCCTGAAAAAGCATTACAAAGCCAGGTAGTTTGAAGAGAGCTTTAAAATCACTCATGGCCCCAAGTCTCATACAAGGGAAGCATAGTCACTGAAAATTGCAGTCTTTTATTTCACTCTTGCTCACTCTTTGGGATCATGAAGAAGATCATGAGTCACTGAAATATCCATTGAATTCAGCAGAAGCTAATGACAGGCACATTACTGGGACTTAAAATCTTTAGAGCTTACTCTTACTATGAAATACTCTACCAGTAACCAAATATACTTATCATTATTGGGAATTATGTAAATAAAACCCAAACCACCTGTCAGACAGTTTTATACTGGGGAAACAGAGTCTCAATTTAAAATGGCATTTGAGAATTTATGCAATTTAATAAAACAATAAATTTCAATTTTTCCGCTTTTGTCGTTGCAAAGCTTATAGCCAGTTCCATGTGTGGCACCTACTTGCATTTCACTCGCGGGTTTATTACAGTGAGCATCACTTTAAATTAAAACCTTCACATTTTCAAAGGAAAATAAATAGTTAATGGTTTCAGAATTATTATTCTTTTCTACACAATCCCATAAAAATTTCCCAATGAAAAAGCTAATAGACCAATGGCGAGACACTTACATATGCAAATACATTTCCGTGAAAGAGTTAAAGTGCTTTATAATATAAATTTGCTTTCAGTGCCAATATAATTAGATTGTAACAAGCAAACCCCTGCAACATAACACAGTGAAAATTTGAAAATTTGATTCTCCCTGGCAAACAACCAAGTCCCTGCGTGTGCACAAACCTGACATTAATAAGCTACAAGAGATTACATGATTTAGAAAAGAAGCACTTGGTGTTACAAAATCAAATAATAGATCTCTAGGCTATAATTAGGAGAATTGGGATTCAACAATGAAGTCATAATAATGTAATTTAGCTGTAAGTAACAGAGCCATGGAGTCACATTAGGAGGTGTGATCACATCTTTCAGCAAAGCTCTGCTGTGTAGACTTATTGCTGTTCAGTTTAGTCTAGTACACAGCAACCTGTTGGCACAGAGCTCAGGCTGACAGCCTCTTGTTCTCTAGGTGCAGCATGGCAAAGTGCCACCCATGCATTTTTAATTCAGTCCTGTGACTTTTAAGTCAAAACAATAAAATTATATATACTGAGTGTAGAGGTGCCCGCGAATATTTGTATAAATTACTGCACAGCGTGGGTTTAGTGGCCATTTAAGAACAGATATATTAGGGGGAAGAAAAAAAAGCAAAATAAACTGCTGAAGCACGGTGTTAGATTTCTAGTAGGCTTGATGAACACGTACTGTTCAGTACTTTACTCCTCAGTTAACTGTGGTTAGGAAATTACTCCTTATCTGCAACTTATTGCAACTGCAGTCCCGAGCCTGTTTTGCTCAATGCTTTAGGGTAGTGTGAAGGGATTTCCTGCTCAGCCCTCGGTGCAGGTGTCCCACAGCCCATGGAAGTGGGTGACAAATGTCAGTGCACCTCTCAGAGCCCCTCAGCCCCACAAACAGGGTCTGCAGCTTGCCAGGCACCAGAGGTGGCAGAGGACACAGCTGCAGAGGTGCCAGGGAAACTGCGGCTGGGCAGGGTGCAGCTGCTCACTCTGGTGGTGACACGACAACAACCCCAACTCCACAAGTTTTGGGAAGGCTACCCTTTGATTTAGGCCATTACAGAGGAAGACGTCACACCAGCAGCCCTTCTGCTCCCACCTCTGCCCCACACAGCTAAGGTCCTTTCTTTAGCTCATCATTAATTTCAGCTCATTTCAAAGACTTTGATCACAACTGTTTCTTGGTCATTCATTCCTCACAACTAACCAAACAGATGTAGCACATGAATTTGTTGATTTTTCTCCTTTAGGATTTGGTGTCCAGTTAGAATTGAAATCCTGCCTGTTCAGTCAGTTATTAGATGATCATTTTCTTCTTTCCATGCACACCTGCTGGTGATCATGTTCTCCTCTTGGGGCTGTCTCATCCTACCTGTCTCTCCCTGTGTCCCATCCTGCTTTCCACAGGCTCCTGGAAGCATCTGAACTAACCCCAGCTCCCTGATCTTGCTCCACAGCATGAGCCAGTGTTAACTCCAGCAGCCCAGTTTGTGTCCAGACTTGAAACCCAATTCACCCACAAAAGACACACACAGAACTTTAGTTGCTTGTTGGCTTCTGAGGGTTTGAATCAACATTTTTTGCTTTAGGAAGAAGGATCTGGGGAGATTGATTTGCTTCTTTTTAATTGTGTGGCCTACCAAATAGTGGGGGGAAACAGGCATCAACTCTGCATGCATACTGCCAAAAAATTCAAACATGTTTGGAATAAAACTTTAAGACTGGTTGGTTACTTCTTCCTATGGTCTCACAAGCTAGGCCCACTGGTCCAACACCATTCCTGTGTTTTAGAGAAATCCAAAAGCTTTTGCTTCCACTCAGTCTTTGGTGTAACATGAGCAGCCACCTGTTGCTCCTGTTGGTTCAATTTTATTTTTATTTGCAATTTCTTCCAATTACTGTTTATTTTATTAGTTCTTTATGGTTTTGCCATTTTTTTGTTTTGATGACATTTTGATTTGTTTCAAACTGCCCTTTATTTTAATTTTCTTCCCCAAGCATGTTGATTTATGGCTGTTTCTTTTATTTCTTTTATGCTTTAAATGATCTGTTTGTTTTATTTCCTTTATTTGCATAGCACTTACTTTTCATGACCTTTTTGTTTCTGCAGCTGCTGCTGCTTCTGGACTGCTAGTGTTTTTCTCTTACTTATCCACCAGGAAACCAAACCCCAGTGAAGACCAGTATTCAAATGCAAAATCTTTTCTGCTTGGTATTTATTTTAGTATTCCACAATCTTCTAAATGGTTTGTGAATTCTCAAAATGTAGAATCTAAAATGGCTTCCTTTTTTAAAAAAAGAAACATAATATAGGAACTCTTGGTGCTCCTATTTAAAGATCACATCTAAACCACTTCTTTTGGGCTGATCTAATATTTTGGCAGCTCTTCCAGGAGCAAAAGCCTTTGTAATGGAGGCAGCATGAAGAACATTCTGTCTTTTAACGGTCTGTTTACAAATTTTAGTAGAATCCTCATGGCCAGTGTAAAGTACTGTCTGGACAGTTAAAAATGAGTATATTTGAAGTTAGTGAAATGCCTCATAGGGAATGTAATTAATGTTTAATCATGGCTAATGAGTGTGTGCTACCTGACAGGTGCATTTGCATATTGCAAACACACGGGATGTGTGTGTATCTGTGACTGTCCCTGACTATGGGCTATGTATCTCTATCTATTTTTATACACACTCATACATGCTCATAAAAAAAATTATACCTTGGTTATCTGCTTTCTTTTAGTTATGAATCTAGCTTACTTTTATTCTGCAGAAGCTGGTGCTGCTTCTGATTTTTCCTAGCAAAATTACTGATGTGAGGATTATTCCTGAAATGGATTTTGTCATGTGCAGTGGGAAGAAAATAACCATCTTGCTTCTTTTGAACCTGATGTTGCTATTCTTTTAACAACAATTAAGTTCTCAACATTGTATTTCATTCCATTCCTCATTTTTATGGCGCTGTGTCACAAACTGACATTTTGCCAGGCAAACAGGATTATGTACCAAATCACCATTTTTTATTTGTATGCTAGGTGATTTGCAGTGACCTGTTGAATGATGCCTGCATTAACAACCTGCTTCTTGGAATCCCTCCCTGCCCCCTTAAAAACTTTCTTATGGCGCCTTCCAACATTGGTGTTTGCATTATTGTACATCTTTACGTGTATCTAATATAAAATGTATATATTTATACATCCACACACGCCTATAATGAGCCAAAACCAGAACAGCCTCTGTCTCAGCTTGTTTGCACATTATGCACATTCTAGGGAATGAAATCTGAGTGCTGTTCAAAGAGAAAGCGTGTGACTTAGCCCAAGGGCAGAAGAAAGTCATGTGCAACAGGTTACACGATTTTACATAACTTTTGGTGAAAAAAGAAGCACCTCATTTTAGGATAATTTTAGGATATATTTTAGGATATTTATGGAATAAACTGAATGTTTTTCCTCGCTGCTTCATGCATGTACTTCAGTGTACTCTAGCACAGTATATTGTTGTTTTCGCCATAATTAATGCAGTCTTTTTCTCACCTTCCGTCATATAATCCATCACAAATACACACACACATACCAAAAAAAAAAAAAAAAAGTCCAAAAGAGAGAGACCTTTTCTTTTTTTTTAAATAAATAAAAATTCTTCCTTAAAAAATAGTTAAAAATTATTTTAAATTCTCAAAAAAAAAAAAAAATTCTTTAATTTTTGGTAGTTTTCTTATCTCTACTGCTCTGTTCATTTCCGGGGTTGGGTGGGAAAACTTTGAGCTGACAAGTCCTTGCCATTGGACTCATGAGGGTCCTAAGAGAGCAAAAGCCTTACACCCTTTTGAGGGCCAGCAGGAAAGGGATGTGTTCCCTGGCTGGGTGGACAAGGTGACACGTTCTTAAGCTGATTTTCAGGCCTCTGTTCCGCAATCCTTCTCTGCCCACTGGAGAAAAGCTAGCAGCGGTGATGATAGTCCTTTGAACCCTGAGCAGGATCCTAACAGGGTCTTATAAGAGCAGGAAGGGCTTCCAATTCCTGCTGCCCTGGAGAGAGCAAATAGCCAAGAGTTATCAGCTCCTGCTGCACAGGAATAGCTCTGCAGAGTCAAGAGGAGCATGCAAATTGGAAATGTAGGAACACAGGTTGGCTTGGGCACTCAGGGGAAGTTGGAAACAGGGTGAGTCTTCCTTCATGTCTCTGTAAAACTTCTACTACCCAAAAATCTGTTAAGAAAAAAAGAGAGAGGGAATAAATCCCAGAAAGAAGGAACCAGGTAATTCATTCTCATGTTTAGAATTTACAAGATCTCTGGAGAGCAAATAGACACAACCTGTCTTTGCACTGTCCCTCTCTCTCCAGGTTCTACGTTCCACACTTACAGGGGTATTTTTTGATGGCTTTTTTCCCTGTAAGTACTCATTTGCTACACTCAGAGTCTAGAATTCTGCTTTCAACTTAACCACTATCCTGTTTCCCAATATTTGTGAGGATTTTATGATTTCTGGGAGAAGTAGTTACTTCAACTTTTTAAGATGAAGGTCAAAAAAGTGAAGAATTCAAGTAGACTCTCCAATAAAATAATCATGTCTTAGGAAAAGCAGCCATGTTCCTAAGTTACAAAAGGAGCAGTTTATTACATAGATATAATTCATTACACACACACACAAAAAAAAAAAACAACAAAAAAAAAAACCACAAACCAACCAACCAACCAACCAAACAAACAAACAAAAAAACAATGTCATTTCCAAAACAGTATTTTAAAAGAGATCCATCTCCTAGCAGGTTGGACCTCACTGATTTTTTTCAGTAAACAGTGAATACCATTTTGGATAGTTAACAAAGACCTTCATTTAATCTCAGAGAGAGGTTAAGTTGAACAGCAGCAGGGTATCAATATTTTTTACTTTTTAATATTTTATTTAATTATACAATAATAATAACATGTATATTATTATTATTGTTGCTGTTGTTGTTATATTTAATTTATTTTATATTTTTAATATTTTGATCACTGACCCTACGATGACCTGACTGGTGGAACCCACCATTTAATTCATTAAACATGAACATTTCAGAGAGTTCATCACTGACACCAAGGCTTCCAGGCTGAAGTCACAGCACATGCTGCTGTCAAGTGCCTTACACCAAAGACACAACATGAAGGCTGCTGTGTGCACACAGCTCAGATTCTGATCCTAATAACCTCATCCATGTCTCCCAAAAATGAGCTGAAAGACTTCCTTAGATAGCCCCAGTGTCCATCAGGCCTAATTACCCAATGCATGAATTTGTGCTCATTAATGCCTCTGCCAGGCTGGGTACCTAGAAAGGATAAACACACAGTTTTGCAGCACAGTTCTGCCCAATCTAGGGCTCCTACACCAAGAGTATATCCTGAATGTGGAAAGTGTCCTTATGCAAAGCTCAGATTGTGTTTGCTGCTGGTTTGCATTTGGGTTGGTTTTTTTTCAGCATAGTGAGGGCTTCAGAGCAGCAGCGAAGCTGCTCTATAGCTAACTGAACTCCTATACCATTAGGCAAATTAATTTTACATATAAATTATTTAAATTTAATCTGTGATTAGTTCTCCATAGGAACAGTGATAACACCATAGAACAAGTATTTTCCTTTTTAGAGAATTGCAGCATGATAAATAAATGAATAAAGACTTATAGAAATGTATTCCAGCACATATGTTGAGAAGCATTCTTATCAGAAATCTTGGAAATCACAATATTCCCTATAGTCCCCCTAGTCTGCATTAAAAATAACTAAAGACTTCAGTAGTCATCTTTTTTTTTTTTTTTTTTCAAAACATGAAATGCATTTTATGCAACAATGCCTCAGATGAGACACAAACTCAACAGAGCTTACAAATATTAGACATTAGCTCTTTGCATAGCCTTGCTTCAGCTAACAGGCCCTATTGGTAACTGTAGATGCATTGAAACCCAGTTTTTAGATTAAAATTCATGAAAGATTTCTCACATTTTCACTGAAATGTCTATTGTTGGCTTCCTAGTAGTGGTGAAGGAGGAGGAAAGAGAGAAAAATGAAGAAATGTGGCAAGTAGTACTACTCCATTTGCCTCAGAATGGCAAAAAAAATTCTGTATTCTTCTGTAATCAGTTATAATACCTTGTATTGCAGTCAATAGTGTCTGTCCTGGCTCTTGATTTTTGAACACACCTCATCCTGATAAAAATGAGATAATGTTTGACGATTTTGGTGGTTGCTGCCCACTTTTTATTTGCATTTGTGAAACAAAATGGTTATTAGGGTGAAGATCCTTGTTTAAGACACCCACAACAGGAATAAATAGATAAAAAAGCTAACATAACCAGTCTCTGAATGGTCAGGAAGAAGTTCACTTTTAAAGGCCTAGCTCTGCGTGTCTCTTTCATGGTCACAAATCCACTTTGCAGCTCATTTCCATTAATATCAGAAAAGTACTGACAAGTAAATAGCCACAGAGGAAATAGGTAAAATTAAAGCCCCAAATCTCTAAATTTCTTCTAGGTTTTTATTAATACCTCAGAAGTCTGTTCAAGCGCTTTTGTGTTTGCAAACAATAACCAAAAACAGGAGAAAAGTGGAGTTTGCATTTGCTCACTCATAAGCGTATTCTCATCTGTTTTTCAAGCAGGGTGTGATCTCATTAACTTGTTTAGCTGATAACCTCATATGACCCAACAAGTCCTCACAGAATAAATATCTGGCTTTTTTTTTTTTTTTTTTTTTCCTCCTCTATGCCAGTAATTTCCTGATTCCCTCTCCAGTCGAGCTGCCTTGTTCAAAAAACCAGACTGTGTCAACTGTGAGCCCATTTCTTGCACATCTGCTTAACAAAGTATTGGAAGAGGATTGTTGGGGTGGTTTTTTTCTGAGGAAGAGGGCTTGGGGTCAGACTGGCATGCTAAGGATTTTTGTCTCAGGGGTTTTGTTTCTGCTTTTCTAATAAGGGATTAAAGGAGTAATTTTGAAAAAAGAACCTGTTGAAATATAAAAAATTACAAACAGAGGTTAGTAGAAAGAAAAATACCATTTTTGAGCAATTCAAAGCCATGCTGCAAGGCGTGTTTGCTATGGCAATACATTTCTATCAGCAGAACCATTCCAGAGTGGAAGCACTCACTCTGCAGTAGGCCTGCAGTGAAATAGATGTGAAAGGATTTGAGAAATTCTCTTCTATGCAAACAAACCTCATTACCTCTGCAAACTCCACTACAAGTAGCAGACTGATATCCTTTAAGTTTTTGTTTTTTTTTTTTTTTTTTTAATTTTCTAGAAGGGAAATACAAGGTTTGCTGTGGTTTTTTAACTAAAAATTAAAATTTCAAAGAGATGGAAACCTCACCCTTAGATGGAAAAATGAAGAGAGGTAAAACTATGATTTCAGGTATATTAAGTTTTACTTATAGTAGCTGTCAGACACCTGAGAGCACTTCTTGATTCCCATAGCCTAAGTGAGTTTTTTGACCACTTCCTGCTGCTGCACAGAAAAGGTGAGAACTTTTCAGGCAAATCTCTCCATGACTGTGCTTCAAATCCAAAGGCAATAGGGAAGAGCCCTAGGAAGAACATTATATAGCATCTAAAAGTGACTGTGCCCTCTGTCAAGAGAGCAAAAGGATCCATGCAAAGGTCATAAATGTGTTTGTGTCTGTTAAGACAGCTAGAAGTTTGTCATCATCCCATTCTGTTCACAGGCATCAGAACGGATGGAAAAGTCTTTACTTGGTTATTGCTTTAGAGAGAGGAACCAAATTCTTCCCTGATACCATACCAAATAATTACAGCAGCATCACTATGCCTCATCAATAATGACACAAGGTAGTTTCACCTGAGATTATTACTTTGAAGGTGAAGAGCTGTCCAGGATTGTGGTAAGTGATAAGCTAGCAAAAGATGTGGAACAAGAAACATTTTGCCATGATTTCAAATTAAGGCCTAATTCATGTGAAGATAGACTTCAGAAACATTGAACAACTGGTAACTGGATCAGATTTTATCATCTCAATAGCACTTATTAAAGAAGAACTCAAAATTTATAACTATACACATTTAAAATTAATAATTAGCCAAAATGTTCTCAGTAAAGTCTCTGACTCATAAAAAAGTCTGAACCTCAGATCTAGAGGCCATCTTGCTACTTTTTTTAATCATAGAACCATGGAATATGCTCAGTTGGATGGGATCCACTAGGATCATGATGTGCAGCCCCTGGTCCTGCACAGGACACCCTGAGAGTCACACCTTGTGCCTGAGGACATTGCCCAAACACCTCTTGAAATCAGACAGGCTGGTGCTGTGACTGCTGTCCTGGGGAGCTCTTCCAGTGCCCAGCCACCCTCTGGGTGAAGAACCTTTTCCTGATATCCAACCTAAACCTCCTCTGCCTCAGTTTTGTGCTACAGTGATGTTAGATTTCTATGCCTGGTCCCATGGGCTGCCTGCCTATGAACAATATTACAGAAAATGACAGATGGGTGTACACCGAGCACCGAGAACAGAAAGTAAGCCTTTTATAGCAAAGATAGTCAAGATTTTGTTTTAGGGTGTGTTTCTCAGGATAGGATTTCATGGGAGGTTCCAGGAGTGGAGGGGGGGAGGAAAGGGTCGAACAAGACATCAGTATTCACCAAACTAAAATTTCCAAGTCTGAAAAGTGGGTATGAATGAACAGGTGTGATGTGTGCAAGGCAGCCTGGTACTAATGGACAGCATTGCCAACAACACTGACAGCATTACACTGATTTCCTGGGCTCAGGGTAGCTATTGGGAAGCTAATACATTAATGGTGGACTACTAATACGAATTAAAAACTAAAGACACGCAGCTTTCAGTCTGCCTTTCCTTCTGCCACTTATTTTGTACCGCCTGAATGAGCTATTACCTTCTTGTTTCCCTGAGATGTTGGTTCACAAGGGTAGAGTGAGCAGACTCAATTTCACTGAAAGTAATGGAGTGAGATTATCCAGAATTATTTCCAGTGGGCTGAGTTCGTTACATTCCTTCTGTTGTGAGAATATAAGTAAACAACTAAACACCTTTACTGAAAGCTGAGAGTCTTCACAGTCATCACCTCCTCCTATTTCCTTGGATTAGTCCAGCATTTTGGGTTTAGCCATGCTCAATTAACTCATCCAGGAAGTGGACCAGTCAGAAACAGTTGATTTAAGTGAGATAAACTGGGCATCTGTTTGGAAAAAAATGATTATTCAAAATATGCTTTCATCATGAGAAAATGAATGGTGCTATCTCCATATTTAAAAACATATGCTTCTAAATAGATTCTCCTCCTTTGAAAGCTTAAGAAACAGAAAAAAGTAACACTGAATCCTAAAATGAAACAAGCAGGTATGAAGTAAAAATCTAGTAACCACTGTGTTAACATTTTAATTTACTGGAACTGGGACTTGGTACCAGCACCTTCATCAAACCACTATAAAAACTGCATTGAATTAAAGCGATTAAACCTAGCAATAAAACCAACCACTGCAGAAATGATTGAAATATGTAGGGTGCTTGCATGTGTTTGTACTGCTGGCAATAAAAATGTTGCCATATTTAGTCAGTGATTTGCTTTAGGATTGAAGTAAAATCAGCTGACAACTCTTGCCTGTTTTGTTTCAATTACTAAAGATTTTTCTCTTAAAAAATAGATCTAAAATTAGGGACATGGTTAATAATTAAGAGGGAACATCCATGGAACTTGAGAACACACGGCAATAAATATCTCTGCTAGGTGATTAAATACTGAATTGGAACTGAAGCTGTTGATAACCTCAGAATCTCTTTATCGCAAGTGAACACCAATGCTTCAGATACTATTGCTGTGATACTAAAATATCACAGCAATATGAACTAAAATATGAATCAAAATTATAACAGCAGAAAAGGAAGAATGATTTATTGCAGATTGTTTTTTTTTTCCTAATCTCTACTGCATTTGAAAATATTTTTATATTACTTTTCAGGCTGATGAGCCACTAGCTAATTAGTCTGCAGTTAACAACAGAACTAAAGTTTTGTATTTTCAAATGGGCCTCAGTCCAGCCTCCAAGTACAGGCAAATACAGATGCACTGAATAGATTTTAAGTTTCTATGCGGAGCACCTCAGTTACAGATCTACCTAAAGTTCGTCTTTGAACATTAAAAAACTCAGGAGCTGGCTATATTCTCTAAAGGAGGCTGGTGATTGAAAGGTATGTTGCAGATTTAACTATTTGTAGCGCTTAAGAACACCTGTTGACAGATATAAAAAGGGGCTTTACTTTTCGGGATGGTCAAATAATCATATCTTCATGTAATCACATTTTAATATACCTGTTGGAAATGGTTAGGCCTCCACTGAATCTCTCACACTATCCAAAGTACCCATTTGCAGGTAATACAGGAAAATTTGCCAATAATCTGTGGTAAAATATGAACAGTACGTTTAATTCAAGTAGCACAGATGAAACATGTGCCAATTTAGAAAATATGTAAAGCCAAAAGGCTACCAGAATCAATCCAATTTGTGCTGAAGTCATGCAAATGTTGGCTTGAGATGTAGCACAGTTATGTACAGTTTACAAAAGAAAATAGGAGCTAACCAATCTATCAGGAGCAGACTTGTAAAATGGTCCTTAAAGCTCCTCATGGAACCCAGATTCAGGAGAGCTAAGAAGAAAAAAAGAATTAAAAAGAAGTAAAAGGATGTAATAATGGACGTACAGTAAACCAAATAAAGTAATTTCAAAATTACTAGAGAGCAACAGTAAATGAAAAATGCCTTTGGGTACACCATCTGTTTATCCATTCCATATTATACCTTTTCATCACAATTACCTAAAGTGGTATATTTGTGTTTCTCTAATGTATGGAATTCATTACATAGTTTTGCAATGAAATTATCACACTGTGGCTGGGACATCTGCACCCTGTCATATATCATTCTATTCATTTCTAGTTAATTTAATCCTAATATCTGCCTACATGACAAGACAGATGTTCAGCTATACTGTATCTTCCATAGTTTTCTGCCTTGAAGAAACTTTAAGTCACTGAAAGAACTGACATCTTTCAAACAGACATCTCACGGGTTTGGGAAGTATGTGTGTGCAGATGTGTGTGTGTGTGTATGTTTGTGTTTATATACCATGTTCTTTTTTTTAAAGAAATGTGTTTTACAAAACAAAAACCCACTACAGCAACTTTTAAATACAAACATTTTGCATGCCATGCACATAAGTTTCTTTTGAAAAATGAACTCTATTAATATTTTGGTATATTTGTTTAATAATATTCATAAATACAAGGTATTTCTTTGAAATTAATTTTCACATGAATGAGATAGATTTTTTTTCTTTTTTTTTCATTGCTGATTAGAAGTTTTGGTTGTCTTTCTCTTTGTCTTTTGAGCCTTGGCCCCCAAAACATCAAAAGTCACTCAGGCTTTCTGGGCAATAGTGCTGCACACCCCGTCAGACACGGATGGGCCAGCCAGAAGGAGATATTGGCTTCCATGTGCTTTAAAGCTGTTAAAAGCATCATGCAGATGGATCCATGCCACTGGTCACTGGTAGGATGTACAGAAAGCACACTTGGAGCATGCTCACGTGGGATGAGGTGTGTGTATGACCACAAATGCAAAGCACAAATGAAAATGTAAAGCTTTTCCCCACTGCTGTCACACTCTGTCCCAAGTGGTGCTGTCAAGGCTGTCAAAGAGCTTTGCTGTGCCTTCCACTTATAGCACAACACCTTCAGACCAGACTTGCACAAGGCTTTAGGTCTTTGACACTTATTCCCCAGTTCAGCTCCCCATTTGCCACTCCTCAGCCCAATCTTAAATTCCTTTAAGCAGAAACAGCACCTGACAGTGCTTCCTCATTTTGACCTGGCTGAAGTCACACTTGTGACTTTGTGGTTTATGGGTCTACAGCTCCGTCAGTTAAATCCCTTTCTTAAGTACACCTATGCATCCAAAATCTCAGCTCTATCCTATGAAGCTGTTAGCTGGGTGAATACCGGGAATATCATCAGATGGCATTTTGCTGTCCCACAAATTATTTAGTTGTTTAAAGACCCCTAGATTGGTAACAGAAAGGTGCAAAATATCCAACACAACTCAGACAAAACAGAATTCTCTGCTGAAAGGGGATACTTTCATGGCAATTCTTTTCCAACACTTTTGAAGAATATGTAAGTTTAAATTCTATGCCTGTAAGCTGCCAGATAAGCCAGAAATAAATTATACCCAGCTGTTGTGTTGGATAACAGCAACAGATTGCGTAATGGACACCCAGATAAAAACAAACATGAATTGATTTAGAATATTAATTATCTAAAAATGGCAACTGCTCTTCAAGTTGTTTGGCTGATGATGTAGAGAGTGAAATAATTCAGTTAGGTTATATTCACCTCTGGCATTAAGAGAATTCAAGGGGACAAAAAAGCCCTGAAATTGCATCCAGCCCTTGGAATGGATTCTTTCACTGTCCTCACAATTTAGGACCATGATATCACGATACACTTTGAAGCAGGACTATGTTAAACAGGGATATCAGGCTAAGGACTGGCTAACATTTGTTAACACCCATTTGTATTTCAAAATGGAATGTTTGTTCCATCTGAATAAATCAGCAGACACTACTTTTCCCCTGGAGTCTATGAAATCCAGAAAACAAAAATCACTGATTGCTTTGCATGTTGGTGGCATTGTAACATCATCTTCAAAGCTTCATAAAGATAGACTGATAAAAAAAAAACAAAAAAAACCAAAGGTCCTGAGGTGTTTCAAACTGACAATAATTCAGCAGACACCAGTATCTCTGGGCTGCTCATTAATTACGTAATCATCTCTGCAAATAGCACAGCACACGACATTTGCTAACAATTATCATTTGTGTCTATTTCCACAGGCTTAGGAAAGGAAATAACTGTGGTATATGCTGGCAAATATAGCATGTTCTGACTCTGTGGCAGGAGACCTCCAGTTTTTCAGTAGTGACCGCTGCAGTTTGGATGGCAAAGGATGTGGCTCCAGTAACAGCTTTAGTGAAACTCCTCTGCCACCAAAAAATCTCAGCAGCTACCAATGACACGTTCTTAGGAACCCCAGCCTTCTCCACACTGAAGAAGTGCAAAGGGATGACTATCAGGAATTAAGCCAAATTCCAGCACAGAACGGCTGAGTGTTGGTAGGCTGCCTAAATACATCTGAGAGGTTTTAGGTTTCTAATATGGAATGGATTAACATTGGCAGTGGGCCTAACACCCTCGTGTGATATGAAACAGTAGCATAAACCCCGGGATTTTTGGGGGATTGTAAGATTATTTGTTTGCTCAAGTGCATTTGCGTAGGGTTTTCTTAAAAAAAAAATAATAAATATATATATATATATATATATAAAAATTAATAAGTATAAAGACTCTTAAAGAAATGGGATTTCCTGACTAAGACTGCTGCCTGCAATTCTCAGGATGGAGACAGCCTTCTCCCTTGGGGAAAGTTTGGTCTGTTTGGTCATGTCAGGTAACAAGGTTGTTCAGACAAAAAATTTATGTACTTCAATGAAAGGTGAGACAAAACTTGAGTGAACTGAGAGTTTATGGAAAAGAAGTATTGCATATGAGATTAAATTTTTAGGAAAGTGAATATACAAAATGATTTGACAAACACAGGTCTCTCTGTAGATCATGCAGGGGGACTCCAGAAAAATAAGCATTTGGGTTTGTTAGACTGGATGGTTTAACTTGCAAATAAGACCTCAAATAGTGAACAGCACTTTTTTGTTTGTTTCACTTGAAAGATTTTTAAGTGTCATATTAGAAGTGGGTTCTTTCTAAGAATGGCTCATTTATCTTGCTGCACAGTTTTTGTGGGTGATGACTCAAATTATTCTGGTGACAGTGCAGGCTTTTTACACCAGGGATGCTTGTGATGACAGTATTTTGATAAATTTTCAAAAGTTCAAGTTGTCTCTTCTTTAATTCAGACCAAGAAGGGAAAGATCATGTTTTTCAGTGTTGAGCAGAGTTCTCTTTTTTTGGTAAAGAACTTTAAACTACTCTTTTGGTTTGCCTTTATTGTTCCTTCAAATATGTAATATATTTATATGTGAAACAGTAGACCCATTGATTGAATTAGAAACCTAGAAGTCAAACTTCCAAAATTCAAGCCCTAGATATGGAATCAACCTATTTGTGCAATCTTAATTAAAAAACTTTTTAAACAGTAGATGTTTAGGGACTTTTTTGGGCAACAATCTAGTAGCTGTGAACCTTAGTTGGCTCCAGGGTGTGCAGACAACTGAACAAGGATTTAAAGGAGATATGAAGCGGAAACAGTAAATTAAATACAATTTTTCCTGTGGAGAAAGCATTAAGTTTCTTTCAAGTCTGTTCCAAAGAACATTAAAATGTACCTGAACAAAAGTCTACTATTTCGAGAACTCCTAAAGACTGGTGAGGCAAAAGCAGAAGAATCAAACGCATACAGAGGAAGGTTGTGGTGTCTGAGTCTGTACTAAACAATACAACAGATTGATAAATTTGAACCGCAAAAGTTAGAGATTGAAGCAGAACAAGGCTCTCATTCAGCCTCCTTCATCTCTTTGCTGAAGCACCGGAAAATTAAAATTTAAAAATACATTCTTTAAAGCAAATCACTGGATTAAATAATCCTGGACGAATTATAATTCTTTTACCTGTTCCCATATAAATAAAGGACACCAGTCTTTTATTACATTAAGATATCATTACTTCCCCTAGAACATAATCTGAAAAAAGTAAAAGCACAAAACAAATCTTTCTTCTAGTATGTGCAAGTGTGAAGGCCTGTGTGTAATCTGGCAGTGATTTTAAGTGTCTCCCTCTGTACTAAAGCCCTGTAGGGGTGCAAGGGCCATTGAACTCTATGCAGATTCAGGGCTCATAACTTTATTTAAAGTCAGTGGGGAATGAGTTCCCATTCCTGTAAGAATCTAAACGTTCTGCAGGATAAAAATATAAATAAATCCACAAGGATTGCATCTAACATTTTGAGAATTGTTTGTCATAAAACTCATCTGGTTTCAAGCCCTTTTCTGCAAAACACAAGACTTCAAACTCAGACAAGATTCAAGTGAGCTGGTGTTGATGGATGGCTTTGATATATTGCATGTAAAGCACATGGTTATGTTTCTTCCCTCTCATAGGCAAATACAGTTTTAATAGCAAGGGACAACCTGGAGTGGCTTTGTCTCTTTTAAAAATTTATAAAGCAAATAGCTCAATGTAACCTCAGTGCCCCCTGGGACTCTACAAAGCTGTCATACTATCAGTGTATAAAATATAGAACCATGAGAGAAAACTTCTTTCAGCTATTGAGTTTATTTATACCTGAAGAACTCAACACAAATCAATGGATGAGGATAAACAGAAGGAAAAATAGTCATATGGACCAAAAATTGCATGCTGATTTAGCAGAGGTTGGCTGTTCAGGGGAGCTGTACAAAGTTGAAGATGACATGCAGCACCCTGAATGGGTAATCTACAATTCCTTGTGGAAATTCTTGGGTTTAAATCTGTATTTCTAAAATGCTCAAATTAGCAAGATACCTCATGTTTTTAAAATGCTATCCTAGATATCAAATACATTCAGGACTTGCCCCCTATCCTGATTCCTTGAAGGCTTCATTCACGATACCTGCTAGTCAATTTAGCTGCCTCTGTGACACAAATAATCCCTCTGGCTGATCAGAAAACCTTTGGCGACACCATATTTGCAGCTTTCTGAGCCAGTGGGTAGCTCTGAAAAGTGCCCTACAAAAACCCAAACTTGAGGTTTCATCCTGACAACATGCTGCACTATTTTTTCCTGTTAGTTTTTTATACATTTAAGTCATTAAGGAACTCTGAATGTATCAATTTGTTGCCTCAATAGCATGAGGTAGCTGCTAAATTTATTTGGTTTTTTACTTGGTGATTAAGGAAGACCGATTCTCTTTTCCTGCCCTTTGAGGGAGCTTATGGTGTTATGGGGGGCATGTCAGCAATAATTAAGAAATATCCTGGTACAAATCCCAAAAGATACATATTTTTATAAGTAATTCCCCATGGAAAAACTTTAAAAATTATGTACTTGTTCTGAAAATGCTACAGGCCTTTTCTAAATAGATTATATTGCTGGTTTTTTTAAGAGTGCGTGACTTGAGGTGCACATTTTGCTTGCAATTCATGAAATCATAGCACAGTTATGCAAGGGAAAACACAGGAATAATCTGCAGTGAACTTCAATGCCTCACAAAGGGTTTATCATTCAGATAACAACCCAGCTTCCTATTTTATTCAATTGTAATGGAATAAACATGATAGTTTCTTAGGTCACAACCAACAATATATTTTATTGGCTTCACAGTTACTACATTTTTGTACAATTTTGTTATGTAGACTTTCATCTCATTTGGACTCCACAGACAGAATTTCTTTTTTCTCTTTAGATATTAGTCTTCTAGTGTGGTACATGTTTCAAAATGCTTTCACACTGCACAATGCCTTAAGCCTTATGGTGGGTGTGCTCTGCACTCCAATTTTCCTAGCAGCTTCATGTGGAAAACTGCATCATTAGCAGGTTATCATCCTCAGATGTAGTCCTTATAACAATAACCTGTGTGTCAACTGATTTAAAGATGCGTCCATTTCTTGGTTGCAGTAAGTTCTGCATAATTTAAAAGAATTGAACATCAGATATCAAAAATATTGGTCCAAGCCCAAAGAACCTGTTCCATCTCCTGCTTAGAGGCCAGTGAAAGGAAAAGGAGAAAGGGAAGGAAAATAAAGCACATATAAATTGAGGTAAAAACAGCAGAGAAAAAAAAATGAAAAAGGCTAAAGGCTAGAAGAGAAAACTTTGAATACAGACAGTAATTCAGTAAATCTGTTAGCGTGAAATGACACTGGTTTTGTATGCCAGTCTGGGGTTCTGCAGTTGTAATAACCCCGGTGTATATATGGAATTCCTTTGGGTACAAACTTGTTTAAAGCCCTCAAGACTCTAAACTACCAGCCTAGAAACTTGGACTCCAAGAAGTATCCCTGTTATCCATCCCAGTAGTTGTGACCTACGTTTCTTAGGGTCCACTGCCTTGCGGAACTAATGCTACACATTCCCAAAAGTGAGCTCCAACACGGAAAAGCTCACAGTACTGGCACTATGGCACAGTAAGCAATGTGCCCCTGCAGATGGTGGGGTGGAGGTTTTTCAGTCAGGACTGCTTGGAATAGTGGCAACCTGCTGTGTGAATTCCCAAGCAGTTTAGGAGCATCAGCGTAACCTCATATCACCATTACATCAGGTGAACTCATAACTGTTAAATGATTCAACCTAGTATTACATAAAAAACCCCAAAAACTATGGTGAACTTGGAATTGGATTCCATATTTTCTAAATAGGAAGATATTACACATCAAATCATATTTCTTATCTTGAAGGGCTATAGTTTAATTCCTGCACTTTTAATCATGTATTAAAATTCTGTCTTTTCCCTGCACATCACAGCAAGTGCAATAAAACCATACAATGCTGGTTATTTAATCAGCTATTTGTGGCACTTGTATTTATAACACATGTCAAAATGGGAAGGCAGAGGTTGAAAGAAACAGATCCAAGAACAAAACTCCTCGTCCTTCAGGCAATGAAGGTCAGGGCACATAATGGAGCAGTCACACTGACCCTCCCAAGGGAGCTGCATTTGACACACCACGTTCTGGTGGTATTTTCTGGTCCGTCATGGAGTTGTACAAAGCACTGAGCATGGTTAAGAGGCTGCCTTTTGCCTAGATTTTCAAGAGGGGGATAAAAGACATAATCACAACGATGATTATATTTTACATGCGGTGTCCTTCTGATTAATATTGATCTATCCATAAACAGCAAGAGCTCAAACAGCTGAGCAAGCCTGGGTCCAGGAACCTTTGTCCTAGCACCCTTTTAAAGATAATTATATTTAAAAATAATATTCTGCCCTCATGAGATACTCTGAGCCATAGGAAGATAACCGAATGTGAAATCTGGAACAGGGATCTATGAAAGTTGCCACAGGGGAGTGACTGACTGCAGCATAATAGAGATCAGCACATGCCAATAGAGAATCATACAGATGCACCAAGCAGTGGGTAGTAATCCAATCCTCTTCTGTTTCTTCCACGTGGATAAAGCAAGAAGGATTAGGCATAAGAGAAATTACCTGTTAGAAAGCAGGTAATGCTTATTTAGAGACATCGACTACTACAGGAGGAAAGTCCTTATCAGTTTAGAAGAGAATATTCTCCTGCCAAAATCACAGCTGTAGTGTAGAGCCTTGTTGATTCAAAAGCATCTCTCTCTGTGCTACATCCTTTCTTCTATCAACATGTGTGTCATTCTCACAGCTATTGATCCTTTGATCCATCTTCTCTCTGATCACAAGTATTTTCTTAAATATTCAGGAGAAGGTGAACTACACCAGCAGCACACTGATGTCCAGGAGGAGGAGATCATACCTCAGATTTACCATGTCTTGTACATACAGGCCTTGTCTTCCTCATAATATTTTTTATCCATATTCAAGGCCTTCCTTTAATAAAAATAAGTATCTCTGCAGTTCTGTGCCAGGATCTGTACCTGTCTTCCTCTCATCTGTGCCTTCTTGCACAGGTACAGATTCTCCTGCTCTGCAAATCCTTCAAGAAAGTCAAAGCAAAGCAGCTTTAGCACTCTTCATAAGAGCAGCAATTCAAGAATCTGGCTCAAGTTTTCTCTCCCTTTGATCTTCCCACAATCTTCCATACTCACGTCGATGTATTATTGCAGTTATGATTCAGGAAAACTCTAAGCTAATGCTGTAGAAAGCTGGGCTCGAGTATAGAAAGCTGGCTATGTGCTTAAAGCTAAGTATGAGCCTCTAAATGAACAGTCATGGATTACAATTCTTTTTTAAAATTACCAAAAGTATCCTACCTTTACATTAAAAAAATGCTGTGATGTTAGATCAGTTTTAAAGAAAAAAACACACATTTTTATATCTTGAAAAAGTTGCAGCATTAATGTCCAAAAAAATATTCTTATAGTATCAGAACTGTTCTCTAAACCTTGACCTGGAGTCTTAGTTTTTTTGTTGTTGTTGTTTTGTTTTGCTTGTTTTTTTTTGTTGTTTTTTTTTTTTTGTTTTTTTTTTTAATTTTCTGAAGTCTGGGCTGGTTTTTTTCAGTTGATGAAAAAACTGAGACATGAAAATTGGATTTTTTAGCCAGTAACTCATACATTTAGACTTCTGGGTTTAGGTTTTGGAAAAAATGCACCTAGTTGTTTTCTTATTACAATACTGCTGGTTTTGTTCACCGGTCCATGTTTTTCTTGGAATGTGGTAATGTGGAATGTTTTAAATTAGAGGTTTTACTTTTTACTATCCAATGTCTACTAAATAAGTCCATCATCTAATTCTAAAATTGTGAAGCAGCAAACATACACTTGTAGCCAGCAATACATATATTTTTACTCCAGAGAACTGCTCTTCTGTTCTAAATTTACTGCAGAAAGTTTCAGAGACAAAAGAAAGGCTCCTTGCCAAACCTAGCTTTGCTTCTTTATAATAATCCTTTAGGTCTCTTCAAGCATCCTAACTAAATATTGTAAACTGCTGAGAAGTTTCCAGCAAGACTGTAAGAGATAAATAACAGTTGCTAAGCTTCAGCTGACATAACATTTTGTACATAGAATTGTTTCAAATGAAACTACAGAATGAATGAAGGCTTTAGATTGGGTGCAAATATAAATCAAAGTCATATTTTATGCCCTAATTTTAATTGTAATCAGTTTTTGAAACTTGAGCCATGCATTATATTAAAAATATATGGGATATGATCCCTGCTACTGCAACCCACTGCATATTTTGCCTGCCACCACAACAATCCCTATTGTCTGCTGAATACACATGCTGTTTGGAATGTGCACTGACGGGTGCATTAGCAGTGTTGAGAGACCCTCGAGGGGCTTGGATTTGGGGTTTGGTTTAAGTAAGAAATTTAAAGCTGGAATTACAATCTGATATTTATTTGAAGCTCTAAAAGGCTACCCATACAATTCCTTCTCTTAAAATCAGAACAATTGACCCTGTGATTGATGCAGTCTGTTGGCTCTGGTTCCCTCCTCTGGAACACATGTTGAGAGATTTTTTGTCATAAAATTTGGGCTAATAACTCAAAATTAACCTACTTCGTATTACTCTCTGCTTATTCTACTGCATCTGAGCAGGAACAGTCTCTTACTATATGTACACAGTATAAAATTATGGTCTCTCTCTCCCAGTTGCATCTCTAGGTACTGCTGCAACTGTTATTAGTCATGCCTTTTTTTCTTCTTTCCAGAATGAAATGATTTTGCACCCCACCAATCCCACAGTTTTGTAGTCCACAGCTTGATGCTGTATTTCCATAAGAGGAGAATAGGAATTCTAAAGTTTCAGTGTCTCTCTCCTTAGCAAGATACTGCCCAATGTAAGAAATCGATTCTGCATCCTACAGAGACAGACAGCACAGTGAAAAGTGCTTCCTTGCTTTTTCAACCACTCAACACGGCACTCCCTGCCTGAAAAAAGCCACCAAACAATCCAGTGCTTGGAATTGCAATGGACATCTCAGAACCACAAGCTACGATAGGTTTCAGTTTGATTTGAGTGCTCTTTGATTGCCATCGATAGCAGTTTTGAAGTAGATTTACTAAGAACCAAAATTTTGTCCTTTCTTTTAGAGACGGTTCACTTGAAGAGCCCCACTCCAAGCTCATGTGGTAGCTGTGAAGGTACAGGCCCTTTGCTCAATATTTCATAAGCCATGAATCCAAGAGGATCCAAATTTAGTGAAGGTAAAAGAAATCATTCTCCATTTAGCCATTTAGAATACTGAACCAGGTGTTGCCCTGAAGACCCCAGACTCGCACATTTCAGGTTGTGCTGAACAATTCAAGATGCTTCTTCAGTCCCATCCCTCCCATCACTGCTCTCATGCAAAATTTTCTAACAATTTACTTGAAAAGACGCAATAATTTCTCTGTCTAGGGTGAGTGTTGAGCAGGTGTGTGTGAAGAGCAGGATGGTTCCTATCCAGGTGGCATGGAGTGATTGGCTTAGGAATTGATGACAATACTCCATGAGGGTCATAAGGAATACTAATGTTTTATGGGTAACATTCCTCATATTTTTTTATCTAATAAAGGTCAACATTTGTACAGCTCAGCTAACAGGATTGTGGACAAACCCCCGACCTCCCATCCAGAGTTATGATGTTTTATGGCACAACAAGTGGGAAGTTCTGACCCTTAAAATCCATGGAAAAAACAAGAGAAGCTGGTATGTAATAACTTTTAATAAAAAACTTCTTATCCACTAGGCACTTTTGGTTCAAGCCAATCGCCTTTTCTCTCTTTACCCTGCTTCCAGAAATATCATATTTGTAGATTTGGAAATACTTAGATGTAAGTTTCCAGGTTGCTTTTAACAAAAAATAAGACCAGTCAAGAATAACAGATACTTGGTGTTTTTTTTATTTCCATGGGGAACACCAGTGTGCTGGGTTTATTAATAGGACTGAAGTTACCTGGAAGTGCTCTTGGATGGAATTTGTGCTAGATAGACATACATTTGCTGTAAGGAGTTGATATATGGGAGTGGGGAAATCGAAAGAGCAGGTTAAGATAGTACTATTATTCTTTTCTTCCTCATGTTTATTCTTCAGTTTCTAGTCAGCTTGAGTAACAAGGAACAGCTGCAGAACAGGCAGGATCTATAAATGAAAACAGAAACAACAAAATGTCACATTTTGATAGTATTAACTAGTATTTTCATGTGTGTTCACACTGGAGATTGTGCCAAACTATTCTGAATGTTCTATGAACATTCACACTTCCAAAAACTTTGACAAAACTGGATTTTGGCTATGGTTCACACACGTACTCTTGCAGGAGGCAAGATTTTCATCACGTTCACCAGAATGCCACTAACTGAAGGAAATGCAATAAACTGAAATAAAAACTGAAAAGAAACAATTCAAGCTTTATTTGTAATAACATTGACAGTAGTAAAATGTTTTTCCTTCCACAAAATGAGTTATTCTTTTTGTTTAATAAATCTGTTCCCAGAAGGGCTCTGGAACAGATATTTGTGTTCAGTATGTGAAACTAACACATGCATGCAGACTCACAGCTCCCATTCATAGAATTCATTGTTACATCCAAAAAAAGTCTCTCTCACCAAGGCACTTCATAGAGCAGAGATGCATATGATTTTTTTTTTTTTTTAGGAGAGCACATCATTGTGTTCACTTCTATGGTACCACTAGAGGAGTGTTGAATATGGCTAACAGAGTCCTGAGATCACTCCTTTGGCTTCAGAAGGTTGCACAAAAGGTCTATTTCCTTCCTTGGAGCCAGACTTTAGGATGATAGTCTCTCTTAGCACACACAATTAAATGTGCTCTAGTTTACTGAAAGGTACACAGGTGGATTTCTGCTCCTTAGCTGTAAACTATTCCTCAATAAATGCTTCTGTGTCCAGGCAAAGATTAGATTTCAATGCCAGTAAAGTTGAAAATTAATTTCTGTTAGGATGAGTCACTTCATTCCGTTTGAAGAGTAACCATATCCATACAACAGAAGAATCTGCTATGATACTGTGGAGGGAGGAAAACATAAAGGTCTTTCCATTGACAAATACACAGTCTCAGCATTCCAAAATTGCACTCAGGTGGGCTTGGTTTTCCCTCCCAGAAAGTAGAATGATAGCTGAAAGGTGTTTCATCATCAACCTACTTCGTGGAGGTGAGATTCCATATTTTGCCATCTAGGTCCTGTTCTCCATAGAATAAGCTCAAAGAGCACATGGTTTCTACTGTGTGCTATTCAACAAAAGAGCCAAGGAATGTGGTGGTGTATTTTGCTCAGGTTTCTGTATGATTTGGTCGATAAGGTTTTACATAATGGTTTGTTCTGTAACCCCCTGTGTTTCCCCCTGTATGGTTTATCCCATGTTTGGTTTTATGTCAATCATTGGTTATATAATCTTCTGGTCCTGTCTGTCACTCTGGGGCCTCTCCCTGTGTCCAGAAAGTTCCAGGAAAGGTGTCGAGTGATTGGGCAAGATCCAGACTTTCCCCTACTATTGTGTTTTGTATGGTTGTTGCACCTGTCTATTATGTTAAGAGCCACACCCTCACTGTACCCCATTGGTCCCTGACTGAACCCTCCCCTGTGTCACACCCCCTGTTAAAAGTCACAGCACAGAGGGGCTCGTGGTCTCTCTGAGGCTGGTGTCCCGAGGCGAGGACTCCACGTCCGGAGCCTCCAATAAACTCGGTTGGATTTACCCCTCGAGAGTCTCTCCTTTCATTTCCTTCGCCACAGCCACGCTGCACTCCCAGCAAGCCAAGAACCACTGTGTTGCTGTGGTGCCAGGGCTGGCCGGACACAGGCACCGCTGCAGAGGCAGGCACCCCCAGCAGGCACCCCCGCAGGCTGGCGCCCAACGTGGGGCTGTCAGGGAGTGATTCTGACAGCGTGGCAGTGTAGTGGCTGACGCAGTTTGGCCCCGCAGCTGCGGGACCCTGCGGAGTGGCTCCGGATCGGAGAGAGCCGGCAGCACACTACACACCACCAGTTGCAGCAGCAGCCCTCTTTGGGTGCGCTCCTGGTGGAGGAGGAAGGGAGCTCCTTCTGCGCCCGGAGGAGTCTTCCTCGGCAGGGAATCACAGGACTGCTCCTTTTTGTCAGCGTGCCGGAGGTTTTGGTAAGTGTGTGCAGCCCCCCCTGGGGAATAGCACCCTTCTTGGGAAGCCTCGAGGCTTTTAGCCTTTGGAGGCAGACCGCGCAGTCCCTGGGAGGAAAAAGGGGGGGACGCTGGACCATCAAATGCTCCACCACCCCCACACACTCCGGCCCAAAGGAAGTGCTCCTTTCGGGGAGCTGCTGACAGGCCTTGCGCGCTGTGTGGGAAAGGGGGACACTGGTGCCAGAAATGTCCCTTAAAAAGGGAATTCGATAAGTTCAGGGAGGGAAAGGGAAAAGAGAGGAATGGCGACAACTGTCCTAGACATCAAAAAAACTAGGGGGCGAGCGCAGGACCACCCAGCGCGATGACCAAAATCGGGTGGCCCAAGCCAAGGAGGAGGGGGGGAATGGGTAAAAAATCAGGACATGACAATATACCAATTCTTTCCACAGATCCTCTCCAGGATCCACCTAACTGGACAAGACACCTAATATTACCATCTCCATCCGTCACCTTGATGACTAACTCCCGGTACAAGCCTTTCCAGTTGAGCCTTGTTGAGCCGCTCCACCTGCGGGGTCGGGATTGGCACACCGCTGTGGTGGCCAGAGAACGGCAAGGTACGTGGCATCGTATCGAGGGAAAGTGTGTCGTCATTGGGGATTGTAAACATACACCTCAGGAGATAGAAGTTGCTCCAGGGTTGATAACATCCGACCCTGAGCGCTTCGTCTTATGGCTGCACTGTTTCAACCCACCAACCTTCCTCCCCAAGGGGCAAATCATCGCCCAGGTCATTCTGGCAGATGTGGATGCCACCCCGCAGGTGAACGCAGTAAGGGTGATTGGGGAGGATAAACCCAAAGAAACATGCAAGCTTACGGTGGGTGGGGAGACCACCACTGTAGAGGGTCTCCTAGACACTGGCGCAGATGTGACGATTATACCGGAAAAAATGTGGCCGTCACATTGGGCCTTGCAAAGAGTGGCTGGACACGTTAAAGGTGTAGGGGGCCTGCAATTGGCCAGACAATCAAAGAGCATGGTACAAATTGAGGGGCCGAAAGGACAATTGGCAACCCTTCGTCCTTTCCTTTTGGACTATGAGGCACCCCTGTGGGGGAGAGACCTGATGGCCCAGTGGGGGGTCACAATTGACATACCCGACCCTCCCAAGGATTTTTGGGCAGTGGTCACTGAGAAGCGCCCCATCCAGAAACTGAATTGGAAAAACAAATGACCCAGTATGGGTGGAACAGTGGCCGCTATCAAATCAGAAACTGAAGGCGCTTAATGAGCTCGTGGAGGAGCAGCTCAAGAAGGGCAACATCGAGGAGACCACTTCCCCGTGGAGTTCTCCGGTGTTCGTCATTCATAAATCAGATAAAACCAGGTGGCGCCTCCTCCACGACCTCCAGAAAATTAATGAAGTTATTGAGGATATGGGTTCTCTCCAACCAGGGATGCCCTCCCCAACCATGCTCCCCTGAAATTGGAATTTGGCTGTTATAGACATTAAGGATTGTTTCTTCCAAATTCCTTTACACCCTGACGATGCCCCACGCTTTGCCTTCTCGGTTCCTACCATTAACCGAGAGGCCCCTCGGAAGAGGTACCATTGGAAGGTTTTGCCTCAGGGCATGAAAAACAGCCCAGTCATCTGCCAGTGGTATGTCTCTTCCCTGCTGTCCCCAGTCCGTGCAGCCGCACACGAGGCCATTATCCATCATTACATGGATGATGTGCTCGTGTGTGCCCCAACCGATGACCTGTTGACCCACGCGCTTGACCTGACAGTGACTGCACTGGTTGCTGCAGGGTTCGAACTGCAGGAGTCCAAGATTCAGAAGATTCCGCCCTGGAAGTACTTGGGGCTGGAAATCGGTAAGCGGACCATTGTTCCGCAAAAATTGGCCATTAAAACCAAAATTACGACTCTTGCGGATGTCCACCAGCTTGTGTGGGGCTTTAAACTGGGTGAGGCCTTGGCTGGGTCTATCCACCGAGGACCTAGCCCCTCTTTTCAATTTATTGAAAGGGGGAGAAGGGCTGAGTTCCCCTAGGTCACTCACCCCAGAGGCAAGGAAAGCCCTGGAAAGGGTCCAGACAGCCATGTCCACAAGGCAGGCCAGCAGGTGTGACCCTGGCCTGTCATTCAGATTCATCATATTAGGACAATTGCCACACCTCCACGGGGTGATATTTCAGTGGGATGAGAAAGTTGCCACCATTCCCAAAAAGGACCGAGGGGGAGAAGATCCTCTTCTGATTATAGAGTGGGTCTTTCTCAGCCACCAGAGGTCCAAAAGGATGACGCGGCCACAGGAGCTGATGGCGGATCTAATCCGGAAGGCCAGAGTCTGGGTTAGAGAACTGGCCGGCTGCGATTTTGAGTGTATTCACGTGCCAATTAGGTTGAGATCGGGCCAAATTACTAAGGCAATGTTGGAACATCTGCTTCAAGGGAATGAAGTGCTGCAGTTTGCACTGGACAACTACTCGGGACAAATTTCTATCCATCAGCCTGCCCATAAAATTTTCAACCAGGATGCACAATTCAAATTGGCTTTAGAGAGTGTTCAGAGTAAAAGGCCTCTGGATGCCTTGACCATTTTTACAGACGCGTCCGGAAGGTCCCACAAGTCAGTGATGACTTGGAAAGACCCTCAAACTCAGCAGTGGGAGTCAGATGTTGCAGAAGTTGAGGGATCACCTCAAGTTGCTGAGTTGGCCGCAGTCGTCAAGGCTTTCGAGAGGTTCTCTGAACCATTCAATTTAGTAACTGATTCTGCCTATGTAGCTGGAGTAGTGTCCAGAGCAGAGAGGTCCATTCTGCAGGAGGTGCCCAACATTGCGTTATTTGAGTTGCTCTCGAAGTTGGTTAAGCTGGTCTCCCACTGAGAGCACCCATTTTACATGATGCACACCAGGTCACACACGGATCTGCCTGGGTTCATTGCAGAGGGAAACAGGAGAGCAGATGCTCTCGCTGCTCCTGCTGAAATGGCCCCATTGCTGAACATCTTTGAGCAAGCCAAGATCAGTCACCAGCTCTTCCACCAGAACA